>NC_132919.1:66311991-66620226 GCF_047675955.1 Chlorocebus sabaeus
GCCCTCAGAGATGTGCCTTTCCCCGTCCTGGCCACAGGAGAGTCCAGTTCCACCTGTTTCCCAGCTGGCTTTCATGCAGAGGCTCTTCCCTCCCCTCTGCACCCCCACTCTCCCACCCCTGGCCGAATCCCACCCCAGGACCCTTCAGAGCTAGGGCAGAACCCTGGCCAACTCAGCCTTCTAACAGCTGCATAAATTGACTCCATGAGGGTATGCGTTTCTTGAGGGTATGCCTTACTTCTCCCTGTATACCCTAACCCAACACCTAGTAGGTGCTCAGTTGAACGAAGTGTGTATGTGCTTTTTAAATATAATATACTAATAACATCTTGCATTTAAAAGAACATTTAAAATTAAACTATTTCAAGATTAAAAACTTTTGAGCTTCAAAGGATACTATCGAGAAAATGAAAAGACAACCCACAGAATGGGAGAAAATATTTGCAAATCAAATATCTGATAAGGTTCTAGTATCGAGAACATATAAAGAACACTTATAACTCAACAATAAAGAGACAAATAATCCAGTTATAAAATGAGTAAAGGATTTGAATAGACACTTCTCCAAAGAAGATACACACATGGCCAGGAAAGATGCTCATTATCATTAGACATCAGGGAAATGCACATCGAAACCACAGTGAGATACTACTTCACACCCCCTAGGATGGCGGTAATAAAAAAAGCGACAACTAGTGTTGACAAAAATGTGGAGAGGTTGGAACTCAGATATTGCTGGTGGGAATGTAAAATAGTGCAGCCACTTTGGCAAATAGTTTGGCAGTTCCTTGATAAGTTAAACATAGAATTATGTATACAATTCCACTCCTAGATATATACCCAAGAGAACTAAAAATATAAGTCCACTCAAAAACTTGTACATGGATGTTCATAGCAGCATTATTGATAATAGCAAAAGAGTAGAAACAACCCAAATGTCTATTAACTGATGAATGGATGAATAAAATGTGGTAAAATTCTGGCAATGAAAAGGGATGAAGTCCTGATACATGCTACAACATGGTGGAAAATATTATGCTAAGTGAAAGAAGTCAGATTCAAAGGGTCATATGTTGTGTTCATATCTATTCATGTGAGATGTACAAAATACGAAAAACCACAGAAACAGAAAATAGGTTAGTGACTTCATTCACTTCCTATTCCCCTTTCTCCCAGCCCCTGGCAATCACTAATATATCAGTATTTCTTTTTGGGGTGATGAAAATCTTTTTTCTTTTTCTTTTCTTTTTTTTTTTTTCCAGTCTCACTCTGCCGCCCAGGCTGGAGTGCAGTGGCACAATCTTGACTCACCACGAACTCCACCTCCCGAGTTCAAGCGATTCTCATGCCTCAGCCTCCCAAGTAGCTGGGATTATGGGTGCACACCACCACGCCTGGCTAATTTTTGTATTTTTAGTAGAGACAGGGTTTCACCATGTTGGCCAGGCTGGTCTCGAACTCCTGACCTCAGGTGATCCACTTGTCTTGGCCTCCTGAAGTGCTGGGATTACAGACGTGAACCACCATGCCCAGCCAGAAAAATCTTCTAAAATTAGATAGTGATGATGGTTGCACAATTGTGTTAATAGACTAGAAGCAATTGAACTGTACACTTTAAATGGGTGTATTTTATGGTATATGAATTATATCTCATTAAAGCTGTTATATTTTTTCAAATTTAACTTTTCAAAGAATGTTAACATAGTTTTGACTGAAATCAAAATAAAAGATTAAAATATGTATCCATAATCCTATCACCCAACAATTCAAACCAGTTTTTCTTTAATCCCTTCCAGTCCTTTTCCAAACACTTATGTGATTTTCACATACTTATAATTATGCTCAGTTTTTACTGTATATTTCCAAAAGACTATGTACATTTTGTGGTGTCTTCATTTAACAAACATTTATTATTTCTATGTGCCAGGCACAGTGCCAAGTGTTGACACAAGGATGAATAAAACACTAGTCTTAGTGCCACACTCAGCTTATATATATATATATATATTTTTTTTTTTTTTTTTTTTTGAGATGGAGTCTCACTCTGCCACCCAGGCTGTAGTGTAGTGGTACGATTTTGGCTCACTACAACCTCCGCCTCCTGGGTTTAAGTGATTCTCCTGCCTCAGCCTCCTAAGTAGCTGGGATTACAGGCGCTCATCACCACACCTGGCTAATTTTTGCATTTTTAGTAGAGACAGGGTTTCACCATGTTTGCCAGGCTGATCTCAAACTCCTCACCTCAAGTGATCCATCTGCCTTGGCCTCCCAAAGTGTTGGGATTACAGGCGTGAGCCACCGCACCCAGCCTCTTTTTAGAATTTATCTAGTAGGCGTTCTGGTTTTTACCAGAAACCACTTCCCTGAAAGAAAAAAAAAAGGTAGTCCTGTCCTCAGGAGAATCCTCATATTACTATAGATCAGAAAGTATTATTTCCACTTTAACAGATGAGGAAATTGGGGCTCAAAGAAGTTAAGTGGAAGGTCTAAGGAGGCCCGTCTGGTTACTGACAGCTAGGACTGAGCTTTGTCCTCTGGCTTCCAGGCCCAGGATCTTTCTTTTTTTTTTTTCTTTCTTTTTTTGAGACAAGGTCTTGCTGTGTCGCCCAGGCTGGAGTACAGTGGTGTGATCATAGTTCACTGCAGCCTTGAACTCCTGGACTCAAGCAGTCCTCCTGCCTCTGACCTCCCAAAGTTCTAGGATTACGGGCTTGAGCCACCACGCCCAGCCTAGGATCTTTCTTAACGTAAACCATGCTCCTGTTCTCATGTTTTTATTACTCTAAAGCAGTGTGGGTGTTTTTTGTTTGTTTGTTTGTTTTTGCCTCTTGGCTTATTGATTCTCTCTTTTTTTTTTTTTTAACTTTCTTTTTTTTTTTTTTTTTTGAGACGGAGTCTTGCTCTGTCACCCAGGCTGGAGTGCAGTGGCCGGATCTCAGCTCACTGCAAGCTCCGTCTCCTGGGTTTATGCCATTCTCCTGCCTCAGCCTCCCGAGTAGCTGGGACTACAGGCGCCCGCCACCTCGCCCGGCTAGTTTTTTTTTTTTTTTTTGTATTTTTTAGTAGAGACGGGGTTTCACCGTATTAGCCAGGATGGTCTCGATCTCCTGACCTCGGGATCCGCCCGTCTCAGCCTCCCAAAGTGCTGGGATTACAGGCTTGAGCCACCGCGCCCAGCTTAACTTCCTTTTTTTTTTTTTTTTTTTTTTTTTGGGACGGAGTCTCGCTCTGTCGCCCAGGCTGGAGTGCAGTGGCCAGATCTCGGCTCACTGCAAGCTCCGCCTCCCGGGTTCACGCCATTCTCCTGCCTCAGCCTCCCAAGTAGCTGGGACTACAGGCGCCCACCACCTCGCCCAGCTAGTTTTTTTTGTATTTTTTTAGTAGAGATGGGGTTTCACCGTGTTAGCCAGGATGGTCTCGATCTCCTGACCTCGTGATCCACCCGTCTCGGCCTCGCAAAGTGCTGGGATTACAGGCTTGAGCCACCACGCCCGGCCGGCTTATTGATTCTCTACAGAAACTTGTCCATGTGAAAAAGGTGGGAAGCCCCACCCTTGTTCTAGATGGATTTACCCAAGCTCCCATCACTGCAGCTATGATGGGGCCAATATTTAAACACAAGATTATGTGACTCTAAGTTCACTTAAGTTTGGTCTAAAAAACAAAGTTGTCTGCACTGAAGGACATGCAAAACCAACAATAGCAGTGATTATCTCTGGGTAGTGTGTGATTTTCCTTTTCTTCTCTATGCTTTATCTTTCTTTGCTATAGTTAACAATGTGCTAATTTTACAGAAGAAATCTACAGACACACCCATAGATGTGTGTGCATGTGGTTGCACATGTATTTGGCATCAGGCAAAGGATTACACTCTAGGGACTCTCCATAGCATTTTCCGCTAAAGGCCTGTGTTCTGTGTGATGCTGCCCAGGTCATCAAGAAGAAGCTGGTGGGATCCGTGAAGGCCTTGCAGAAGCAGTACGTGTCCCTGGACACAGTGGTCACTAGTGAAGACGGAGATGCCAACACCATGTGCAGCGCCCTGGAGGCTGTGTTTATCCATGGACTGCACGCCAAGCACATCCGAGCTGAGGCTGGAGGAAAAAGGAAGAAAAGTGCCCACCAGAAGCCTCTGCCCCAGCCTGTCTTCTGGCCCCTCCTGAAAGCTGTCACCCACAAGTGAGATTTAGCTGGAGAGGTTTTGCTTTGGGGAGGAGCAGCAGAGTATGGGACACTTAGCTTTTCCTCCCCAGCTGTTCAGGAAGCCAACAGAAGTGCCCTGTGTTCTAGCATAGAGATAGGGTGAGGTAGGGGTTGAAAGTGTTTTCTAGAGAGGCTTATCTCTAGACCAAGCTTCCCAGCCAGCGTGCCAGCAGATCTTGAGACCCTCAGCACTCAGGCAAGAGCCTGTGGTTGCTTTGAGCCCTGGGACTGGTCGCCTTTAGCAGGAACAGCCTTTTTTGCCACACCGGGGCAGAGTTATATAGTTACAACAGAGGTTGTGTGCCCTGCAAAGCCTAAAGTATTTACTATCTGGCCCTTTACAGAAAATGTTTGCTGACCTTGCCTTAGATTATTCGAACATCTGAGTTGTAAATCTGTTTTTTTTTTTTTTTTTTTGGGACGGAGTTTCACTCTGTTACCCAGGCTGGAGTGCAATGGTGCGATCTCGGCTCACTGGCACCTCTGCCTCCCAGGTTGAATAAATTCTCCTGCCTCAGCCTCCTGAGTGGCTGGGATTACAGGCACGCACCACCATGCCCAGCTAATTTTTTCATTTTTAGTAGAGACGGGGGTTTCACTATGTTGATCAGGCTGGTCTCGAACTCCTGACCTTATGATCCGCCCACCTCGGCCTCCGAAAATGCTGGGATTATAGGCGTGAGCCACCGCACCCGGCCATAAATGTTATCTCTTAAGGAGGTATGGGGTTATTTTTATTAAAGAGTGGAATCAGGAAGAGCATATGAATATTCACCCTGAGACACTTATCTCTTGTGTCTGGACTTTTGAGCAAGTAGCTGGCACTGTGCCTCTAAGGACTACTAAATGTCACCTTCAGCCCAAAGAAGCCTTGTCAGTCTCTGATCTTCCTTTCCATGCCGACTGCCACTGCCCTGTCTCACGTTTTTACTTCTTTCCTGGGTGACGCTGGCTTTCTATTTGTCCCCCTTACCTCACTCTGTCTTTCCTTGAGTCCGTCATCTGGTCAACATTTACTGAGGTGAAGCTCCCTGGAGCTTACTCACTGAGCCTAGTAGAATGCGATCTGCATTCCCATGGGGGAGATAAACCCACGCTAGGTACTGTGGTAGCTCAGAGGAGGGGCATGTACATCAGACCGAGGCATTCTGGGACTGAGTCTGGTACACCTGGGGTCTGATCTCCTTATGCAGAACATCTACCCTGCAGTCTGCATGATTGTGGTCAAGTCACTTTTCTAAACAAAGATCTGTAGCCCACAGGCTCCCAGATGCCAGCCTGGAGACTGATTCACTAGGTTGAGGCCCCAGAACTTGTATCCTGCTCAAGTTCCCCAGGGGATTCTGGTGCATGGCTGGGTGTGGAGCCATTGCCCCGTGTTGCCTTATTGGTTTGATATTCAAGACTCTCTTTCCTGGCCTTGCAACCAAACTACCCACTCTTCCGCCACATGCTGTAATTGGAGCTCTCCCCAGTCATCTTACAGGGTTGTTGATTTCCTGCCCTTTATGCCTTTTTTCATCAGTCCCTTGTGCCTGAGGGCAGGGACCATGTCTTTACCCTGCATCTTTACTGCTGCAAGGACTTTGCACTTAGGGAGCTCTGACAGCATGCCTTGGATGAGCAGATGATGTCAGGGGCCCAGTGGTAGTCGGAATGAACTTGGAAATTATCTTTCACGATTCCAATCTCAAAAGGTTGGGGGTTATAGCTTAATATTTCCTTTAAACACTTTTCCTTTAAAACTATATATATATCCTAGGCTGGAGCAGTGGTGCAATCTTGGCTCATTGCAACTTCTGCTTCCCAGACTCAAGCTATCCTCCCACCTCAACCTCCTGAGTAGCGGGGTAGCTTGGACTACATCTACAAGCCACCACATCTGGCTATGTTGTTGTTGTTGTTGTTGTTGTAGAGACGGAGTTTCGTCCTGTTGCCCAGGCTGGTCTCGAACTCCTGAGCTCAAGTGATCCGCCTGCCTTGGCCTCCCAAGTGTTGGGATTACAGGCCTGAGCCACCACATCTGGCCTAAAACACTATTACCAAATATTTTTGCATGCCTTTATCTATTTGCAGTGGTTATTCCTGGTTCCTGCTAACCAGTGGATAAAAGCACATCTCTGTGATTTGGGGTGGTTTCTTGAAACGTGTCTGTTCTCCCTTCCCAGACACATCATCTCAGAGTTGGAGCACCTGACGTTTGTTAACACAGATGTGGGCCGCTGCCGGGCATGGCTGCGGCTGGCCCTGAACGACGGCCTGATGGAGTGCTATCTGAAGCTGCTGCTGCAGGAGCAGGCCCGCCTGCGCGAGTACTACCAGCCCACCGCCCTGCTCCGGGATGCCGAGGAGGGCGAGTTCCTCCTTAGCTTCCTGCAGGGCCTCACGTCCTTGTCCTTCGAACTCTCCTACAAGTCTGCCATCTTAAATGAATGGACGCTAACCCCACTGGCCCTGTCTGGGCTTTGCCCGCTCTCTGAGCTGGACCCTCTCTCTACCTCTGGTGCAGAACTACAGCGGAAGGAGTCTCTAGATTCCATTTCCCATTCCTCAGGCTCTGAGGACATCGAAGTCCATCACTCGGGCCATAAGATCCGGAGGAACCAGAAGCTGACTGCCTCCTCCCTCAGCCTGGACACGGCCAGTTCATCCCAGCTGTCCTGCAGCCTAAACTCTGATAGCTGCTTACTCCAAGAGAATGGCTCCAAGAGTCCGGACCATTGCGAGGAGCCCATGTCCTACGACTCAGACCTGGGCACAGCAAATGCTGAGGACTCAGACCGGTCTCTGCAAGAGTGAGTACCCTGCCCCCACTCCTTCCCATTTTCTCTCCTCCCTCCTTTCTTTCCTCTCCTCCTCCCTTTCTTCCTATGGCATGTGATTGCCTGTTACTGAACTCTATTAGTAATTAAAGAAAGCCAAGGGAGACATCGACTTCTCCAGGGACTGGAATCACTGGGAGCTGTAGCAGGCAATACAGGCATAGTGGAGAAAGTGGACTTAGAACAGCTTAGAGCTGGTTTGGGCTCCAGCTCTGCCCTGGTGACAGGGCTGGGTGCGGTTCATGCCTGAAATCCCAGCACTTGGGAGGTTGCGGCAGGAGGATTGCTTGAGCCCAGGAGTTCAAGGCCAGCCTGGGCAATGTAGCAAGATCCCACCTCTAAATTAAAAAAAAAAAAAAACTAAAACTAAAAACAAACAACAACAACAAACCAAGTTACTTAGTCTCTACAAGGCACAGTGTAAAATATTGTTGTCTTCATCTAGAAGGAAGGAAACTAATAGATCAGAGCACATTTAAAACTTCCAACAAATAGATGAAACATAATGCATAAGGGTGTGACTTCACAGAAGACCTCCTGGGGGACACAGGACCTGAGTGCTGCATGCAGGAGGTGGTGGACAGCTGGGGACAGACAGATGTGTGGAAGAGTATGTGGGGCAGATGAACTTGGCTAGAGAGAGAGCTGAGCAAAGCCTTCTTCACACAACCTTTCAAAAAATTTTTGCAGCCAGGTGTGGTGGCTCACGCTTGTAATCCCAGCACTTTGGGAGGCCAAGGCAGGCAGGACGAGGTCAGGAGATTGAGACCATACTGACTAACATGGTGAAACCCCGTCTCTACTAAAAATACAAAAAATTAGACGGGCATGGTGGCGGGCGCCTATAGTCCCAGCTACATGGGAGGCTGAGGCAGGAGAATGGCATGAACCAGGGAGGTGGAGTTTGCAGTGAGCCGAGACCGCGCCACTGCACTCCAGCCTGGGTGACAGAGCAAGACTCTGTCTCCAAAAAAAAAAAAAAAAATTTTTTGCGTAATCTTTTTATGGTTAAAAAAAGTCTAAAACATATACAGTGAAAGCCTTTCCCATTCCTGTTCTCCCTCTACCCTGTTCTTTCCTCCCACCCCTACAACCATAATAATTAATTTCCTGTATATTCTTCCAAATTTCTAAATTCATCTACAACAAATACCAGTATAAAGATTTTTAGCTGGGTGCAGTGGCTCACGCCTATAATCCCAGCACTTCAGGAGGCCAAGGTGGGCGGATCACAAGGTCAGGAGATCAAGACCATTCTGGCTAACACAGTGAAACCCTGTCTGTACTAAAAATACAAAAAATTAGCTGGGCATGGTGGCAGGCACCTGTAGTCTCAGCTACTCGGAAGGCTGAGGCAGGAGAATGGTGTGGCCCCAGGAGGCGGAGCTTGCAGTGAGCCGAGATTGTGCCACTGCACTCCAGCCTGGGCAACAGAGCAAGACTCCATCTCAAAAAAAAAAAAGATTTTAAAAATTTACTCCTTATTTATTACTTTCTCCCCTACAAAGGCAGTATATACACACTGTTCTATATCTTGTCTTGGAGAAGATCTTTTCATATCAGAGCTATTTCATTCTTTTATTTTTATTTTTTATAGAAATGGGGGTCTCACTGTGTTGCCCAGGCTGGTCTTGAACTCCTGGGCTCAAGAGATCCTCCTGCCTTGGGCTCCCAAAGTGCTGGGATTATAGGCCTGAGCCACCCCGCCCAGCCTCATTCTTTTTTTTTCTATTGCATATTGTTCCAGTGTATGAATGTACCTTAGTTTACTTAATCAGCCCAGTATTTAATGGATGCTAGGGCCCGTGTGTTCATAAATAACCTTGTGTATGTGGTCTTTTAGTTCTGCATAACTATCTCTGTTCAGTAAACTCCCAGAAGCAAAATTGCTGAGCAAAAGGACAGACTAATATATTCACAGATTATTGCCCATTTACACTCCACCAGGAATGTCCTTGTTTCTTAGCCTTGCCAACTGATGGTATTAGCGAACTTTTGGATATTTGCTCATCTGATAGGTGGAAAATGGGAAATTCTTATTAAAAGCCTCCTTCAGTTGGACCCATGTTCCATCAGCTGAAAAGAAGATCCCATGTGTTTGGGACCTTCTTTCCACCCATCCTATGCCCTTGCCTTGGTTCAGGTCCCTCTAGGGTTCTCATCCAGCATAGGAAGAGCACCAGCATTGGGTGGTGTTGCGGACTGGGCTTGGAGCAGACCTAGTTTCAAGTCCTGTTCCACCACTTACAAGCCCAGGAATGTCAGGCACATTGCTTATTAGTCAAACGCATATAGGAAATTCTCTCGTAGGCCCAGAAATAGCTTCTGAGCACATTAGATGGAGTTTTCAAATGTTAAATGGAGGAATTTAGATAGAATACATTGGGGAGGAACAGTCTCTGTCTCCCATGACCACTGGGACCGTGGTGTGACAGGCCTGCAGTGTGACCCGGGCACAGGGCATGACCTAGGCTCACTTACCTGTCTTAGCCCTTCTTGTGTGTCTGCCTCCTCTGCAGACCAGCCAGCCATCCCCTTGTGATATGTCTTGCTTTTGTCTCATGTGTCTTGTGATTGGAAAATTCCAGCTTAAGGTCACTGAATCAGTAACCATTCTCTCTGTGCAGGAAGTGTTGTCCCGGCTAGTATGGGGAAACTGGAGGGGCAAGGGTCAGGATGTATAGACGAATGCCAGACGGTGGTGTGAGGAACTGGCAATCTAAGACATACAGATGCATAAACACACAGCCAGCACCAGCATTCGTAGAGCTGGGCCTTGAAGTTAGTCCTTGAGCATCCACAGAGACCAGCATTTCTTGAAGTGTATATTTCTATTTTTTTTTTTTTTTTTTTTTTTGGAGACGGAGTCTCGCTCTGTCGCCCAGGCTGGAGTGCAGTGGCGCGATCTCGGCTCACTGCAAGCTCCGCCCCCCGGGTTCACGCCATTCTCCTGCCTCAGCCTCTCGAGTAGCTGGGACTACAGGCGCCGCCACCTCGCCCGGCTAGTTTTTTGTATTTTTTAGTAGAGACGGGGTTTCACCGTGTTAGTTAACCAGGATGGTCTCGATCTCCTGACCTCGTGATCCGCCCGTCTCGGCCTCCCAAAGTGCTGGGATTACAGGCTTGCGCCACCGCGCCCGGCCTGAAGTGTATATTTCAAGGGTAAAATGTTCTCACCGACACTTAGAGTTCATCAAAGTTATTACATTATTTAAATATTTGTAACTTTAAATTAGACATAAATTCCTTGTGCTTATCATTACACGTATAAAATCAAAACATCCACAAATTAAACATAAAAGCATAAAAGACACAACATTCGAAATGAAATTTATTAATATAAAGCGGTTCTGTTTGGCAGAAACCAAATTGCAGTTGGGCTAGTGAATTGACTGTCCTGAATAGCTCCTTCCGTGTAGACTGGATCTGTATTATAATGATCACTGAGTGGCATAGGTATCATCTGGAGGGTTTAAGTACTTAGATTTAAGTACTTAGAATGGTCCCTGGCACATAGGCATCAGTAGTGCTCAAATGATGGTATTGTTGTATTTTATTTTATTCTATATTTTATTTATTTTTTGAAATAGAGTCTTGCTCTGTCCCCCACGCTGGAGTGCAGTGGCGCGATCTTGGCTCACTGCAACCTTCACCTCCTGGGTTCAAGCGATTCTCCATCCTCAGCCTCCCTAGTAGCTGGGATTGTAGGGGCCCGCCACCACACCCAGCTTATTTTTGTACTTATTGTAGAGAAAGGGTTTCACTATGTTGGCCAGGTGAACTCCTGACCTCAGGTGGTCTGCCCGCCTCAGCCTCTCATGCCCAGCCTGGGTAGACATATGTTTTTAATTCTCTTAGTTATATACCTAGGGGTGGAATTGCTGGGTCATATGTAACTCTATGTTTAACTTTTTGAGGAACTACCAAATTGTCTTCTGCAGTAGTTGTGTCATTTTACATCCCCACCACTAATATATACGAGCTTTAATTTCTCTACATCTTTGCCTACCCTCGTTATTTTCTTTTTTATTATAACCAACCCAGTGGGTATAAAGTGGTATCTCATTGTAGTTGTGATTTGCATTTCTCTGATGGTTAATGATGTTGAGTATCTTTTCATGTGCTTTTTTTTTTTTTTTTTTTTTTTGAGACGGAGTCTCGCTGTCTCCCAGGCTGGAGTGCAGTGGCCGGATCTCAGCTCACTGCAAGCTCCGCCTCCCGGGTTTACGCCATTCTCCTGCCTCAGCCTCCCGAGTAGCTGGGACTACAGGCACCCGCCACCTCGCCCGGCTAATTTTTTGTATTTTTAGTAGAGACGGGGTTTCACCGTGTTCGCCAGGATGGTCTCGATCTCCTGACCTCGTGATCCGCCCGTCTCGGCCTCCCAAAGTGCTGGGATTACAGGCTTGAGCCACCGCGCCCGGCTTCATGTGCTTATTGAACATTTGGATATCTTCTTTGGAGAAATGTCTGTTCAGATCCTTTGCCCTTTTAACAATTTGGTTATTTGTCTTTTTATTGTGGATTTGTGAGTGTTCTATATATATTCTGGATAATACGCCCTTCTATATAATTTAAAAATATTTCCCCCCATTCTTTGAGTTGTCTTTTTAGTTTCTTGATAGTATCCTTTAAAACACAAACGTTTTGGCTGGGCGCGGTGGCTCATGCCTGTAGTCCTAGCACTTTGGGAGACTGAGACGGGAGGATCACAAGGTCAGGAGATCGAGACCATCCTGGCTAATATGGTGAAACCCCATCTCTACCAAAAAAAAAAAAAATACAAAAAATTAGCCAGGCGTTATGGCGGGCGCCTGTAGTCCCAGCTAATCGGGAGGCTGAGGCAGGAGAATGGTGTGAACCTGGGAAGCAGAGCTTGCAGTGAGCCGAGATGGCGCCACTGCACTCCAGCCTGGGCGACAGAGCGAGACTCCATGTCAAATAAACAAAAAACAAAACAAAACAAAAAACCACAAACGTTTTTTATTTTTGTTTTTTGAAACAGAGTCTCACTCTGTCGCCCAGGCTGGAGTGCAGTGGTGTGATCTCGGCTCACTGCAGCCTCCCGCTCCCAGGTTCCAGTGATTCTCCTGCCTCAGCCCCCCAAGTAGCTGGGATTACAGGTGCGCACCACCACGCCCAGCTAATTTTTGTATTTTTGTTAGAGACAGGGTTTCACCATGTTGGCCAGGCTGATCTCGAACTCCTGGCCTCAGGTGATCCACCTGCCTTGGCCTCCAAAGTGCTGGGATTACAATTTGTTTTTCATTGCTTGCTCACGCTGTAGATCTCACGTCTAAGAAACCATTGCCTAATCCAAAGACATGAAGTTTATACCTCTCTTTCCTTCTGAGAGTTAGTTTTAGCTCTTACCTTTAGGTTTTTAATCCATTTTGAGTTAATTTTTGTATACAAAGTGAGATAGCAGTCCAGCTTTTTTGTTTTGCATGTAATTATCCACTTACCTCAGCACAATTGTTGAAAAGACTATTCCTTCCCCATTAAAGTGTGTTGGTGTCTATGTTGAAAATCATTTACTTTTTTTTTTTTTTTTTTTGAGATGGAGTCTCACTCTTTTACCCAGGCTGGAGTGCAGTGGCGCAATCTTGGCTCACTGCAACCTCCACCTCCCGGGTTCAAGCAATTCTCTGCCTCAGTCTCCTGAGTAGCTGGGATTACAGGCACCTGCCACCAAGCCCGGCTAATTTTTGTATTTTTTTTTTTTTTTTTTTTTTTTTTTGAGATGGAGTCTCGCTCTGTCGCCCAGGTTGGAGTGCAGTGGCGCGATCTCGGCTCACTGCAAGCTCCGCCCCCCGGGTTCACGCCATTCTCCTGCCTCAGCCTCCCGAGTAGCTGGGACTACAGGCGCTGCCACCTCGCCCGGCTAGTTTTTTGTATTTTTTTTTTTTAGTAGAGACGGGGTTTCACCGTGTTAGCCAGGATGGTCTCGATCTCCTGACCTCGTGATCCGCCCGTCTCGGCCTCCCAAAGTGCTGGGATTACAGGCTTGCGCCACCGCGCCCGGCCAATTTTTGTATTTTTAGTAGAGACAGGGTTTCGCCATCTTGGCCATGCTAGTCTTGAACTACTGACGTTGTAATTCTACCCGCCTCAAACTTCTAAAGTGCTGGGATTACAGACATGAGCCACTACACCCAGCCAAAATCAGTTACTTATATATGGATTGGCCACCTATTCTTGGCTATACTGTCTTGAAATGTTGTTTGGGGTTAAGATGGTGCAGAGCTCACGGGAAGACAATCAGGTAAGCAACTTGAATTCTAAAATCCTCATTTCCATAAGCCCAAATAAGCTGAGCTTCATGTATCTTCTGGATCCAGTACAAGCTGTCAGGGCAGATGCATGGAGGCTTTGGGGCCTTAGACAGCCTGTGGCCATCTGAACCTGCCTTTGCCCATGACATGCTATCTCTTATAAGCAGAAGAGATAGCAAACGGGTTTATTTTCGAAATGGAGCTTGGATCCTCAGAAGCCTCAGGAGAGAGAGGAGCAGTTGCTAGTCAGTGCACATTCCAGAGGGCCCAGGACATGTTTCTGTGCACTGTGTATGTGTGAGTGTGTGTGTGCACACACATGTACCAAGACAGTAACATTTGCTCCCTGTGGCCCCAGGAAGCAGCACGGAAGAGACAGGGAGTGGCAGTCGCACCATGGAGAGTGAACAGGGGCACATCTCATGTGTACTCATATCCACCCTCACACACCTGGTGTACATTGAGCTCCAGAAGCACTTTCTGGGGATGTGACGCTTTGCTGTCTCCACACCCAGTCCAGCTCTGAGGGGACCAGCCCTTGCACCTCCCCCAGCCCTGCTGTCCCAGTGCCTGCCCAGGAACAAAATGTGACCTCACTCAGGAAACCTGTTTAGCCCTTGCTGCTCCTAGTCCCTGCCCCGGGGCACAGAGTCCTGGCACCTCAACTCTCTGTGCTGAGGAGGAGGCCTGTTCTGAGACACTGTCCTTGGAGGCTCTGCTGCACACCATATTTGGGAAAACGATTGCCCACACAACTGTGTGTTTGGCTGAGCAAGCTCTCCAGGCCCACAGCTAGCCTGCTCAGAATGCCAGTAAGTCCTCATTCATACCAAGTCCTCTTTCTCTGCTGTGGGAGCTTTTTCACCTGAGATCCCAGGCTCCACAAATCACCTGCCTACCCAGTCTGCCTAAATCCTGGCCAGGAAGAACGTGGTGGGAGTGTCAGAGGAGGACTGTGTGATGGGGAGTGCAGTGGATAATTAAGAAGGTGTGGGTTGTTTTAAATCATAAAACAGTTTTGCATTCTTCCCTCTGCCCCAATAGCCTTGGGCATTGTGGCAGACAACCTGTCACACAGGTTTCTTTGTTTAAAACTTCTAGGGTATTGTTGGAATTCAGCAAAGCCCAGGTAAACTCTGTGCCAACCAACGGACTGAGCCAAGAAACGGAGAGCCCCACACCACAGGCCTTGCTCTCCCTCCATGGCCTCAACACCAGCACACACCTGCACTATGAGGCGCCTGCAGAGCCCCTTCCTGCCCAGGCAGCCTCTGGAACGCAAGATGGTGTCCACATGCAGGAGCCGCGTCCCCGGGCGCCCAGCGCCCTGGACTTACAGCAGCGTGTAGAGACCACCTCAGGCCAGCAGCCTTCTAGTACCATCAGCAAGACAGCCAGAGAAGTGGGCCAAGGGAATGGCCCACAGAAGGCCCAGGCTCATGACGGAGCTGGTCTGAAGCTGGTAGTTTCCTCACCCACCAGTCCGGTGAGTGGTGCAAGCTGTTCAGGGGGCAGTCTTGGGAAATGTCAGCTGACGCAGGGTTTCCCCAGCTAGTGACCCTGAGTGGTCTCTGCCTTCTCTCTGTTAGCCTTCCTCTCCCTGCATGGTGATAGTGTTAATAGCATCGTGATGATGGGGTTCATGTTTCTTGGTGTGTGAGCTGTAGATATAAGCCAGGCACTGTGCTGCTCACTTCCCGTGTGTATCTCCTGTCATTTTCACGTCACTCTGTGAAGGTCGTTCT
The DNA here is from genome assembly GCF_047675955.1 of Chlorocebus sabaeus. Taxonomy (NCBI): domain Eukaryota; kingdom Metazoa; phylum Chordata; class Mammalia; order Primates; family Cercopithecidae; genus Chlorocebus; species Chlorocebus sabaeus. Next base: position 66,327,037 of record NC_132919.1, read on the forward strand.
CATCTGACTGCAGTCTCAGCTCTTTAACCACTACCACTCACTAGCTAAGGCCTTGGGTAAGTCACTTCAGCTCTCTGAACCTTTATTTTCTCCTTAGTACTTGTTATTATTAAATTAATATTTTTTGATTTTTGGTTTTTTGGTTTTTTTCAGATGGAATCTTGCTCTGTTGCCCAGGCTGGAGTGCAGTGGCACAATCTCTGCTCACTGCCACCTTCGCCTCCTGGGTTCAAGTGATTCTCCTGCCTCAGCCTCCTAAGTAGCTGGGATTACAGGTGCCCACCACCATGCCCAGCTAATTTTTGTATTTTTAGTAAAGATGGGGTTTCACCATGTTGACCAGGCTGGTCTCGATCTGCTTGCCTCGGCCTCCCAAAGTGCTGGGATTACAGGCATGAGCCAGTACGCTCAGCCTATTAAATTAATATTTTTAGAAAATACTAGGCCTTGAACATACTCACTTTGCAACATGACCCAGGTTTTAGAGCTGTGCTGTCCAATATGGCAGCTACCAGCCACGTGTGGCTGTTGAACACTTAAAATGTGGCACGTCCAAATGGAGATGTGCCATGTGAAATAAGCACTGGATTTCAACAACTTAGTATGATTAAAAAAATAGAAAATCTCATTTTTATGGATTACAAGTTAAAATGAAAATATTTGGGGGCTGAGCATGGTGGCTCACACCTGTAATCCCAGCACTTTGGAAAGCCAAGGAGGGAGGATTGCTTGAGACCAGGAGTTGGAGACCAACCTGGGCAACAAAGTGAGACCCCATCTCTACAAAAAATACAAAAATTAGCTGGGCATGGTAGTGTGTGGCTGTAGTCCCAGTTACTAGGGAGGTGGGAAGATGGCCTGAGCCCAGAAGGTTGAGGCTGCAATGAGCTGTGATTACATCACTGTACTCCAGCCTGGGTGACAGAGGGAGACCTTGTCTGGAAAAAAAAAGAAAAAAAAAAGAAAGAGAAAAAAAGATTTTGGATATATTGTATTAAATAAGATATATTATTAAAATTAATTTCACCTATTTCTTTCTACTTTAAAAAAAAATTTATGTTTAAACCATGGCCTATTAACACAGCCCTAGGAGATCTTGAGAACATGTGCCATACTTTTTAAAAATGTGGCTGCTAGAACATTTAAAATTATATATGTGGCTCATACTATATTTCTATTGGACAGTGCTGTTCTAGAATAAGCCAATCCAGCCATGTGCAGTGACACAAGCCAGTGGTCCCAGCTAGTTGGGAGGCTGAGGCAGGAGGATTCCTTGAGCCCAAAAGTTCGAGGCCAGGGTCAACATAGTCCCTGAGGGAAGCCAGCCCTGGGCATCTCCTTGAGAGAACCAAGTGAATAGAGAGGCTTGAGAACTACTGGCCCAATGAAGCACCAGCCAAAGGCTGTGAATTTGAGCTCTTTTGTCTTTTCCATTTGTTCTTGTTTGGCCTTTGTGGTTTTCCAAAGTTATTGATGTTTACTGAGTGTGGGTAGGAAAAAGATGTGTGTGCTATCTGCCCCTGCTGCAGTTCAAGCCCCAGCAGCCTAGCCAGCAGGGTGAGGGAAAGCAATTGCTCTTGAATGCTGGGGGCAGGCTCCAGAGAAAGTCCACAAGAGAGGAAAGAGACAGTGCGGGTAGGGCTGGTGCTGCAGTGATGGGAGGGAGAGTAAATACCTTTATAGGCTTAGGTGCCTCTGACTACTTCTTTTTCTAAGCTTCACAGTTGTTTTTATTTTGTTTTGTTTTTTTCTTGAGACAAGGCCTTGCTCTGTAACCCAGGCTGGAGTGCGGTAGTGCAATCACAGCTGACTGCAGCCTCGACCTCCCATGCTCAAGCAATCCTCTCACTTCAGCCTCTAGAGTAGCTAGAACCACAGGTGGCACCAACTTGCCCAGCTAATTCTTTTTTTTTTTAATGGAGACGGGGTTTCATTATGTTGCTTAGCCTTGAGTGATCCTCCCACCTCAGCCTCCCGAAGTGCTAGGATTACAGGCATGAGTCACCATGCCCAACCTGGCTTCATATTTAAACCACACCATGGAGGGCAAGATAGGGTCATGGAAAGCAGAGGCAGGGATTTGTATGCTTGTGCGTACATGGACACAAAGCTGGGAGTATATCCCTGCCATGGTCTGGGGCTCAGGGTGAAGTCTAGTCTTGCATTTTCAGCTCTATTCGTGCTCTTCTCTTTGGGTAGTAGCTTCTAGATCAGGAGTGTCCGATCTTTTGGCTTCCCTGGGCCACATTGGAAGGAGAAGAATTGTCTTGGGTCACATATAAAATACAGTAACACTAATGATAGCTGATGAGCTTCAAAAAAATCACAAAAATAATCTCATTATGTTTTTTGTTTTCTGTTTGTTTTTTGAGATAATGTCTCTCTCTGTCACCCAGGCTGGAGCGCAGTGGTGTGATCTCGGCTCACTGCAACCTCCACCTCCCTGGTTCAAGTGATTCTTCTGCCTCAGCCTCCCGAGTAGCTGGGATTACAGGCGCCCACCACCATGACCAGCTAATTCTTGTATTTTTCATAGAGACGGGGTTTTGCCATGTTGGCCAGGCTGGTTTTGAACTCCCAACCTTAAATGATCCACCCGCCTCGGCCTCCCAAAGTGCTGGGATTATAGGCATGAGTCACCACACCCAGCCAAAAATCTCATAATGTTTTAAGACAATTTATGAATTTGTGTTGGGCCACATTGAAAGCTGTCCTGGGCTGCATGTGGCCTATGGGCTGTGGGTTGGACAAACTTCCTCTAAGTCATATGACTCAGGATGGGGCCAGGGCCATGGAATAGACAAGCAGAGGCACCTCCCCCCCGCCTTTTTTTTAAACAGCTTTATCGAGATAGAATTAAAATACATACAATTCACCTGTTTAAAGTATAATACTGTGTTTTTAGTATATTCATAGGGTTGTGTAATCATCACCACAGTCTAATTGTAGAACACTTCTATCCCCTATGGAAGAAACCTTCTGCCTATTAGCAATCACTCCCCATCTCTCTCCATTCAACCCCTGGCCACCACTAATTTACTTTCTATCTTGATAGATTTGTCCATTCTTGCCATTTTATATAAATGAGGTCATGTAGTGTGTGACCTTTTGTGTCTGGCTTCCTTCATGTAGCATGTGTTTTTAACATTCATCCATGTTGTTATGTGTATGAATACTTCATTCCTTTTTATTGCTGAGTAATACCCCACTGTATATTCCACTGTATGGCTAAGTCACTTTTTATGTAAGGTTTCATCAATTGATGGATGTTTGGGTTATTTCCACTTAGGGCTATTATAAATAATGCTGCTGCAAATATTCGTGTATAAGTTTTTGTGTGGACATATGTTTTTAATTCTCCTGGATGCATAGCTAGGAGTAGAATTTTTCAGATCATATGATAACTATGTTTAACCTTTTGAGGAACTGCCAAACTGTTTTCCAAAGCAGCCTGCCCCATTTTATATTCGCCACATCCCCACCAACAGTTGTTACTGTCTAGTTTTTTTTTTTTTTTTTTGAGACGGAGTCTCGCTCTGTCGCCCAGGCTGGAGTGCAGTGGCGCGATCTCAGCTCACTGCAAGCTCCGCCTCCCGGGTTCACGCCATTCTCCTGCCTCAGCCTCCTGAGCAGCTGGGACTACAGGCGCCCGCCACCTCGCCCGGCTAGTTTTTTTGTATTTTTTAGTAGAGACGGGGTTTCACCGGGTTAGCAAGGATGGTTTCGATCTCCTGACCTCGTGATCCGCCCGTCTCGGCCTCCCAAAGTGCTAGGATTACAGGCTTGAGCCACCGCGCCCGGCCTACTGTCTAGTTTTTAAAAAAATTATTATGATAGCCATCACAGTGCGTAAGAAGTGGGAGCTCATTGTGGTTCTGATTTATGTTTCCCTGACAGCTAATGAAGTTGAACATCTTTCCATGTGCTTATTGGCCACTTGTGTATCTTCTTTGGAGAAATGTCTATTCCAAAACTTTGGCCTTTCTAGAGTGCAGTGGTGTGATCACAGCTCACTGCAACCTCAACCTCCCAACCTCAAGTGATTATCCCACCTCAGCCTCCCAAGTAGCTGGGACTATAGGCATGCGCCACCATGACCAGCTAATTTTTTGTATTTTTTGTAGTGATGGGGTTTTGCGATGTTGCCAGGCTGCCCTCAAATTCCTGGACTCAAGCAATTCTTCCACCTCAACCTCTCAAAGTGCCGGGATTACAGGCATGAGCCACCACATTCAGCCTACCTTTGCCCATTTTTAAATTATGTTTTTGGTTTTTTTGAGATGAAGTCTCGCTCTTGGCCCCCGGGCTGGAGTGCGATGGCACGATCTTGGCTCACTGCAACCTCTGCCTCCTGGGTTCAAGCGATTCTCCTGCCTCAGCCTCATGAGTAGCAGGGATTACAGGTGCCTGCCACCATACCTGGCTAATTTTTGTATTTTTGTAGAGACGGGATTTTAGCATGTTGGCCAGGCTGCTCTTGAACGCCTGACCTCAGGTGATCCACCTGCCTTGGCCTCCCAAAGTGCTGGGATTACAGGTGTGAGCCACTGCACCCAGCCAAATTATGTTATCTTCTAATTATTGAGTTATAATAGTACTTTTTTCTTTCTTTCTTTTTCTTTTTCTTTTTTTTTTTTTTGAGACAGAGTCTTGCTCTGTCTCAAGGCTGGAGTGGAGTGGCGTGATCTCAGCTCACTGCAGCCTCAACTTCCTGGGCTCAGGTGATCCTCCCGCCGTAGCCTCCTGAGTAGCTGGAACTATAGCCTCACACCACCATGCCCAGCTAGTTGTTTTGTGTTTTTTATAGAGTAGAGGTTTCACCATGTTGCCCAGGCTAGTTCTTTAAACCGTGTATATTCTGGATACTAGACCTTTACCAGATACATGATTTACAAATATTTTCTCCCATTCTGCAGGTTGTCTGTTCACTCTTTTGATGGTATTTTTGGCAGCATAAAAGCTTTACTTTTGATGTAGTCCAATTTATCTAATTGTGCTTTTGGTGTTCTATCTAAGTATCCATTACCTAATCCAAGGTCACAAAGATTTACTTCCATGATTTCTTCTAAGAATGTTATCAGTTTAGCTCTTACAAGTGAGTCTGTGGTCCATCTTGAGTTAACTTTTGTGTATGAAGGATGTAGACACCCAGTGGAGCCAGCACCATTTGTTGAAAAGGCCATCCTTTCCCCATTGAACTGCCCCACTTTCTCCTTTAAAATTTTTTTGAGGAATGATGTATCTGAAGTACCAGATCTTCAGGGTCCAAGTGTCCACCTTGGTGAGTATTTACATATGATGTGCACCCTGTGACCACCATCTAGATCAAGATACAGAATGTGTCTAGCCCTCTAGCCCACCAGAGGCTCTTGCGTACCTTCTCCCAGTCATTGCGCACCTTGAAATCCACCATTCTGACTTCTAGCGTGGTGCGTTAGTTTTTCCTGTTGTAGAACTTCACGCCTATAAATGGAATCATGCAGTATGTATTCTTTTGTGTCTGGTTTCTTTTGCTGAACACTACATCTGTGAGCTGCAACTGTACATAGAGCATGAAGCTGCAGTTCGTTCTTTTCCATTGTTCTGTAGTAGTACTCCATTGTAAAAATACATCGCCCCCTATTTTCCATTCTGTTAATGGACATTTGGGTTGTTTCCAGGTTTTGACTATTATGAAGACAGCTGTAGTGAACATTCTTGTACATGCTTTTGGAGAACCTCGGTGCTTATTTCTGTGGATATATATATCTGGGAATGGAATTGCTAGGTCCTTCGGTGGCATATGTTTAACTTTAATAGATACCACCACCAAACAGTTTCCTAAAGTGTCTGTGCTAATTTTTACTCATATTGGCAACAAATGAGCCTTCTAGTTGCTCTTTATCCTGGCCAATGGTGTTACCAATCTTTTTAATTTTAGCCACTCTGGTAGATGTGTAGTGGTTTAATTTTCATTTCCCTGATGACTAAAGATGATACCTTTTCATTTGCTTATTGGTCAGTCAATCCTCTTTTATAGAATGTCTGTCCAAGTTGTCATCCTGGTCTTAAATTGAGTTGTATGTGTATGTGTTGATTTGTAGGAGCTCTTTATATATTACAGATATAAGTCTTTTATTGGAGAAAAACAGTATCTATATCAAGTATCTTTTTCTAGTCTATAGGGCTTGACTTTTAAACCTCCTAATGGTATGTTTATTGAACAGAGATTCTTTCAATGATGTGCAGTTTATCAGTCTTTTTGTTTATGGTTTGCTTGGTTTTTGTCCCATTTAAGAGATATTCATCTCCCCCAAGGATCTGAAGGTATTTGCCTATATTATCTTCTAGAAGCTTTAGTGATTTATCTTTCACAATTAGGTTTATGATCTTTCTGGGATTAATTTTTGTGTGTGGTATGAGTTAGAAGTCAAAGCTCTTATTTTTCCATATGGCTATCTGATTGGCCTCACTCTGTTCCCTGAATATGACCATGTAAATCACAAAACTGTCAGTGTGGGTCAGATTCTTCGTATTTGCTGTTCTGAAGATGCTTCAGTACATCCTGAAGATTTATTTCCTGAAAATGAATGCTCTAGGACCCTGAAGGTTGCGACTATGCACCTGCCAACTCAAGCTAAAGGCTGAAGAGGAAAGCTCTGCAGCCCCTGCCTCGAGCTGGAGGCAGAGTGACGTCTGCTGGGGATGCAGGCTGTGCGCCCCACAGGGCTCCAGAGTGTCACTAACCATGTTGAGTTCACTCCTGCCCAGGATCCAGCTTCTGCTTTGCTGGCTCAGGCATCTTATTTTGCCAGGGCCTCAAAGCTGATGGGACAGGATAGCATCTTTGCTCACTAAGCTCTGACCCACCGGCCTCCTTGCAGCTCTGTAGTCTAAGCGAGCTAGCATCTTTGCTCACTAAGCTCTGACCCACTGGCCTCCTTGCAGCTCTGTAGTCCAAGAGAGCTAGCATCTTTGCTCACTAAGCTCTGACCCACTGGCCTCCTTGCAGCTCTGTAGTCCAAGCGAGCTCCTTCCAACATCAGGCTTCTTTAAAAAAAAATTTTTTTTTGAGGCAGAGTCTCACTCTGTCACCCAGGCTGAAGTACAGTGGTGCAGTCTCAGCTCACTGAAACCTCCGCCTCCCAGAGAACTCACACTGCCCTCTGGGAGTTAAACTGAAACGAATTCACAAACCCCAGATTCTCCTGCCTCAGCCTCCCAAGTAGCTGGGATTACAGATGCCTACTACCACGCCCAGCTAATGTTTGTATTTTTAGTAGAGATAGGGTTTCACCATGTTGGCCAGGCTGGTCTCGAACTCCTGACCTCAAGTGATCTGCCCACCTTGGCCTCTCAAAGTGCTGGGATTACAGGCAGGAGCCACTGTGCCTGGCCCAGCCTCAGGCTTTTACATTTGCTGTTCCTTCTTTCCTAACTCACTTCATTATTGTCTCAACCTTCCCTGACTGGACCCCTGTAGCTCAAAAGCACTATCCCCAGTGACTCTCTGTCCCATTCATCTGCTTGACTTCACTTATAACACTCATCACTATGTGCAATTACAATATATTATCTCTTGGTCTCCTTGTTTATTTTCTATCTTCCGTACTGGAATATTAGCTCTATGATACAGAGCACCAGGCCTGTTCACTTCTGTATTGTCAGCACCAAGCACTGTACCTGGGAGAGAGTAGGCATCAGTGAATAGTTCTTGAACTCACAAGAGACTCTTGAGATGCCAACTCCTAAGTTTATTTTGTTCTCCCATCCTACCTATAAGGCTGTTTGGAATGGTTCTTTTTCTTGGTATCTCCAGCAAGTACCTGGCCCAGAATCATGAGTGAATAAATCATGACCATCCCAATGTCTTTAATATAAAATAACAAAGGTGGGTCAAGGGGACTGGAAGGAAGGAGACATGTGAAATTATTGACATTCAGGCTGGGCATGATAGCTCACGCCTCTAATCCTAGCACTTTGGGAGGCCAAAGCGGGTCATCGAAGTGTACCATCGAGTGGACAGGGTGGTCAGGTTGGTGTGATCATGGCAGGCTCTGCTTCTGTGCCAGCTACAGGGGACTCTGATCGCTGGAAGGTTGCTTAGGACATCTGAGCGCTTGGTGCTGAGTCTGATGTGAGAATCTCAGATCCTGGCCCCATCCTGTGTCTGTCTCACAGGGAATTCATTGGATTGTGGATTCATTCACTGCTCATTCAGTAGGTAGTCACCAGGCACCAGTCGCTGGCACCACCAGTCACCCAGCTCGCGTGGGCCTGCTGGGCTCCTGGCCTGTGGACTGTGCCAGGCTGTGCCCTGTATGTCTGCCCCTGTGGTCCTCATCTTTCTATGCTTCTATCAATTAGCCACATGCTTTTTATTTGATGTTATTTTGGGGGAGATATTGAGGCCACTATCAAGTTTTGTAGTGTAGAGACCCATTCAGTCTTTCTTTTAAAAACATTTATTTTTAATTCATTGAACCCAAACCACCTACTATAAGCCAAGCACCATGTTAGGTGGTAGGGGTGGAGTGATACAACAGGACAGACAAAGGCCCTTCGGGGACAGACATTAGATTAGACAAATGATTATCCACATCATAATTACACTTGTGCTAAGCACTGGGAAGGAGAGGTGCAGGGAATGGGGGGCTCTCAAGGGTGACGCATGTCTGGGATCTGGGGGTTATGAGTTCATTTCAGTTTAACTTCCAGAGGGCAGTGTGAGTTCTAGGACTTGGCCTTAATCACTGTCTCCATGGACCACCTGCCCATGGTATGTGGTTCCCCTCCCACAGTTATGAGTACAGGCAGTTCATTTGCCTGGCATAATGAGGACAGGCTGGACAAAGTCTCATCCTTCTGAAAGTGGCCCAGGGACCTTGCGTCTCACTCCTCAGCCACACTCCTCACGGGGATTCAGCTATTGTATATGGTGTCGTGAACCCTTTAGTAATGCAAGGTGGCATTCCTCTGTCTTGGGTCCCTGGTGGCAGTTGCAGCTCTGGCATAGATCCTTAGTCGGTGATGGTTTCCTTCCACTGTAAAGGGCAGGGTGCTGGCCAGACATGGACCCTGCCTGAGTGAGCAGGTTGTAGGATGGTGGTGGGAAAAAGGGAGAGAAGGGGGCCAGGTGCAGTGGCTCACGCCTGTAATCCCAGCATTTTGGGAGGCTGAGGCAGGTGGATCACCTGAGGTCAGGAGTTTGAGACCAGCCTGACCAATATAGTGAAACCCCATCTGTACTAAAAATACAAAAATTAGCCGGGCATGATGGCGTGAGCCTGTTATCCCAGCTACTCAGGAGGCTGAGGCAGGAGAATCACTTGAACCTGAGAGGCAAAGGTTGCAGCGAGCTGAGATCATACCACTGCGACCCAGCCTGGGCGACAGAGTAAGACTCCATCTCTGAAAGAAAAAAAGGAGAGAAGAGAGAAACAGTAGTGTTCGTGCGTGCACTCTCTCTCACACCCTCTCCCCTCTCCCCACCCACCTGGGGCCAGGAGCACACAGCCTCAGAGCTCTGTCCAGGCCCATGTGCAGAAATTCTGAGGAACCTACGTTTCCACTGTTTTTCCCAGTTGCTTAAGAGAGTAAAAGGTGTTCCCTAGTTTCATTTCCTGGCAGCTGTGCTCAGTGGACTGTATCTGAACATTTCCTAGCAGTTTCTTTCCTCAAAGGAGAGAGAAGCCCTCCCCAGTGAATGTCCATAAACCTTTTTTTTTTTTTTGAGACAGACTCTTGCTCTGTTGCCCAGGTGGGAGTGCAATAGCTCTATCCATCTCGGCTCACTGCAACCCCTGCCTCCAAGGCTCAAGCAATTCTTGTGCCTCAGCCTCCCGAGTAGCTAAGATTACAGGCATGCACCACAATGCCCAGCTAATTTTTGTATTTTTAGTAGAGACAAGGTTTTGCCATGTTGGCCAGGCTGGTCTCGTCTCAAGCATTTTTCCCACCTCAGCCTCCCAAAGTGCTGGGATTACAGGCGTGATCTATCACGCCCATCCTGAATGTCCACAATCTTAAAATTTACATTTGTCTCCTTCCTTCCAGTCCACTTGACCCACCTTTGTTATTTTATGTTAAAGACATTGGGATGGTCATTATTTATACCCTCATCTTGTATGACTCTGGGCCAGGCACTTGCTGGAGATATCAAGAAAACCATTCCAAACAGCCTTATAGGTGCTAGAATGAGGGTAAGCACAGAATATTGTGGGATCCCCTAACCCAGCTAGGGGGTGGGAAGGGGTGGAGGCTGGGGAAGGGTGAGAGAAGCTTCCGGGTGGAGGTGATGGATGTCTCCTGAGCTGAGTCTTCAGGGACAGTGCCCTCTCCCACCAGAGGCTGGAGATCACACAACTTCCCAGGTATATGTGAGGCTGCCAGGACAGCCACATGGTTGCCGGGGAGCTGTTTCTTCCACCCGTTTTCCTCAGGGAGGTCCCCCAGGTCTTGATGACCTAGGCAGGCTTTGCTCAGAATCTAGTGTTGTGGATGGTACCCAGTGGCCGCCCTGACTGACACATCGTCTGTCACTGGCAGGGGGAAGCACCTGCCAGTTCTGAAGGCCCCATGGAGGAGTCTCTGGGGACCTAGTTCTGTGAGCCACCCCCCAAGTCGCCTGAGTCAAAACTTGCCACCCTTGGCTTGAGGAGTTGTATAGCATCTGAGTGGATCCAACTGTCCAAAGCAACCCTTCCCTGTTTACAAAGCAGGGAGCGCAATCTGGATTCAGGGACCGGAAATAGCGATGTCAGGGTGAGGTTAGTGGCACTTAACAAAACAGTGGGGCTGGTCCCACTGTGTGACTCATTTCCTCTGTGTACACTGACGCTTAGGGTGGCCCAGCCAGCTTCCTTGCCTCTGCCCTTCCATGTTGAGGCACAGAAAGCCAGGGAGGACTTGAAGTACTGGAGAAAAGAAACTGGAATCCACTCCCACAAGCCTACTCACCCCAGATGCTCCCCGCAACACCATCTCCCCCAGCCAGTGAGCAGCGTCAGATTCAAAAGAGAACAACGAAGGGAAGGGGCAGGACCTGGCTGCCTGGGGTCGCAGGGGCCTGCACAGAAGTGGGCGGCAGAGGCAGAGGTGGCCAATGAGGACCCTGAGGCCTGCTCGCCAGGCCTCCCTCATCTCAACCCAAAAGCAGGACTGACAAACCCTAAAGCAGGGCTGAGAAACCCTACGTGCTGGGACAGCTGGATACCCACATGCAAAATAATAACGCTCCTTCCTAACACCTTACACAAAACTAACCCGAAATGGATCAGAAACCTAAATGTAAGAGCTAAAACTATACAGCTCTTGGCAGAAAACACAGAAGTAAATCTTTGTGATACTTAGGCAATGATTTTTTAAGATACAACACCAGAAGCATAAACAACAACAAAAATAGATAAACTAGACTTCATCAAAACTAACAACTTATGTGCTCCAGAGGGCACACCATCCAGAAAATGAAATGACACCTCACAGAATGGGAGAAATTATTTGCAAATCATAAATCTGATAAGGGTCTCATATTCAGAATATATAAAGCACCTTACAACTTGTATTAGTTCCTAGGGCCGCCATAACAAAGTACTATACACAGGATGGTTTAAAACAACAGACATTGCTGGGCAGGTGGCTCATGCCTGTGACCTCAGCACTTTGAGAGGCAAAGGTGGGCGGATCACTTGAGTCCAGGAGTTCAAGACCAGCCTGGCCAACATAGTGAAACCCCATCTCTACTAAAAATATAACAAATTTGCTGGATGTGCTGGTGCTTGCCTGTAGTCTCAGCTACTCAGTGGGGCTAAAGCAGGAGGATTGCTTGAGCCTGGGCCATCAAGGCTGCAGTGAGCCCTGATTGTGCCACTGTACTCCAGCCTGGGCAAAGAGTGAGACCCTGCCTCAAAACAAAACAGGCCAGGCACGGTGGCTCATGCCTGTAATCCCAGCACTTTGGAAGGTGGATCACCTGAGGTCAGGAGTTCAAGACCAGCCTGGCCAACATGGCGAAACCTTGTCTCTACTAGAAATACAAAAATTAGCTGGACGTGGTGGCGGGCGCCTGTAATCCCAGCTACTCATGAGGGCGAGGCAGGAGAATTGCTTGAACCTGGGAGGCGGAGGTTGCAGTGAGCTGAGATTGCACCACTGCACTCCAGCCTGGGTGACAGAGTGAGGCTCTGTCTCAAAAACAAAAAAAACCTGATATTTATTCTCTGATAGTTCTGGAGGCTCCTTCTGGAGAGTCTAAGGAAGAATCTGTTCCCGCCTTTCTTCTGGGTGTTGGCGTTGCGGGCGCTCATTTGCATTCCTTGGTTTGTAGACATGTCACTCCGGTCTCCCCTCTGCTGTCACACACGCTCATCCTCTGTATCTCTGTCTCCACTTGGTGTTCTCCTCTCTTCATGTATCTTTTCTCCTCCTCTTATAAGGACATCAGTCATACGAGATGAACAGCCCATTCTACTACAACATGACCTCATCTTAACTAATTACTTCTGCAAAGACTCTATTTCCAAAAAAGGTCACATTCTGAGGTACTGGGGGGTAGGGTTTCAACATGTCCTTTTGTGGGGGGTCACAATTCAACCCACAACACAACAACAAAAAGACAGCCCCATTTTAAGACAATGGATTTGAGTAGATTTTAATGGATTTGAATATATTTCTCAAGGAGAGAAACTGGAACCCTCATACATTGCTGGTGGGAATATAAAATGGTGCAGCCACTTTGGAAAACAGCTTGGTAGTTCCTCAAGAAGGGAAACATAGAGTTACATATGACCCAGCAAGTCTACTCCTAAGTATATGCCCAAGACAATGAAACATGTCGACACAAAAACTTGTGTATAAGTGATCATAGCAGCACTATTCATAATAGACAAAAAGTAGAAACAACCCAAATGTCTATCAGCCGATGAGTGGATAAGCCAAATGAGTGGATCCAGACAATGGAATATTATTTGGCAATAAAAAGGAATGAACACTTATACATGCTTATATAACATGGATGCACCTTGAAAACCTTCCACTAAGAGAAAGAAGCCAGGCACAAAAGGTCACGTGTCGCAGGTTCCATCTATATGAGATGTCCAGAACAGGCAGATGTGTAGGGCCTGAAAGTAGATGAGTGGGTGCCTAGAGCTGAGAGTGGCCAGGGGAAATGGGGATGACGGCTAATGGGTATGGGGTTTCCTTTTTGGGTGAGGAAAATTTGCTAAACTTAGATGGTGGCGATGATTGCACAACTCTGTGACTAAGCCAAAATGATTGAATTGGACACTTTTTAATTTTTTTTTTTTAGAGATGGGGTCTCATTCTGTTGCCTAGGCTGCGACCAGGCTGCATGGCTCACTGCAGCCTTGACTTCCCCAGCTCAAGTGATTCTCCTGCTTCAGCCTCCTCAGTAGCTGAGACTACAAGTGTATGCCATCACACCCAGCTAGTTATTTTTTGTAGAGATAGGTTCTCACTATGTTGCCCAGGTTGGTCTCAAACTCCTGGGCTCAGGTGATCCTCTCACCTCGGCCTCCCAAAGTGCTGCGGTTACAGGTATGAGCCACCATGGCTGGCCGAATTACATACTTTAAGCGGGTTAATTTTATGATATATGAGCCATATCTAGACAAAGACTTAAAAAAAAAAAAACAAAAAAAAACTTCAGGCTGGGCATGGTGGCTCATGCCTGTAATCCCAGCACTTTGGGAGGCTGAGGCAGGTGGCTCACCTGAAGTCAGGAGTTCTAGATCAGCCTGGCCAACATGGTGAAACCCTGTCTCTACTAAAAATACAAAAATTAGCTGGGCATGGTGGTGGGCGCCTGTAATCCCAGCTACTCAGGAGGCTGAGGCAGGAGAATCGCTTGAACCCAGGAGCCAGAGGTTGCAGTGAGCCGAGGTTGCGCCATTGCACTCCAGCCTGGGCAACACAGCGAGACCCCGTCTCAAAATTAAAAAAACAAAAAAACTTTAAAACAAACAACTGCTGTCTTCTTTCCCAACAGAAAAACAAGAGCTGGATCTCAGAAGATGACTTTTACCGGCCTTCCCAGGAGCAACCCCTGGAGATTGCTTCAGACCACCCAATAGCTTCTTCCAGGGGGACTCCAGAGTCAAGGCCTGGTCTCCACAGGCATTTTTCCCAAGGACCAAGAAAAAGCTGCTCTCTAGGGGCATTAGACCAAGCGTGTGTACCTTCCCCAGGAAGAAGGCAAGCCCAGGCAGCCCCATCCCAGGGGCATAAGAGCTTCCGGGTGGTACACCGGAGACAGATGGGTAGGTTACTAGGAGGGTCCCGGGTGGGTCCCATCTGCAGGGACCAGGTCTTTCAGAAGGCAGCTCTGAAGTCCTGTTTTCCATTGCTAAAGAGGTAGTGTGTTCCCACAAGTATTATAAAACCTCATTCCAGAATGCCATCATAATCGTGCTCATTCAGGGAAGCATTTCAGGAAAAGTACTATATTGTCTCAAAACTGCCTACAGAGGACAAAAATGCTGTTTCACCAGTCAAATAGGAAAATATTTTCCCTGAAAACTATGCAATTTATGATTATAGAAAACTCTTGATTCCACCTATAGCTCAGAGCACATCCAGCTCCATGAAGACCCAGGTGTTTTAACTGGTCCTTCCAAAGCTGTTTACCCTCAGTAGTTGGTTTATGTAACAGCTCTGGGGGAGCTTAATCAAATCTGCTATTTGTTTTGTTTGTTTATTTGTTTTGAGATGGAGTCTCCCTTTGTCACCCAGGCTGGAGTGCAGTGGCGTGATCTCTGCTCACTGCAACCTCAGCCTCCTGGCTTCAAGCAATTCTCCTGTCTCAGCCTCCCAAGTAGCTGGAATTACAGGCACCTGCCACCATGCCCGGCTAATTTTTGCATTTTTGTGTTTTGTTTGAGGCAGAGTTTCGCTCTTGTTACCCAGGCTGGAGTGCAATGATGCGATCTCAGCTCACCACAACCTCCACTTCCCAGGTTCAAGCAATTCTTCTGCCTCAGCCACCCGAGTAGCTGAGATTACAGGCATGAGCCACCACGCCTGGCTCATTTTGTATTTTTAGTAGAGATGGGGTTTCTCCGTGTTGGTCAGGCTGGTCTTGAACTCCTGACCTCCGGTGATCTGCCTGCCTCGGCCTCCTAAAATGCTGGGATTACAGGCGTGAGCCCCTGCGCCCGGCCAATTTTTGCAATTTTAATAGAGATGGTGTTTCACTATGTTGGCCAGGCTGGAGGATCTGCTATTTGTTTAAGGTCCTCCAGTGCTTCCTTTTTTTTTTTTTCTTTGAGACGGAGTCTCACTCTGTCGCCCAGGCTGGAGTGCAGTAGCACGATCTCGGCTCACTACAACCTCCGCCTCCTGGGTTCAAGCTATTTTCCTGCCTCAGCCTCCCAAGTAGCTGGGACTACAGGCACCCACCACCACACCTGGCTAATTTTTGTGGAGATGAGAGGTGTTTCTAAAGATGGGAGAAATGACAGCGTGCATGTGTGCCAATGGGAGTCACCCAATAGAGAAGCAAGGAAACAGCAACAGAGGAGAGAGGGACTGCTCCTTGTCCTTGAGTAGGTTGTGGAAGGAGAGACCTCCTGCACAAATGGAGAGTTTGGCCTCATACAGAAAGAAGCACACTTGGTTCATCCCTGGCAACAGAAGGGAGGGCGTGGGTGTAGGGAACAGGGCGTGTGGAGGTGATCTTTTGGGTGCTTTTATTTTCTCAGTGAAATACAGGTCGCAAGAGCAGCAGTGGAGGTGTGAATGGAGATGTTCCTATCCAGCTTTCAGGGTCCCATGTGATAGTGCCCCATGGCTGGCCTGTGTTCTGGGGACAGTCACTGTCCACACACACTGCAGGGCATCAGGCAGCAGATGCTGCCTTGGGCAGGACAGAGACAGGCCCACCAACTAATGTGCTTTTTGCCTCTGCCTCCAGGACTGTCCAACCCGTTCCGGGGTCTCATGAAGCTAGGTACCGTGGAGCGGCGGGGGGCAATGGGCATCTGGAAGGAGCTCTTCTGTGAGCTCTCCCCGCTGGAGTTCCGCCTCTACCTGAGCAACGAGGAGCGCACCTGTGTGGAGAACTGCTCCCTGCTGCGCTGTGAGTCTGTGGGGCCGGCCCACAGTGACGGGCGCTTCGAGCTGGTCTTCTCTGGCAAGAAGCTGGCCCTGCGCGCCTCCTCCCAGGATGAAGCCGAGGACTGGCTGGACCGGGTGCGGGAGGCCCTGCAGAAGGTCCGGCCTCAGCAGGAGGATGAGTGGGTGAACGTGCAATACCCAGATCAGCCTGAGGACCCCCCCGAGGCGCCCCAGGGCTGCCCCTCTCCCTCAGACCTGCTGTCGGAGCCCGCGGCCCTCCAGGGCACGCAGTTTGACTGGTCGTCCGCCCAGGTTCCAGAGCCAGATGCCATTAAGGAGTCCCTGCTGTACTTGTACATGGACAGGACCTGGATGCCCTATATCTTTTCCCTGTCCTTGGAGGCTCTGAAATGTTTCCGCATCAGGAACAATGAGAAGATGCTGAGTGACAGCCATGGCGTGGAGACCATCCGGGACATCCTGCCAGACACGAGCCTTGGGGGCCCGTCCTTTTTCAAAATCATCACGGCCAAGGCCGTCCTGAAGCTGCAGGCCGGGAACGCGGAGGAGGCCGCCCTGTGGAGGGACCTGGTCCGCAAAGTCCTGGCATCCTACTTGGAGACGGCTGAGGAGGCAGTGACCCTGGGCGGGAGCCTGGATGAAAACTGTCAGGAGGTTCTGAAATTTGCCACCCGGGAAAACGGCTTCCTGCTGCAGTACCTGGTGGCCATCCCCATGGAGAAAGGCCTTGACTCCCAAGGCTGCTTCTGCGCAGGTGCCGACTTGCTCTGCTGCCACCCCCAGCCTGCCAGCCTCACTCCGCCTCCTGCGGATTCCTGATTTAGGCTCCCCACCCTTCTGCCTCCCTGCAAATGCCCCCATCCTTCCCCTAGGGATGAGGCCACAGATCAGGCTTGCCCTGCAGCTTCTGCTCCTCCCCAGCCCCCGCGGGGGCCAGTGCTCTGCTCATAGGTGGTTGGCCCTGCTCACCCATCCCTCTCCTGCCACCTCCCACTGATGGGCGGCAGGCTGGCTGCTCACTGCGCTGCTCAGGGAGTCCCAGCCCGCTTCATTTTCTTCTGACTTTACTATCCTGTTTTTCAGAGCAGGGGCATGGTATGCTTCCACGTATTTCTGCTGCTTTTATAAGTGTACACCCTTTTTTTTTTAATTACAAAAATGGGCTGGTGCTATTCAGTGCTGTCCAGTAGAACTTTCTGTGATGATGAAAATTTCCTGGATCTGTGTGTCCAGTGCCATAGCTGTGAGACACATGGTGCTACCGGGTGCTTAAAGTATGGCTAGTGTGGTTAAGCCATTGAATTTTCCATTTAAATTCATTTACATTTAAAGGGGGCACATGGGGCTCTTGGCTGCTGTGATGAACGCTGGATATATTGTTCTGCAACTTGGTTTTTTCCTACACTGTGGATGTTATTCCAAGTCAGTACATCTGCTATGTCTTCCTCATCATCAAATCTAATACTTCTGTGCTGGGTACTGGGCCAGCTGCTTTATTTGGATTATCTCATTTAAGTCTCACAACAACCCTGTAGAGATAGGTGCTACTATTATCATCTCTTTTGACAGGGGAGGATAGTGAAGCACAGAGCTGGTAAGTACCTGGTTGGTGTCTGCCACTAAGTTCAGACAGCTAGTAAGTGGCAGAGGCAGAATTTTCCTTTTTTGTTTGTTTGTTCGTTTTAGTAGAGATGGAGTCTCCCCATGTTGCTCAAGCTGGTCTTGAACTCCTAGGCTCAAGTGATCCTCCTGCTTCAGCCTCCCAAAGTGCTGGGATTACAGGTGTCAGCAACCATGCCTGGCCAGAGGCAGAATTGGGACCTTGACGGTCAGGCCCCAGAGCCTGTGCTCATAGGCAGGACCCTAGAGGGCATCCCTCTAGGGTATTATTCAGGGGTGCATGACATCCCCCTGCCCACATTCCATTGTTAGCTCCTCCCACTCCCCCCACCATCCAGGGGCAGATGATGTCCCATCACCATGGGACCCTCAGGTGACCTGTGAGGGGGTTGCCCTGCTGCAGAAGGCCAGAGCAAGAAGCTGAGCCTTGGTTTGGGAGCTGTCCTGCTGGCGCGGACTGGAGGGAAGCCTGCTTCAAGCTTCTGAAAGGAAGTGGTCTGCGGTTGGCCCCGGGAGGATGGGAGAAGCTAGGCAGAACAGAGCTTCCTGCAGAAAACACCTGCAAGCCTCACTTGGCCTCCCCCCTCCTGCCCCAGCACTCACACTTTGCTCTTCAGCCTGTGTGGCCAGGCTCTGAGGGGGCCGGGACTCCAGGGCTTGCGAGAAAGGGTTTCTCGCCTGCGGGTGTGAATGCTGCGGGGGTAACTCTCACCATAGCTGCCACCCACCAGTAGGTGGGACTGTGCCACCAGGGAGTTTGGGTTTCCTTTCTACCCAGCAGGCACGGCTCAGTGGCAGACACCAACCACTGGCATCTGGGTTGTATTTCATAATTTGCAGGGTACTTGCAGAACCTTGTCTCATTTAAGCTTTGTAATAACCCCACAAAATAGCTGGTAGTAACTGAATTTTACAGTCACTCAAATGGAACTTTGAGAAATTAGATGAAGATCAGGGTGAGGCAGCTGGTGAGCAGCACAGCCCGCCCTATGGTCTCAAGGCCCTGGGGACCCTTCTGCCTGCCCCTGGAGGAGTCGACACATGTTCAGAATTTGAGTCAGGGCCTCTGCTTTTTGCCCAGGGCACACCCCACTCCCATTCCCACTGGCCCCAGCTGTGGAGACGCCTCGAACAAGGGGGCCGAAGCCAGTCCTGCCCCACAGTCCCGAGGCATCCAACACTGTGCGGACTCCCCTGCCCCCTGCTGGCTGCCCATCCACTCCCTGTTGCCATCCCCGACCCCAGTCCCTGCCCCCCAGCTACTTCGCTGCTCGCCACAGCCCTTACTCTGCTGCTTCCATTCTGGGGCCCGAGTGGAGGGGTGGACCTAGAGGATGCTGGCATTGCCAAGCCAGCAGTGGGGACACTGGACACAGGCAGCAAGGAGTAATGGAGCAGAACGCAGGCTCTGGAAACAGTCAAACCCAGATCTGAATGCCAGCCACGCCACTTCATCACTATGTGACCAGACAGATTTCCTAACCTCTCTGAGCATCCATTTCTTCAGCTGTAAAATAATGATAGTTCTTACAGTGTGTTGTTGTAAAGATTAATTAGTAGGGGAGTTCTGAGTGGTGGAAATACGAGTGGTTATTCTTGTGTTTGTACCTACCTGTAAAAACAAAATTAGCAGATCCTTTCCACCACAGCAGCTCCCAAGTTACTAGGAGCTGACTCTGGCCACACCACTCACTCTCTACCCATCTCCCCAGGCTGCTCCCGGCAGATCGGCTTCTCCTTTGTACGACCCAAGCTCTGTGCCTTCTCTGGCCTCTATTACTGTGACATCTGCCACCAAGACGATGCCTCAGTGATTCCGGCCAGGATCATCCACAACTGGGACCTCACCAAGCGCCCGGTAAGTCTCAAGCCCAGCCTGTCAGAGCCACTCAGGGCTGCTGAGGGACAGAGGGGTGTTCACTCCTCTTTGCTGCTGCTGTTCATCTGTTTAGAGAAGTTTGGCTCCTCTAAACAAGGGAAACCGGGGTCACTGGTTCAGGCACTGATGTAGGGGAGCTAACCAAGAGAAAAGCTTGGTGCTTGTCCACAGCCCTGGGCAGAGCTCCGTCGGTGGCTGTCTTGGTCCCCAGGAGGGAGTCTGAGGATGGTTTCCTGCAGCAACAAACATAACTGCTTAAGGTACCAGCAGATAAATGTTAGATAAACAGATAGATAGATAGATAGATAGATAGATAGATAGATAGATAGATAGATAGAATAGATTAGATAGGTAGACGGATGCATGGCTAGGGTGGGCAGGTAGGTAGGTGGATGAGCAGGTGGCTACATGGATGGGTAGGTGAATGGTGGATGGGTTGATGGGCAGGTAGTTGGGTAGATTGGTGAATGGGTGGATAGGTAGGTGGATGAGTGGATGGGTTGGTGGGTAGGTGAATGGGTAGATGGGTAGACAGTGGGTATATGGCTGGGTGGATGGGTGAATACGTAGGTGGATAGGTAGATGGGCTGGCCAGCGAGCTGGCTATACCTTGGAGCAGTCATCCTTGCCTTTGCCAACCCTATGAGGCCCAGATGACTGCACCCCCCCGCCCCCCCGCAGGCTCTGCATGGGCATATTTATTTCATGTTTTGAAAAGTACTTTTTCTGTGGCTCCCCCCATTATTAAGATAATACATGGTTATTGTTTAACATTTTAAAATTACAGAAAAGCCCAAAGACCAATCAAAATTCTGTGCCGTAACCCAGAGGTCACCATTATTAACATTTTGGGGTATACCCTTTTCTGTGCATTTATTGACATATGCATCTATTTTTTATAAAGTTGGGATCAGACAGGACTCATACCGCTTTATAAGAAGCTTGGGGCCGGGCGCGGTGGCTCAAGCCTGTAATCCCAGCACTTAGGGAGGCCGAGACGGGCGGATCACGAGGTCAGGAGATCGAGACCATCCTGGCTAACACGGTGAAACCCCGTCTCTACTAAAAAAATACAAAAAACTAGCCGGGCGAGGTGGCGGGCGCCTGTAGTCCCAGCTACTCGGGAGGCTGAGGCAGGAGAATGGCGTGAACCCGGGAGGCGGAGCTTGCAGTGAGCTGAGATCCGGCCACTGTACTCCAGCCCGGGCTACAGAGCAAGACTCCGTCTCAAAAAAAAAAAAAAAAAAAAAGAAGCTTGGTTCACTTAATATTATACCTTGGGTATAATACTAATTTTTTATGTTCACCAAATGCTTTTGAATAAGATGTACCCTAAAGTCTTTCAGAATTTTCCTTTTCTCCAGCTGAACTTAGCCACTTTCCTAGCTATGTCACCATGAGCAAATTAGCTTCAGTTTCCTCATCTGTAAAAGGAGGATTAACAACAGTGTCTGTGGCGGGGCTGTTGGGAGGGCAGGTGTGGCAGTGTGTGCCTGTCAGTTAGAACAGTGTCCTTTCTCTCCCTGGGGCCTATCACACCTCCTGCCTATTCACCCACCCATCTACCTAATTCACTTGGTCAGTGTCTGCCTCAAGGGTTGCAAATTTGGTTTTCTTCCAAAGGCACAGATTTCTACTGAGATAGACACAAACACAAGGAAGAAGCTGTTTGCTTCTCTGGAGAGTCAGGGCCTGCCAGCTATGTAGTCCTGATGTGTGGCTGTGTCTTCATCATAGTGCAGGGAAGGTGACTCTCAGTCAGTTCTACCTCAGCCTCCACCTCCCTGGGATGGGGAAACCCCACAGAAGTTGGCTTCATTTTGATTTTTTTGTAGTTTGCCTTGTCCCCACCCCTGCTCTCAGTGTTAAATATCTAACCATATAGAGGAAATTAAACCTCAAAATCACCAAAAAATGCAAACAGCCCTTTGATCATAAAATGCATTCACTATTTACAGGACCCTGATACTTCCATTGAGCCATCTCCTTATTCACTGCCCTCATCCTTGTGCCACTTCCTTTTCTAACTAGAAAAGTACAGTCCTTCTCTAGGCATATCTGAGATCAGGAAATCTTCAGCTTGCTCTCCCTCTCAAAAATTGCTGGCCTAGGAAAGACAGGGAAATTCAAGATAGAAAGTGGCTGTCCCACGGGTTTGGGGCCTTATTGTTCACCGATGCTGTTCTGGCTGACCCACTTGTGCTGAGGCCTGGCTGGCACTGACAGGATGTCAGCCCAAGGGTGAGGCTTCTCTCTGTCTGTCTCCTCCATTCCCACAGGATAGGAACAGTCGCTGGGGAGCACAAAGCCCCTGCCCATCTGCAGTGCTTGGCAGTGTTCCGCACACATTCCTGTGTGTGATTTCATCAGAGCCTCACCCAAGGCCTGGGGCCAAATAATGGGAAGAACTGAGTAAGGGTTAGAGAACAGCAGCTTGACCCAAGTCACCAGGAGTTTGCTATTGGGCTCTCCCTAGGTTGGGGGGCTGGTACCTCAGGGCCCCAGGCTACGGGAAAATAAGAGGTTGTCCATTGCTGGGGGAGGTGAGAGATGCTGGCGGAGCTGGGAGACAAGACATCAGAGGTCCCCTCAGCCCCCAGATACAGGGGCAGGTCTCCTGAGGGCCAGTTTCATCCCCCAGCCCTCAAGGGGACAACAGGGCCACACCAGGCACTCACACAGCAACTGATAGCAGCTCACATTTACTGGGGATGTGCCACCTGCCAGGCCCCGTGCCAGGAGCTCTCCTGGAATACCTCTTAATCTGAATTCAAAATAATCCCATGAGAAAGAAGCCTCAGTCCTGGACTGACATCCTGCCGAGTGCCGGGCCTCAGCACTAAAGCAGCAGCAGCGAACGAAAAGGCCCCAAACCAGTGAGCCTTAGTTGCTCTCATTTTCCCCATTTTACAGAAGAGGAAACTGAGTCACAGAGCGGGATAAGTTTCACCAGGTCATATAGGTATAAAGTCGTGGAGGCAGGATTCAATTCTGTTCTGACTCCGAAGCCAGACTTTTTTTTGCCTACACAATTTATTAGAATTTGAAAACGTTGCTGGATACGACAGTCAAATAAATCAATTTCATTTCTATATATCAGCAAACAAATTACTATTTTAAAAGATAATCATTTATAATAGTATCAAAAACAAAGCCACCAGACATAAAATATGTAATGAAAGGACTAGTTAAGAGGTTAAAGATCTGAGCCGGGCCAAAGCCAGACTTCTAACCACTATGCACTTGTCGGCTGTGGAGAACAGCTCCTCCGTCCTTACAAGGCAGCGAGGCCACTGCAGGGAGGGGGCTTCTGGTTAGTACAGCAGCCTGGTGTTCAGAGATGACACCTCAGCTCAGACCTGACAGGTTCTGGGGGCAGGTTGTATAAGCCACGTTAGCTCCTCTAAGCCTCCATTTCCTCATCTAGAAAACGGGGACAGGGACACCCTCCCTAACGGGTTGTTCTGAGGATGAAGGGAGAATGTGGTCAAGTTCCTGGCCCAGTGTTTTGCAAATAGTAGGTGCTTGATTACTGGCATTGGTATTAGGATCAGGGCCAAGGGTAGAACCTTCAACACCCTGTCAGCCGGGAGAGACTGAGACGGATCACTCAGCTGCACACGGAGCCCCGGTGCTGCTGCTGGTGTGAGCCGAGGGAGCTCAGGGAAGCCTGTTGGTGAGCTGTGTCTGATCTGTAGCTTCCTGTGGCTGGAGCCTGACTCAGCCCGTCACCGGGTTCCTGAGTCAGGGCACAGAGGGGATTGCCTGTTTCCTTTAGTGGGGGGAAATAGGGGCCGGGAGGACAGGAAAGAGTGGGAAGGATCTGTGAGGCCCAGAGGGAGGGGGCGTTACCAGAGCAGTCCCTCCCTCATCTCAGCATGGTTGGGGAGGGGCAGCGACCCTTGCCATTAAAGGGAGAGCGGGTTTGGGAGTCAGATAAACTGGGTTCAGAGCTTGACTGTACCATTTACAAGCTGGGTGACCCTAGCCAAATCTCCTGATCTCCTTGAGCCTCCATTTCCCATCTGTAAAATGAAGATAGCCTCTCAGGTAAGTGAGCAGGTCATGTGGCACCTGGCCAGGCAGTGCTCACTGAACAGCCATTCCTTCCCATCCCCAATGCCTGGTGGCATCCCCAGATCTGCAGGCAGGCCCTGAAGTTTCTGACACAGATCCGGGCCCAGCCCCTCATCAACCTGCAGATGGTGAACGCGTCTCTGTACGAGCATGTGGAGCGGATGCACCTCATTGGCAGGAGCCGGGAGCAGCTGAAGCTCCTGGGGGATTACCTGGGCCTGTGCCGGAGCGGCGCCCTGAAGGAGCTCAGCAAGAGGTGAGCAACCTCTACGTGCATGCGTGTGTGTGCACATAAACACACATACATATATGTACATGTACACACAGACAAACGTGCACACACAAATGTACACACAAATGCATAGACATGCACACACATGCACATGTGCACAAATGTACACACATGCAGGCACTCGTGCACATGCACACACGCAGGGGCAGAGCCCAGGGCAAGGCGTCCACCTGGAGGAAACCTGGGCAGAGATCTTCCCACTGGGCCTGGGAAATAATCACATCTTTTGGGGGTGATTTTGGGGTTTTGTTCATGTAACCATTTGTTTACTCAAAAACATGGACTGAGAACATGCTAAGCACTGCACACCTGGCGAGGCATGTGGGCTCCAACACTGAGCAGGGCAGAGCCAGGGCCGACCCACCGGAAGCCTCCGGCCTGACAGGGAAGACTGGTGGGAAAGTCAGCAACTCCATCCGGGGGTGAGGGTGAGAGGCAGGATGTCCTGGAACCACAGAGGCTTGACATCCAGCCCAGATGAGAGGAGGACAAAGCAGAAAAGACTTCCTGGAGGAAGTGACTTCTAAGGTGAGACCTGAAAAATTAGGAAGAATTAGAAAGGAGAAGCAAAGGGGGAAAGAGCGTTCCAGACCGAAGGAATAGCACGCACAGGCCATGAACAAAGGCACCGTCGGTGGAAAGCCCAGGGAGAACTTTGGCTATGGTGAGGAGGGAAGTGGGGAGTGTGGCAAGAGGCAGGCGAGGGCCAGATGTTCCCACCTCTTCCCCATCCCAGCCAGTCATCTGGCCCATGCCAGCTTCCCTCCTGAAATTCTCCAAAGAAGACGTGATCGGGGCAGGGCCCTCAGGATGCCCTTCAGGAAGCTTCTCTCGCCAAGGGCCTGGGGCCTTTGGTGCTCAGGAATGGGATGTGATGCTGGGCTTCAACAGGGACTCAGGTCTCTCCATTCTTGTCATAAATGCTTCCTAGTCCTCAGGTCACAGCCCAGGCCACAGTCTTCCCAGGGCTGTGCTCTCCCGGCACCCTCAGGAGGGCAGACCTCATGTGGAGCAGGCTGCCAGTGCCTACTGCCCAGCATGGGCTTCGAGTCCGCCTCTTCTGAATTTCTGGAGGCAGGGACCAGCTCACAAGCCCCTCCAGGTTCCTCCGTCTGGCCTTCCCTCGCCACAGGGCCGACCTAGAGAGCGCCTCTCTGAAGACTGCCTCTTCCATCCTGGCTGCAGTGCTCCCAGAGCTGGGCCTCCTCAGGACCAGGGTGTGCCCCGAGCAGGTCCCCAGGGGCTCTCAAGGGGTGCTGCAGGGTGCTCTCCCCTAGGCAAAGAGGAGAATCTGGCCCCACAGCTGCCAGCTGAGCCTTGGTCTCCTCTGCAGGGCCTGAAAGAACAGAAAACCCTCCGGGGACCACCATGTGGGACCCTAGACCCTAGAAGGCTTCACCCCTGGAGGCTCTGCCCATCCCAAGCATCCACGGGTGACTGGGTCTCCACCTCTTGGCAAGCGCTGACTCTCCCTACCTCTGAGAGTCCAGAGAGACTGTCCTCCTGCCCATCTAACCAGGTGGTGAAATCTCTGGGGTTGGGTGGGGCCTCATCACCCTCCTTGGTCAAGGAGCCAGGTACCTGCACAGGCCTGCAGACCTGTGTAGACCAGGTGCCTGTGGGGTGGGTTGTGGGCCCCATTCACCCGTCCCCACCCTGCTGAGAGAGTTTGTTCATCGGCTTTACTGACCTGTCTCTGCGGGCACCAGGGGCAGCCCTGTCTCTCTCCCTAGCCCTCCTGCTCCGTCCCTGGGCAGCAGCGCTGTACTCCTGCTATGTGTCCAGCCTGCTTCCCGTGCCTGTGGAAGTCCCATGGAAACAGCGTGGGGCAGGGGAAACAGTATGGGAGCCCCTCAGCCACTGTGCGTCAGGAAAGTTGCTTCACTTCTCTGGGTCCAGCTTTCCCATCTATAAAATGGGCCAGTGATTCCTCCATTCCTGTGGCCTCCTGAACAGTGGTGAGGGCTGCGTGAGGGACCTAGAGTCTGGGCCACAGATGGCCCTGGGTTAGCATCATGTGTGCCCTGAGGGCACCTGATCCAGCCTTGGCAGGGGCCAAAGGAGCTTCCAGAGGAGATGGCATCTGAGCTGAGGGCACGCAGAGTTCTTTTCCTTTTTTCTTCTAAAATGTTTTTCTTCTTTACAAAGGTCAGTGTTTCAAGCAAGGGGCATTTATGAAAGGGAATAAAGCAGACCGTTCAGTCAGCCCTTCTCAGAGCCCACCACCACCTGCTTCTGCACCTCACTCCATCCACACACACGTGTTGCCACAACAGCAGTGGCATTGTGTGTCTGTTGAACTGGGGTTTAGAAAAATGAGGAAAGAGTAGAAAGGGCAGGGGAGAACCTGGCTTTCCTGGCTAAGGGACCGGTAGCAAGAGGCTGGCCAGAGCACAGCTCACTGATGCCCTTGAGGGGCTCTGGGCAGCTGGACTTCGGGTACAGGGGCCAGAACTCAAAGGGCCCTTGAGGCCTTTGGATTTGATCTGCTACTTGTGGGGAACCACTGAAGGGTTTTGAGCACGGGGCTGTCACTTCTGATCAACGGTTTAGAAAAGACCACTCTGAAAAGACCAGGTGCAGTGGCTCACGCCTGTAATCCCAGCACTTTGGGAGGCTGAGGCGGGTGGATCACCTGAGGTCAGGAGTTTGAGACCAGCCTGGCCAACATAGCGAAACCTCGTCTCTACTAAAAATACTAAATTAGCCGGGCGTGGTGGCAGGTGCCTGTAATCCCAGCTACTAGGGAGGGTGAGGCAGGAGAATCACTTGAACCCAGGAGGCAGAGGTTGCAGTGAGCCAAGATCATGCCACTGCACTCCAGGCTGGGAGACAGAGTGAGACTCCGTCTCCAAAACAAACACACAAAAAGACCATTCTGGCCCCAGCAGAGTGCAGTTGGTGAAGGGGACAGCCCTAGGTGGCAGCTAGTGTTAGTAATTAACTCCAGGGAGCTGGGCCTGGACCAAGTCAGCCAGAGGGAAGGTTGAGAGGAGAAGAGGGCTGAGGCATGGGCAGGTCTTGGATGTCAGGGAGTTAGGGAGGAGCTGTCCTGCACTAATGGCAGCTGCCTGGCCGGATTCTCTCCTGCAGACCTAGGACCTGACTCCCAAGAGCCAGAGAAGCCCCTGAGAGTGTCCTCTCCAGTCTTGGGAGGAAGCCATCACAGAAATGCCCCACACCCTGTCCACCCACCGGACCTCAGTGTCCCTCCCGACAGCAGGGAGGGGTGGGCAGAGGAGGAGTCGGGGCTCAGGAGACAGGTGGCACCCAGGCCCCCACCCATGTCCCCCCGATCTTCCAGCCCTTGCCTGGCCCTCTCCTTCCCCATCACTTCATCGGTTCCAGGAGCTAAGATTTGACCTCTCCCCTCATTTTCCTGTCTCCTAGAGAGCCCTCCAGATTCCTGTGGTCTCTTCCCCAGCCTCACGCCAGAGGACAAAGAGGGTTCTCCTCATTGTGTGGGTGAAGAAACTGAGGCCCCAAGTAGGCCTGGCTGTGCTCCGGTGCACGAGAATTTCTTTCCTGGAGGCCAGGAGGGGAAGTGGCCTCTCACCCCTGGGCCAGCACCCTCTCTCCTCTGGCCTTGACTGAGCACTGCGGAGAAGCCAGTTGCAAGTCCTTGCTGAGAGGGTGACGGGCCCAGGGCACAGGGGCTCCTAGAGCTTCCACGACTGTGGTCAGAGGACGGATGGCAAAGCTAATTCTCCATCCAGATCAGCCCACGCTCCTGCTAGCTCAGGGCTAACCTGTGTCCCCCCAGCCTGCTGTATCCCATGTTTTCTTGGTGACAAATGGCAGCTTCCCTTCCTAGAGTGCAGGAAGTTTACTGGGGACACCAGCTTGCTAAACTGAGGGGCCAGTTGGCATCTTGGCCTATATGGCTGCTTGGTGGGACTTACTGTCTCCACCCCGGTTTGGGCTCCCCTGGACCACAGCTGAGGCCACCAGCTGGGACAAGGCCAAGCCCCCATTCCAGATGCTCCACAGCTTGCACCCGGGAGGCCCAGACCCAGGGCTGGCACCATCCTGTCCCCAGATGTCTGGGGCATCCTGGGGCAGGTTCCCAAGCATCCTCTGACTTGGAGTAACCTCCCACCGCCAGTACCCATGCAGACACACACAGCCAGGCCAGGCAGGTTTTGTACCAGGGGACTTTCTGCAGGTGTTTCCTCTCTATCTCTCAGGATGGGGCCCCCTGGATCCCTCCCGTTGGTGTAGTGGAAACTAGAGCTGCATTGGCGGCTGAGCCCTTGTTCTCTGCTGCCCCGGCCACCTCTGAAATGGGATCTGCTGTACTTAGGACACGTCTCAGTTGCTCTCGTGTAGCACGGAAACCAGACACTTTAATGTCTGTCCCTCAGCCAAACCAGGGGCCAAACAGGAGGGCAGAGGCCATATCCTGTGCATTACTGTCCCCAGCACTGTCCCTGGTATGTAATGGTGGCAATAATGACAACAGCCTGCATCTCTAGGCATTTGCCAGGTAGACAGGGGTGCAGGCTCTGGAGCCAGGCCCCTATGTTCAAACTCCAGCTCTCCCGCCTACTAGCTGTGTGACCTCAGGCAAGTGATTTAACCTATTTCCTCTTCTCAGTTGGGATTGTGATAGTTCCAGCCTCAGAGGATTATTGTGAGAATCAAATGAATGAATGCGTATGAAGCTCTTAGCCCAGTTCCAGGTCCCAAGTGTCTGCACCCATCCTCCTCCTTATGATTAATTACGTGTTTACTGTGAGCTCGGCACCAAGTCAAATGCTTTAAATAAGTTACTTAATCCAGACAACTCCATTTCCCAGACAGGGGAACCCAAGGTTCAGAGAGGTTGAGTAACTTGCCCAAGATCCAACCAGCTAGTTACCTTGAAGACCAGGCCCCAAGCCCAGGCAGGCCGAATTACGCTCCTAGGCCCTGCCCCGCCCAGGCGGCAGGTGTCTGTCTGGTGAGCAGCGCCAGGGGAATGAAAACAAACAACATAGGTTGGCCCGGGTCTTGGAAACCTCTCTAAAGAATCACTTGTGTTTTGTTTGAAGGCTCAACCACAGGGATTATCTCTTGGAGTCTCCACATAGGTTCAGTGTTGCTGACCTCCAGCAGGTGAGAGTGTCATGCTTCCCCCGCCCAGATCTCCAGAGACCTCATTCCCGGAGAAGTCAGCAGGGAAGATGGGAGGGGTGTCTGTAGTTTACTGAAGATAGCAGTCTGCAGCTTTTCTGCAGCTCAGGGTGGGTTGCCCTGCTGCCCCAGCTTCCTGGGCAGGGACGGATACCCCCAGCACCCTGGAATAAGCAAGCACTCCAGCAACCCCAGGATCACAAGAAGAGAGTTTGGAATACTCCTTTCTCCAGGGGGAGGGTACAGTGGAGTTGGGTCTCATCTGTGAGTCCCATTAGCCCTGAGTGACCTCAGTGCCCACGGGCTGGACGCTGGCACTGCTCAGTCTGACTCAGGGAGGTTTTCTTTTCTTGCCCACGTGGAAACTGGGGGTAGAAGTTCTCCAGGCAGGGTGCCATGGCGCCTCAGTGCAGGTGCTTGAAAGGCCTGGGGCCTCAGTTTACCAGCCCCCCACAGATCGCAGACAGGGTGTATGAAGGATTCCTACTTGCCCTCCGCAGATTGCAGACGGGGTGTATGAAGGATTCCTCAAGGCCCTGATCGAATTCGCCTCCCAGCACGTCTACCACTGCGACCTGTGCACCCAGCGCGGCTTCATCTGCCAGATCTGCCGGCACCACGACATCATCTTCCCCTTTGAGTTTGACACCACAGTCAGGTATGTGGGACACCCAGCCAGCCGTCTCCCAGCCCCACCCTTCCCCACACCCACAGCCTGGCCCAAGCACTCGGGGCAGCAGGCCTCGTTCTATGGGCAGGAGCGTATTGAACATCGGCTTTGTGCCGTGCCAAGGGATGGTGCAGTTGTTTGGGATGGCCCATGCCCTGGGCAGTCATGGCCAGCTCCGGTCCAGCTCAGGAGACAAGACAAGCTTTCCCAGGACTCCTCTGCCTCTACAGAACCATCTGTCTTCCTAGAGGTGGCTGCCGGCTCTCTGAGTGGAGCCTGCTGGAGCCACAGTGTATGCCTGGGTTGAGGAGGATTGTATGAGTTACTGCCCTGCGCTGCTGGCATGAGACCAGGCACAAAGTGGGCACCTGGTGGGTGGTACCTGCCGCTCCCACTGCATCTGTTGCTGAAATGATCACTCTTGTTCCAGTTATTGCTCATTATCAGCAACCTCTCAATGGAAAAATTTGTCCAGACTTCCTGCAACCCACATGGGAGTGGAAAACTGAAGTGGCAACATTAGTTCTTTTTCTGTCGGTGTCCACTGGCCAGGATTCAGCCCTGAATGGGCCTGGGGCTGAGTTTTTAAAATTATACCATCTTGGCTGGGCGTGGTGGCTCACGCCTGTAATCTGAGCACTTTGGGAGGCCAAGGCAGGTGAATCCCTTGAGGTCAGGAGTTCGAGACCAGCCTGGCCAACATGGTGAAACCTCATCTCCACTAAAAACACAAAAATAAGCCAGGTGTGGTGGTGGGCACCTGTAATCCCAGCTACTTGGGAGGCTGAGGCAGGGGAATCACTTAAATCTGGGAGGCAGAGGTTGCAGTGAGCCGATTTCATGCCACTACACTCCAGCCTGGGCAACAGAGCAAGACTCTGAAAAATAAATAAAATAAGCACATGTTTTTTAAATACAGGCAAGAAATCTTTAATGACTCTCAAGCAGCATTTATAAAAAAATGCAGTAGGACAGAGAATATCAGTGTGCATTGTGTGACATATCAGTAAGCACTGTTTCGAGAATCGCCTGTTCCGGAATGGAGAGGTACAGTGTGCGTGCATGGGTTACACAGTACGTCACAGCCGTATCATGGGTTCTGGTCAAAAGCGCTGGCCAGCGTGGCCACAGGGCAACCTCCAGCCCAGCCAGCACCAGCAGGTGTGCTGCTCTCTCCCCAGGTGTGCCGAGTGCAAGACCGTCTTCCACCAGAGCTGCCAGGCTGTGGTGAAGAAGGGCTGCCCCCGCTGTGCCCGCCGGCGCAAGTACCAGGAACAGAATGTTTTCGCCTGAGGCCCATCTGCTGACCCCGTTCTGAAGGCCGGGGGTGAGTGCGGCTCAGCCATCCCAGCTGGGTTTGCCATCAGCCCAGGAGACTTACCGTGTCACAGCTGTGTCCCCTTGTCAGGAAGACCCTCAGATGTGACCAGAGCACCGGCCTTCCAGAGAAAGCCCAGGAAGCCCCCGTGATGTCCCCTGGCCCCCTCACCACCCCTCTGCTGCAGGAGGCGTGGCCACCACCAGATGCTCCCTGTCTCCGGGCAGACAGGGCCTTTCACTTACCAGGCCCTGGCTCACCAGCGTCCCGGCACCTCTGTTAGGGCTGCCCAAACACTGTGGAAAGGAGGCTTGGGGAGCATTTTCAATTCCACATTCCTGATTAAAAGGTCTAGTTTTTTAAGGTGGGTTTTTCCCATTCATATTTCAACAGAAAGTATTTTTTTATTCTTGATCCTACGCGAGTCACCCAAGAAACCAAGACATTCTCACCCCCAGTGGGTGCACAGGAGCCACTCAGGCCTGGCCTAGAGGCAGCGGGTGGCTGGCGGGCAGGCCACTGCTGGGACAGGGCCTGTGGGCCCACCCAGTGCCTTTCCTTGGCCCTCACTACCAGTGCCAAACCGCCCCTTAGCAGGGCAGGGCCAGTCCTGGTGACCCCGCTTCCTCTCCGTCTCCTCTTTACTCCTCACCCCAGTGCGTCTCGCCTGCTGAGCACACCCCTTTCTCAGCGTCAGAGCCCCTAGCTCTTCTCTAGCCCGGGGCCTTGGCCCCATTAGGAGAAGGAGAAATGACTGGAAACCAGCACTGTCAGCACTTTGAGCCCTCCTTGGTTTAGGGAGGGTCACCGTCTTGCCCACCCCCTATCCCCGTGCCCTCCTCACCCCTCTACAGATAGGGGCGCTGCTGCAGATGCTCCAGGCCCACCTTGGTGGGTGCCTGGGGTCACACTCTGCCTGACTAACCCCTGCCAGGGCACAGATAGGCAGGACTCCAGAGAGGGCAGGCAGCCATGCCCTGCATTGTGGAGAAGTGACCTGGTCCTTTGCCCTAAGCTGTGCGGGGCGTGCCGCGGAGCTGCCCTGTGGATGCAGCCGCAGCCTCACAAAGCCATGAATTCCCACAGCATCACTGAATTTGCCCAGCCAGGACACTGGAGACTGAAGAACTTCCCCGGAGCAGGACTGCCTTTGAAAGGGCCTTGAGGCTGGGGTGGGAGCCTGGAATTGTTTTCAAAGCGATGTTCAGACCCTCCAGGCTTTGGGGAAATGTGGGTTTGCTGGTCTCTCTGTCGCCATCCTCCACCTCTCCTGGACCCAGCAGGCCCTCAGTCCTAGCTGTCTTACCTGCGCTCAGCTTGGAGTCTGAGGCCTCAGGTGGAGATCCGCATGTCACTGTCAGAGATGAGCCCACCTCCACCCTTCCCTGGGGGCGATCAGCTGCTGAGTCACCCACCCAGCCTTGGAGCTGGATCCCTGTGCATCAGAACAGAGGCGGTGGTGGCAGGCAGGTGGAGGCTGCGCACAGCTTCTCCCGGTCATGGCGCACACCTGTGCCCGGACGCCAACGCCTCCTAAGCCAGGAGCTGGGTTTATGCACTGCCATGGCCCACATTAACGCTCCACCACAAGCCCGGCCTAGTCAGAGCCCTCATTGCCCCATCCCTGAGTGGGCAGGAGCCTGGCCTGAGGAGGGCTTGGGCCTGTGAGGATTCTCTCTGAAGGTGCCCTTGGAGGCAGCAGGGTTGAGGCCCTGAGGGGCCCATTCCCCAGAAGCCGCCAGTGCTTTCTGATGCGTTGACTCTTCCTGCCTCCCCTCCCGCAGAAAGGTAGTGCCCACACTATTTTTAAAATGTTATTTTATGCAATACACTGTTCCTAGTGAGCGGGGCTCTGGCCCTGAGGAGTCTTTGCAATGTATTGAAGGAATTGCTGCCGTGTGAGTTTTGAATGATTTTGCAGTAAAGACCTGATCTTTCTCATCACTGGTCTGGCTTCTGAATTCTAACACTGCCACTGCCGGGGAGGAGACCACCAGCCATCGTTACCATCTGTCAGGGGCCCCCACCCTCCTGTTAGTCCCTGGCACAGGGGAAGGCTTGGGAGGTCCGTGACAAACACTTGTAGGCAGAGGGCTTGCATGCCAGGAGTGGGCAGGGAGAAGAGAGTAAGAAAGCCACCTTGCCAAGCCCAGCAGTCAGGGTCTCTGGGGAGGTGTACTCACACTTGTATAACAACTCAAGCTGATCCCATGCCGGTGGCTTCTTTTCCTGTGACTTAAATGTCAAAGCACAGACCCTTGACACTGGATCATGTGAAACCTCAGGATACAGGGGACATTTCTCAGAGGAGAAATAAATAAAGGAGAGTCGGGGCTCAGGAAAGATGGGTTATTTAAGCAGAGTCCCCGATTCAGGGCTCATGGTTTTAGGGCTCAAAATGACTTTTACTTGGCTGCTGACCTTCCTCAGAAGTTCCAGGAGAAGCCCAGGGGATCCCTCCAAGGGGAGGCCCACACTGCTGTCCATTTTAAGAACAGGAGCAGGAAACAGACTAATTCTCAGGGAAATCAGGTTGCAGTAAAATGGGATGGAAACAGACAACATTCAGGTCTGTGATTTCCTGTCCTTGAAGGTCCTTCTCAGATTACAAGGTGGCACCCTCTGCCCATCTAGGTGCCCTACCTTCCCCCAAGGGCCTCACCTCCCTCCAGGACGGTAGATGGTAGGCCCAGAGAAGAGAAGAGAAACTGGGGGAGGGAGGCCCAGTGGAGGGCCATGGCATGTGACCTGGTGCTGCCCTGCCAGTGGGCTCAGGCCCTCTCCAGCCTCAGCAAAGCGCCTCTGAGGGTACCTGTATCCCTTTCTCCCCTCCTTTTTTTTTTTTTTTCTGATACAGAGTCTCACTCTGATGCCCAGGCTGGAGTGCAGTGGCGTGATCTTGGCTCACTGCAACCTCCACTTCCTGGGTTCAAGCAATGCTCCTGCCTCAGCCTCCTGAGTAGCTGGGACTTCCCCTTCTCCTCTTCTGCCTGAAGGAGGATGGGTGGTTTGGAGATTCCAATCCAACCCCCAAGAGTTTATCACATAATATAAGTAGTCATAATAGCTGATATAGCCGGGCATGGTGGCTCACACCTGTAATCCCAGCATTTTGGGAGGCTGAGGAGGTTGGATCATCCAAGGTCAGGAGTTCAAGACCAGCCTGGCCAACATGGTGAAACCCCGTCTCTACAAAAATACAAAAATTAGCTGGGCATGATGGTGCATACCTGTAATCCCAGCTACTGAGGAAGCTGAGGCAGGAAAACCACTTGAACCCGGAGGCGGAGGTTGCAGTGAGCGGAGATCGCACTGCTGCACTCCAGCCTGGGCGTCGGTGAGACTCCGTCTTAAAAAAAAAATAGCTGATATATTGTGTGCGCTGGGCATGTGGTAAGCACTGCTTAGTGGACCTCATTTAATCCTCCCAATAATCCAGCGAAGTGGGTGTTACTATCCCGTTGATAGGAAAGAAAGCTGAGCTGCAGAGATAAGGCAGAGCTCCCAAGGCCTACCAGCCGCCAAGCAGCAGAGTGGGGCATCATACCAGCCTGACCCCACCAAAGACCATCGCCAGTGCCAGCGCTGCCTGGCTGTGCTGCAGGTAGGGAGGCACCTAAAAGGTAGGGAGGGAGAGAAGATATTTTCTAAGCATGTCAGACACCAAAGACCAACGCCAAGTTCTGCTGTGTGCCTACCCTGGAGGGTCCCAAGGTGCCACCAAGCCTCAGACACACTGAGATTCTCAGAGGAAGTGGGGACTCACGGGTGGGCAATGCCTAGCAGAGGCAAAGATATAGAGGTAAGGGAGTTCCAGAATGAGCCTGGCCAGATTCAGCTTCCCACCCAACCCTGGACCCCCAGGAGGTGGCGTCAAGAGGGGCCATGGCCTGGGGTGCGGGCCCCTCTTCCTCCCAGAACACTGGCCTGAATCAGCCAGCTCCTGGCACACACAGCCAGGTCCACAGGCACAACTGTTCCTTGGGGCCCCTGAGGGCGGGGGATCTGCTGGGGCTGTGGCTTGTAACGTCTGGAGTAAGTGCAGGCTCAGCTCAGGGCGAGGCTGCTTGTCCAGAGAGGCAGAAAATTCCCAAACAGAAAACCCCCAAGGCGGAGGACCCTGGGGCTGGACTCCTGGAGGTTGTTCTGAGCTTACCCTGTGGACGGATTGGAGGGTGGCCCCCCTAACCCACAAGGATCAAGAGGGGGTGGGGGATGGTGGGAGGGCAATCTGGCCAGGAGAAGCTACGGGGGAGGCTCCCGCCCTCCCCAGTCCCACCGTCTCAGCCCCGCGGCCTCTTCCTCCCTGGAGACAGCCAGGTGTGGCCCAGGATCCCGGGAAGTGCAGGGGAGGGGATGGCGTCTTGGCTCAGTCAGGCGCTTGCCCGGCCCAGAGGGGACAGGAAGCCAGGACACCGGGGATTGTCTCTCGCAACCGCAGCCCAGCCCCAGTCCGGGAGGAAGTTCTGCCGGGCGCTCTCCGCCGGTGCCTCCCTGGTTATATTGTTGAACAGGAAACCCGGCAGCGCGGGAGTCGCGCGGTCGAGGAGGGAGCGCGGGACGCCGAGCCCACGCGTGCCTGCCGGGGCAAGTGGAGGCGAGGCCGGCGAGCGGACGCCCCGAGGTGCCCGGGCAAGCAGGGTCAGGAGTGGGGAGCCAAGCGGGGTTTGGGGTGGGAGGTGGGGTGGGGGTAGGGAAAGGGGCAGGGTGGGGGAGGGAAGGGTGCGGCAGGTGGCAGGTCCGCACCCGGGAGCTCCGCGCGCCTGCTCCCCTTGTCTCCGTGCTGGGGCGGGAGCTGCGCGGGCCGCATCCCACGGGGAGGAGAAGGTAGGCGAAGGGCTGCCCTCCATCTGGGGGCGGGAGGGGAGCAGGCCCAGGCTCCCAGCACCGACCCAGGCGTTGACGCCGCTGTAGCTTGGGCAGTGGATGCAGGGGACCTCCTGGCGCCTGGTGCGCTCTCGCGCTCCAGGGATCCTCCCTGCTCCCCCAATCCCTCCCCTTCTCTGTGTTTCCCCAGGGTCGGGGAAGGAACCGAGGCCGGGTCCCCTTCTTATCCAGCCCGAGACACTGAGCTCCAGTGGGCGTCCCTGTGCTGGGAATCCCGCTCGGAGTTTTTCCAGGCCTGGCCGGGCTGCGTCGGGAAAGGCCCTGGTGAGGGAGGAGGTGGGCCCGGAGCGGGCGGGTCTGCAATCCTGTTGGAAGGGCTCGCAGTGGGTGATTAGGGTGCAAATGACCTCCCCGGGGACGGCAACGCCCGCACGAGACAACCAGCCCCAGCCTGGCATTCCCAGAGCCGCGCACGGGAGGGACGCAAGGACTCCGAGACAGCAATCTGGGGGGGGAGGGGGGAGGGGGAAGGCGGAGCAGGGGCGGTCCCACCCTCCTTGGGCTCCACTCGCGACCCGCCAGTGCCCCTTTAGACGCAGCCGTCGCGGCTCTGGGTCCCGGCCTTCTGCTCTGGGCCTCGTCCCAATGCCCCCCGAGGTCCCCAGCAGAGGCATTCAGGCTCCTCCTCGCCCCGCCCAGACACGGCTGCTTTGGGTATCGGTGACAGCACTCCTGAGCGTCCCTGTCCCTCTTTGCTCCATTTGCCAGCTCCGGTTCCGCGCAGCCTCTCCGGCCTCGCCCCTGGAAACCCCGCCCAGGGCGATGGTAGGGGCCTAACCTGCTGCC
This sequence comes from Chlorocebus sabaeus, assembly GCF_047675955.1. Taxonomy (NCBI): domain Eukaryota; kingdom Metazoa; phylum Chordata; class Mammalia; order Primates; family Cercopithecidae; genus Chlorocebus; species Chlorocebus sabaeus. The sequence goes on from NC_132919.1 coordinate 66,363,752, forward strand.
ACCGCCGGCTCCGCCCACCCAGCCCATGGGCTCCCTGAGGCCCGCCCAGCCGACGTGAGTGCGCTGCGGGGTCCAGGGGGAAGGGGCGCTGGGGGAATGTCCTCCTTGGGGTTTGTTGGCTCAGCTCTGGGCAGCTCGATGACCCCGCCTCCAGGGCCCAATTAGCTTAGTGACTCAGTTTACTCCCTTTCCTCGTCGAGGAACGCTTGACAAAGTGGCGGGGGAGCCCTGCAGAGGCCCCGGTTGGACCCTGCTCCTTCGGTCCCTCTGCCTCGGCAAGCGGCGGTCTCCTGGCCCCGGGTCCCGGCCAGCTTAGGGGGCAGGAGGAAGTGTGGTCAGTGTGGGAGTTTGGAGGGGCCATGCACTTCCGGAGAAGACCACCGACTCATGGCTTTGGTGGAGGGGCGCAGGCAGATTTAGTTAGGCTCTCCCCCATCCCTGACACCCGGGAGCCGGGGCGGGAGCGGGGCATGTGCCCACCACTTCGGAGAGCTTTGGGGGGCCCTGCTCTGGGACTCCGCACTGATAGTCACTGTCTCAGAGTGCATTCTCCAGGAGCCACTCTCGTGGGGACACTGTAGAGGTCACAGGGCATGTGGGCAGGCCGCAGGGGCAGGGCCTTTCTCAGGAGGCGGCGTGAGAGCCAGAGAGGAGGGGGCGGTGCGGGCCGGGCTGGGCGGTGCGGGCCGGGCTGGGCGGGCCGGGCTCGGGCTCACGTCTGTGGTGATGCAGCTGGGGAAGGAAAGAGAAACCGAGAGAACCGGTTCCCCCGCATTGGCAGCAGAGGCCTCTACATCAAGGCCCTTGGACTAAGCGGGGCAGGGACAGCTCCCAGGTAGAGCTGTTGGCTGGGCCCCCTGCAGAGCCCGCATCCCAACTCTGACCAGGGGGTCGGGGCGCAAGCTCCTGGAGGGAGGCAGTGCTACCAGACCCTCTGCGGATTCTCTGAGGGCGGGAGGCGTCCAGGTGGGACAGGGCCGGGTAGCGGCAGTAAATGGGGTGTTCTTCCTACTTAACTGACGGGAAAAATAAGGCTCAGTCAACTATTAAGCAAGCGTGGTGTCAACCTTAGAGCAGACAATCACCCCTTGTTTTAAAGCCAAGGCTTCCCTCGTAGTCGATTTGGACCAAGACTACTCACAATCTCCCCACGGCAGGACTGAAGCAAGGGCCAAATCTTATAATCAACCCCACGGAACGAAGGGGTTGTCCTAATTCCAGCACTGAGTGTAAGAATGGAAGCCTTAGATGTGATTTTATGCAAGTTGCCATTTTAGAGATGGGAAAACTGAGGCCCGAAGGCGAACGGCGAGTGCAGGATCGGGACTCGAACCTAAGTCTGTCCCCGAGTGCGGGGCTATCCCGGGCTAGGTGGTCTTGACCTCCGCGGCCCTCCTTCTTGTTGCCTGCAGGAAAACGCCGCGGCCGCGATGGCGGCGGACGTGGAGGGGGACGTGTACGTGCTGGTGGAGCACCCCTTCGAGTACACCGGCAAGGACGGGCGCCGCGTGGCCATCCGGCCCAATGAGCGCTACCGGCTGCTGCGGCGCAGCACCGAGCACTGGTGGCACGTGCGGCGTGAGCCTGGTGGCCGCCCCTTCTACCTGCCCGCGCAGTACGTGCGCGAGCTGCCCGCGCTGGGCAACCCTGCCGCCGCCCCGCCGCCAGGTCCCCACCCAGGCCCCGCGGCTCCCGAGCCGCTGGCCTATGACTACCGGTTTGTGAGCGCAGCAGCGGCCGCGGGCCCCGACGGCGCCCCCGCGGAGCCCCGAGGCCGAGCCAGTTCCTTGTGCGGCCCTGCGCAACGCGGCGCCGCGACCCAGCGCAGCAGCCTGGCGCCCGGCCTCCCCGCCTGCCTGTACCTGCGGCCCGCGGCGCCCGTGCGGCCCGCGCAGTCCCTGGACGACCTGGCGCGCGCCGCCGTCTCGCCTCCCTGCGGCCTCCTAGGAAGCAGCGGCAGCTTCAAGGCCTGCAGCGTGGCGGGCTCCTGGGTATGCCCGCGGCCCCTGGCGCGCAGCGACTCAGAGAACGTCTACGAGGTCATCCAGGACGTGCACGGCCCGCCGCGGGAGGAGAGCGCGGAGCAGGTACCACCCCGGGAGCGGGGACGGGGGGACTCGGAGGCAGGGACGCGCGCTGGCGACCGTGTCCGCACGGAGCCGGGGCGCGAGGAGACCCGCTCCGCTCAGCGTCGGGCAGGACGCCCACCTCTGTCTGAAGACTGCGGATGAGCGCCCTCTCCCCAACCGCGAAAGGAGCGGTGCAGACCCCAGTCCCTCATCAGCAATTCCCAAAGTTCCCTGGAAGCCCAGAGGTTTTTCGTAATCCGATTGGTGGCAAAATTGCGCTTGAACTGATGTGAGGCTGCTGATGGTCTTTATTTATCGCACTTGTGTAAATATTCATGTTTCGCTGCAGAAAAGGAAATGAGCTCGATGGTCTGCTGCTGCCCCAAGCCCTGCTGGGAGGTTATGTAACCTATAGCAGGTGTGTGCCCCATATTATCTTTCCAAGTCCCAGCTGTTGCGTATTCCGAAGCGCATCTGGGCACAGAACGGGGGGTTGCTGGCCTGCCCCTGCTCAACCGCGTTGCCAGTCTCCCAGGATCCTGGGGTCAGATGAGAGGGTGGATGTGAAAGTCAGGCGTCTGCTTCCCTTTCAGGGTGCTTCCAGCATTTCAGTTCCTTTTTTTAAAGAACTCTTGATGCGTTTGTTTCAGAGAGACGTCCGGTTAAGTGAGGTTGTTTTTTCCCCCCTCTTCAGAGTCCAGTTGTGTTAATCCGGGAAATCGAAAATAGAGCACGTCTTACATCCTCAGAACACTCTGGGGGACCCTGACATTTTGAACTTTAGGAACTTTTCAGGGAGGGGCAGCTCGAGGGGAAAAAAGGATGCTCAGAACCGTTCTGCCATCTGCCACCGGCCGTGTGATGATCTAGAGGCAGTTCCCTTCCTCTCTCAGGGTCTCGGTTTGTTCTTCAGCCCAAAGGGAGGGGGTGGACAGATGGCCTCTGAACCTTGGGAGCCCCTGATTTTTCTTTCGCTGTACCTGATGTCATTACCATGAACATTGATGCCCACCGTGTGCCAGGACTGAGTCTGGGATGCCCAGACGAAGGAGACACCCCTCCGTAGGCCCGCTGCTGGGTCTTCCCTCTGCCCCTCTGGTTACAATGCAGAGCTCAGGTTTTGAGACTAGGGAAAGGGGAACTGGACTCTGCTGGGTCACCTGCCAGCTGCTGACAGCCACTTACACGCGAGGACGCTCCCCCAGGCCCAGCGTCCTCTGGTGTAAGCACAATACTTAAGGATTAGGGTTGTGAGCCTTAAACGAGGTAAGGCTTCGAAGCGCTTGGCAGCAGCAGGGAGTCCACCCAGACTGGGTCGTCCTCGTTTGGCTTCCCTGGATCTCCGCCGCCTTCCCTTGGGCTTCTGCAGCGGCAGCCCGCCGCCTTGTGGCCAGAGTGGAGAACGGCACCCGGCGGGCGGGGCTGGGCACCGCGGCGGGTTCCTGTCTCGCGCCCCTGCCAGCCGGCCAGGCAGCTTCTCTGGGATGGGTGGTTGGATCCCAGCGCTCTTCCCTCGCAGCACCCCTCCGTTTCCTGCGCAGGCTCCCGGTGGCGCACTTCCGGGCCTCTCCACATTCTCTGTCCTGGTGACGGTGGGAGGGTGCCTGCCCATCTGAACGGAGTCCCTGGAGGTGGGGGAATGGCCTTGCTCTTTGAACCTCGCATCTGGCCCAGGGTCTGGCTCAGACAGAGTGCACAGAGAGTGTGTGTTGAGGAGGTCAGAGGTGTGGCAGCCCTTTACCTATGAGCCAGGGCTCTATAGGTCCGCCCAAGGGCCAACACCCAAGGCCCCAGGACAAAAGAGGAAGGAGACTGCCCAGGTCCTGACATCTCCTGAGAAGACGGATCACCCCGGCTGCCAGAGCGCCTGCCAGGTGGCTCCTCTGCCCATCCTTCCTCCAGCTCCCAGCAGGTTCCCAGTTGCAGTAGCATCTGGGGGGAGGGGCACCAGTGATGGGGGTAGGGGACTTACCCAGGGGGGAGCTAGGACATTGGCCAGAGACAGGCAGCTCCCTGGCCCCGCTTGTGGCCCTAATTCACTGTGTGACCTCCACAAGTCACTTTGCATCTCTGGTCCTGTTTCCTCCCCTGTGCGATGGGTGCAATAAAACCACATTCCCTGCATGGAGCTTTATTCAAGAGGCAGCTGTGGGTCTCCCTGGTGCTCCACCCCCATCAAAGTCCAGGGTAGGGAGTTGCTCCTGCCCTCCAAGGGAACCCCACCCCTGCTCTTAGTTGTCCCAGGTGGCATTTACTCACCATGACCCTCCAGGCCCATTCACTTGTTCATTAGGCGTGAACTAGCTAAATACCTGCCAAGCCCTGGTGAGCCTTTGGATCTAGAGAGGACTGAGGCACAGCCACGGTCCTAGGGGACTCACCCACTTGGATACGAGGCCAGCAAGAGAAGACATGGGGCCAGGGCTCAGAGTGGAGCATGGGGTTGAGAGTGGGTACCCAGCCGGGCAGGGCCTCATGGGCGCTTGCCAGGAATGTGCATGTTATCCTGCAGCCGCTGTGAGGCTTTTAGCAGAGACAGGAGTGGGACTGAGAAAAAAATCCCTGTGGCCAGGGCTTCAAGAATGGCCAAAGATCTTGGTGGTCTCGTGGGCATGTGGTGGTAACAGAGGTTTGGGAGGTGGATGGGCAGGGCCTGGGGGCCGAGGGAGGTGGGAGGGAAATCGGGTTGAGTTCTAGATTCCCAGCTGGCACTCGTGGGCAGACAGTGGTGCTGCTTACTGAGGGGGGGATGACTTGGGGAGGAGCGGGGTGGAGAAAAGATGGGGCTGCCTGGATTTAGGTGCCAGACAAAGGGAAGAGAAGCGTGAGAGTGCTGGCTCAGAGGCCAAGAAGTGTCCAGAAGAAGGACACACAGGAAGGTCATGTGAGAGAAAGGCCATATGACATTTATCCGAAGTGGCCACTAGAAGCTCAGCTGGTCGGGGGGTGCTGAAGGCAGAGGGCAGTGGTCAAGAGAGAAGTGAGTGTGCAATTTGAGCGTGTGGACAACGGGCAGGAGGAGAGACACAGTGTGGCCAGAGGGGGTGTAGGTCATGGATGGAAACATGGTCCCCAGGTTCAGCTGGGGGGCAGGAGATGGGGAGGCTGAAGATGGGGAGGAGGTCGTTGCTGAGAAGGGATCTCAGAAGAAAGTGGGTGCAGAACAGAGGGGGCAGGATGTGGGGATGGCATGGCATGGGGGCACTGGGGAGTGTGTGGGGACTCCCGTCTGTCAGGCAGCAGCTCAGAGCTTAGGGCAGGCTACCGGGCAGGGCCAGGGACCCCCAGAACAGAGGAGCTCCTGCTGTGGATGGTGTTTTACAGCCTCGTCACTCCCCATGCACTCTAGTCGCACATATTGAGCACTTGGGGTGGGCTGGTCACTGTTCTGGACACTGGGGACAAAGTGTGGCAAGACGCAGTCCCAAAGGGGCTAAGAATCCTGTGGCCTCTTGCTCAAAGGCTTATACCCAAGGTTAAGCTCCCAGCAGCTTGGAAGGCAGGCATGGACACCTCCATTTGCCCTGAGTACAGAGGTTCAGGGAGGTTTAGTGACAGGATGAAGCTCACACAGCCAGGAAGTGGCTGTGTCCAGGACAGTTCCAGGCCCCCTGACCCAAAGCCCCACCCTGGCCACCAGGTTCAGTTTCAGCCTGGTGGCCTTTAGGATTGGCCACCATGTTCCCCTCGGCAAGAACAGTACAAGCCGAAGGCAGGCATGTGCTCTTTCTTCTGAGCATCCTGTGTGCCCAGTCCTGCTGTGGAAGAGTTGATGTCCCAGGAGAGGGGCATCTCCTGTTCTCTTGCTGCCCAGGAGAGGGCAGAAGCAAACCCTTCTGAGAGGGGAGAGAGGGAGACAGGGGGAGGTAAGCAGGGGTGACTCCTCCCCTCCCCCAAAGAGGCCACTCAGGGAGCCCTGGGAAGCCAGGCCAAAGCCAGTGCAATAAAGGGGACTCTGAAACTCTTCCCGTAGCTGTGATCCTGACTCTGGGACTCTTCCCGTGGCTGTGGTCCTGACTCTGGGATTTCAGGGTGTGGTCACCAGCCCAGCCCAGGGTGGGAAGGCCCAGGCAGGTGGAGCTGGCCTGGAGCCCGCCCCTGTTGCTGGAGCATTGGCCGCTAGGAGGGAAGTTCCAGCCAGGCCGCTGCACCTTCTTATACAAGCAGCCCTGGAGGCGCCGCACCTGAGCTGGCAGCCCGGACTGGAAGGAGCCTGGGGCCTTCATTCCTCCTCCTCTGCTGGGAACTGTGAGTGAGCCCTCGCCCCTGGGGGACTAGACGGCGGCCACAGCAGTTTCCCCACTCTCCCCTCCCTTTCCCGAATCCTAAAACCCACCTGCGGGGGCCTCCTCTCTGGATCCAGGCCCCGCACCCACTTCCTAGGACAAACTCCGAGGGCAGCCGGAGCCACTGTGATTGAGAGAAAGGAACTGGCCTTGGGACAGGCCCACCTGTCCCCCTTCGGGGCCAGCTAGGTGGCCTTTGGCAAGGGGAGTTGGTAACAGCAGGAAGCTGAGGCCAAGTTGAGGGGACTCCAGCTAGCTCCTTGATCGCACTCCCTCCTCCAGCAACCCCCACCCCCACCCCCCAGCTGGGGCAGCCACCCTGGGGTGGCTCTGCCGGTTTCCTTACACCTGACCCAGTTCCCTCCCAGTGGCTCACCTGCAGCCCCGGGCTGTCCCAGGAGCCCTCTGCCTAGGACCTGACGTAGGAGACAGCAGCTTCTTGGGTTCCCCTCCCACCCTCACCCCACATTGCTGTTCCCCCAGAGATCTCCCTGCCCACCACCCTCACCCTGCCCCCGGCTCCCCTGCAGGCCCCCTGATCTCTTGGGGTCTCGCTGGAGCCTGTGCCTGGTTCTTACTTCTTAGTCCCTGGCTCCCTTCAGCCCCCAGGGGCCTGAGATGGGCCCCAGGACAAGCCCACCTGCCCCTCACTTCCTTCCCAAGACTCATCAGTTGGCCTCACTCTAGACCTATCTTTTGTAATGTTTATTTCAATGGTTTTGGGGAGCAGCTGGTGTTTGGTTACATGGATAAGTTCTTTAGTGGCGATTTCTGAGATTTTGGTGCACCCGTCACCCGAGTGGTGTGCACTGTACCCAATGTGTAGTCTTTTACCCGTCACCCCCCTCCCACCCTTTCCCTCACCCCCAAGTCCCCAAAGTCCATTATATCATTCTTAGGCCTTTGCGTCCTCATAGCTTAGCTCCATAGACCTATTTTCTCTGCCCCTCTTAGAGCTGACTGTGTCCAGTACAGGGAGGGGTGGGCATCGTACTGAATGCCAACCTGGATGGGTGGTCAGTGCCAGGCCCTGGATAATGGGAAGGTTCATGATCATGACCAGAGGGCAGCTGCTAACCAGGAATGTGGCCAGGGCTCCATGCCTGAATGATGGGGAGATTCGGAGCTGGATCTGTGCCAGGGAGTGAGAGGTCAGCGGCTATTGGTTCATATTGAAGGGGAAACAGGGCTGCCAGGACTAGGGCTCTGGGGCACAGGGGCACAGGTGCTCCTGCTAAAATTTGGGAAGCTGTGTTTCCAGATTGCAGAAGGATTCTGGTGTTGAGGGAACTTCCAGAGCTGTTGCCTGGGCCTGCAGGATCTTTCTGTCCAGCCCAGGCTCCTGCAGGTGCCCACCCTGCCTCCTTGCCTTCTCCTGGCTGGGGGTCCCCTGTGAGGCATGAAGGGATGGGGGCAGGGGCCCCTGTCCAGGCCTCTATGTCTGTCTAGGGACTGAGCCAGAGAGAGGAAGCAGAGGTAGCAGAAGGGCCTGCCTGCAGAATCCTCCCAGCCTCCCCCTTCCTTTCTACTCTTTGGCCCAGTTAAATGTGTAAATTACTATTCCCTCCCTATAAAAATCGCTTAACTCCATTACAAATATTTGAATAATAGGAGGAAATCTCAATCGAATGACTGTTAGCATGTTGGTTTCTTCCCGTTTATTCTGCCTTCTTATGAGTATGTCGGGCAGCTCCTGTAGAGACATCACAGAGTAATGACGATTGTGCCTTCTGCTTTTTCATTTACAGTATTCACCTAGTCAGTGAATGCCAGCTGCTGTACTGGTGACTAGGGAGCAATGAAAAATAAAGGATGGTTCCTGCCCTCAGGTAGCTTACTGTCCAGGAGAAATTGAATAGCAGATCCAGTTATGATATGGTATGGCATGGCAGTTATGGTATGGCAGATATGATATGATATGACGCGTCTGCAAAGAGCTGTTGGGGGCATGTTGGAGGAGCCGCCCTCCCAGAATCTAGTTGGCAAGAGAGAAATCCAGGAGTGCTTCCTGGAGGAGGAAGGTGTTGGCAGAGATGAATTCAAAAGGTTTCTACAGTTCCCTCTCATGAAACCCTCTGGACCTGGTGCCTTTTTCAGTGGCAGATTTTTTTTCTCATCAGTGGTAATTAGTTTAAGTTTCTACTCACCTTCTGGTTAATTTTGGCCATTTTATATTTTACTAGGAAAGCATTCATTTTCTCCAGATGTGTAAACTCTCCACTTTTAAAATTTATTATTAATTTCTTTGTGACCAAGTAAATGATTTTTCTAAGTTTTTCATAGACATATAAGAAAAATGCATATTTTCTTTTTTAATTTTAATTTTATTTTTCTGAGATGGAGTCTTACTCTGCTGCCCAGGCTGGAGTGCAGTGGCATGGTCTCAGCTCACCATAACCTCCACCTCCTGGGTTCAAGCAATTCTCTTGCCTCAGCCTATGAGTAGCTGGGATTATCGGTATGTGCCACCATGCCTGGCTAATTTTTGTATTTTTAGTAGAGAGGGGATTTTGCCATGTTGGCCAGGTTGGTCTGGAACTCCTGACCTCAAGTGATCCACCCGCCTCAGCCTCCCAAAGTGCTGGGATTACAGGTGTGCGCCACCACGCCTGGCTGGAAAAATGCATATTTTCTATTTAAGGGATATAAGGTACTATCTGCATTAAATCAAGTTTATTTATTATATTATTCAAACTTTCATTTCCTTTGTATCCTTTGCTTGGGGGCAGGGGTCTTTTACTCTAATTCTGATAGAGATGTGTTTTCTTAAACTTTCCTCTCAAATTTTCTCTATAAAGCTCTTCTGGTGCTTTTCCTAGTTTTTGCTTTTTATATTTAACTACAGTGCTGTCGGGAGCATGCAGATTTAAAGTGTTCTGTCGGTACAAATTGTGCTTTTCTATCATTACACAGTGTCCCTCTTTATCCTATTATAGTGCTTAGCCTTAAATTTCGCCCTTCTATTGTTAATATGACCACTTCTTATTTTACTTTATCCTTTTTTTGCACTTGCTTAGCATTATTTTATTTTCTACCGTTATCATTTTTTGAAACTACTAATTCCTTGCATATGTCACATCACTGTTTTGTTTTGTCTGAGACAGGGTCTGCCTCTGTTGCCCAGGCTGGAGTGCAGTGGTGTGATCATGGCTCCCTGCAGCGTCAACCTCCCTAGCTGAGGCAATTCTCCTGCCTCAGCACCCTGAGAACCTGGGACCACAGGCTGGCATGCCACCATGCCCAGCTAATTTTTTTTGTTTGTTTGGTATTTTTTGTAGAGATAGAGTTTCTTCATATTGCCCATCACCATTGTATTTTTGTTATTTTCATGGTTTTTTTGTTTGTATGTTTTTTGAGATGGAGTCTTCCTCTGTCACTCAGCCTGGCGTGCAGTGGTACGATCTCAGCTCACTGCAGCCTCCACCTCCTAGGTTCAAGTGATTCTCCTGCCTTCACCTCCTGATTAACTGGGATTACAGGCACACGCCACCACATCCAACTAATTTTTGTATTTTTAGTAGAGACAGGGTTTCACCACATTGGTCAGGCTGGTCTCAAACTCCTGACCTCAGGTGATCCACCTGCCTCACCCTCCCAAAGTACTGGGATTACAGGTGTGAGCCACGGCGCCCAGCCTATCACTGCATTTTTAAACCCAAGCTGACTCTTTGTCTTTTAGTGGGAGAATTCAATCTGTTCACATTTTGTTTAACAATTGATCTACTGTACTTGATTTGATTACCTTTGGCTTGTTTTACATTTATTGGTTTACCTTGCAGTTTTTTCCCTCTGATCTGGTTATCCATTTCCTTTTTCTTCCTGTTACACTTTGCATTTCATTACTGGCAGCTGTCTCTTCTCTGGGGTTCCTAATCAAACACATATTCTTTAGCACATGCCTCGATGGGGATTCTTTTCTCAGCACCCTCATCTGAAAGTTACAGAACCTGTCATTCTGTAGACTCCGGTCTTTTTTCAGCTTAGGAACATCTATTTGTTGCTTGATTTGATTCTTGTTTCTTTATTTTTTATTTTTTTGAGACAGGGTCTTACTCTGCCACTCAGGCTGGAGTGCTGTGGCACCATCACGGTTCACTGCAGCCTCGACCTCCTGGGTTCAAGTGATCCTTCCACCTCAGCCTTCTGAGAAGCTGGGAATACAGGCGCCCGCCACCACGCCCAGCTAATTTTGTTTGTAGTTTTTGGAGAGACAAAGTTTCACCACGTTGCCCGGGCTGGTCTTAAATTTCTGGACTCAAGCAGTCTGCCTGCCTCCGCCTCCCAAAGTTCTGGGATTACAGGCGTGAGCCACTGCGCCCGTCCTGTTGCTTGATTATTGTTTCTTTCACCACCTTTTCTTTCCTTTGCATATGAGCACTCCTGACTGGGTCCCCCCATTTATCTTTGGCCTCTTTATTTCATTCTTGGTGTACTTTTTGCTCCGAGGTTTGATATTTCTTCTTGACCTTCCAGGCTGCAAATTTGAATCTCAATAGTGAATTTCTTCTCCTTCAACTAGTACAATGACATATTTTAAATTCTAAAAATCAGTCTTTTTTTTTTTTTTTTTTTTTAGATGGAGTCTTGCTTTGTGGCCCAAGCTGAGCTGCAGTGGTGCGATCTCTGCTCACTGCAAGCTCCACCTCCCAGGTTCAGGCCATTCTCCTGCCTCAGCCTCCCGAGTAGCTGGGACTACAGGCGCCCGCTACCACGCCCAGCTAATTTTTTGTATTTTTAGTAGAGACGGGGTTTCACCGTGTTAGCCAGGATGGTCTCAATCTCCTGACCTCGTGATCCGCCCGCCTCAGCCTCCCAAAGTGCTGGGATTACAGGTGTGAGCCACCGCACCCGGCCAAAATCAGTCCTTTTTAAAAACTCTGCTTGATTTGAGTCTCCTTAAGAGTTTGTATTCAAGTTGTAATTGCATTCTCCGGCCCCTCTGTTTTGCCAATAGCCTTGAATTTATTTTACTAGGTAGTATATTTACAGATATTTTTTAAGTCAAAACAATATTTTAAAGTCTATAGTAAAAATCTCACGTGTACCCTGTTTCCCTGCTCTGTTCTCCCTCAACTCAAAAGTCACCCCTTTCATTCATTCTTTCTTAATTCTTCCAAAGTTTCTGAGTACAAACGAGTACAACTACGACTCTGATTACTTAATTTTCTCTCTCTTAAGCAATACCGTCCTGTGTGTAAAACAAGGTAAAAAAACAAAACAAACAAAAAAAAAACCAAAAAACCCACAACACAACAAAACAAAAAACAAACTTGTTTACTTTTTGTTTTATTTATTTCTTTGACAATGTATCTTGGAGACTGTGCCTAGAGAGGTTGTGCCTCCTTCCATACAACTACAAATAATCCGTTTTACCAGTCTCCTGTTTACAGGCACGTGGAATGTTTCCTATTTTTTACTGTTACAGCAATGCCATAATGAATACCCTTTTACATACGTACAGGTAGAAGTAGGAAAAATTCCAGAAGTGGGATTTTGGGGTCAAAAGGTAAATAATAGTTATTTGATGGGTATGTCCCATGAGGCGTGTACCAGTTTGCCCTCACCAACACAAATTAGAGTGTCTAGTCCCCAAAGCCTTGCCAACTGACTGTTGTCGAACTTTTGTTTTCTGCCAACCTGACCATAAAATGTATTATCTTATGGTACTTTAAATTTGCATTTCTCTTTTCAGCAAGATTATCTTTTCATATATTTAAGGGCTGTTTGTCCCCCCCCTTTTTTTTTTTCTGTGCCTTTTTTTTTTCTGTGAATGGTCTATTTATATCCTTTGCCTGTTTCTGTATTGGGTTGTTGGGTTTTTTTCTTATTGAGTTATAGTACCTTTTTCTATACTAGGGAAAATAGCCCTTTGTCTGTTATTACCAGTCATAATTCCCTCCCCCACCCTGATTGTCTTTTGACTCTGTTAATAGCATTATTTTGCCATGCAAGTTTTCTTAAAGTATACTTATGTAGTCTGATGTATCACTCGTTTATTTTATGGCTTTTATATTTTGAGTCTTTGTTACAAAGTCTTTTATAGATATATACATACAGCGTATTTAAGTCTTTTATATATATACAGACAGAGCATAGTTTATATTATATATATTTATATATACATACAGCATATTGAAGTCTTTTATATATAGACATAAAATATATAGGCTTATATATATGTATATACATACAGCATATTAGATTTTGTTTCCTTCTTTGATTATATTTATGGCTTCATTTTTAAAAATTTAAATCTTTAATCCTTTGAGGGTTATTGTGGATGGACAGAGTGAGATGTGGACCCTCCCTTATTTATATACGTGTTTATTTATTTGTTTATCTCTGGATGGGCAGTCAGTTGTCCTGTGGCCTTTCACTGACAAGTTTGTCTTTCCCCATGATCTGTGATGGCATCTTTAGTGCGTCCTGGGTCCGGGCTGTGCTGGGGTCTGGTGGCGGCGGCCGGTTTAGTGCGTCCTGGGTCCCGGTTGTGCTGAGGTCTGGTGGCGGCGGCTGGTTTAGTGCGCCCTGGGTCCCGGCTGTGCTGGGGTCTGGTGGCGGCAGCTGGTTTGGTGGTTCTGTCTGTTCCCCCTGCTGAGCTGTCACAGAGTGAGTTTATATATCTTTGCTCCCCAGAGCTGGGGTCGAGCTGCAGGAGTACCCCACTTGGTGGGGGGAGCCCTAGAGTGGAGAAGGCATGGTGGTCTCTGCCAGTGGGCCTTGGGCATGGGACGTCTGTGATGTCAAAACACCAGCAGGAATTCTCCCTGTCTCCTTGGGGCCCTGGCCTTACAGGTAGAGACTACCTGGCCCACCTGTTTGGACCCCTGAGCTCCTGGGCACAAGGATACAAGAACCACCCTGCCTTCTGCCTGGGGTCCCATGATGGGCCAGCCTGCCCCAGGGTTCCCCTGGGAGCCTCCACCTCAGACACAGCCTTTCACCTGTGCCAGCCAGGTCCTACCCACCCGCTGCCCCAGCCTCTGCTTGACTTAGGCAGTAGCAGGTCGCAGTTGGGAGCAGAGGGGAACAGGGCATGTTGAAGTGGCCTTATTCCCAGAATGCCGGCTCCAGAGCTGTGTCTAAAAGCGAGAGGAACTACTTTGTAACACATCGGGAGCAGGGGAAGCTGAAGGGCAAGTCTATTTCCAGGTGAGAAATAATGAACAACTTTTTTTCTTTTCTTTTTTGAGACCTGGTCTCGCTCTGTCACCCAGGCTGGAGTGCAGTGGTGCGATCATGGCTCACTGCAGCCTCAATCTCCTGGGCTCAAGCAGTCCTCCCACTTCGTCCTCCCAAATAGCGGAGAGCACAGGCTTATATGGTAGCGACAGTGAGGATGGAGAATAGTAAAAAAGTTTGAAGGAATTTTTTTTTTTTTTACTTTTTATTATGAAAATGTCCAAATAGGCTGGGCCTGGTGGCTCCTGCCTATAATCCTAGCACTTTGGGAGGCCGAAGCGGGAGGATTGCTTGAACTCAGGAGTTCAAGACCAGCCTGAAAAACACAGTGAGACCTTGCCTCGATATTAAAAATAAGTAAATACATTTTAAATTTAAAACTAAATAAAAGAAAATGTCTAACATGAAGAAAAGTAAAAATAATTTTTTTTTTTTTTTTTTTGAGACAGAATCTTGCTCTGTCACTCAGGCTAGAGGGCTATGGCACAATCTCAGCTCACTGCAATCTCTACCTTCCAGGTTCAAGCGATTCTCATGTCTCAGCCTCCCGAGTAGCTGGAATTACAGGCACGCGCCACCACGCCTGGCTAATTTTCGTATTCTTAGTAGAGACGGGGTTTCAGCATGTTGGCCAGGCTGGTCTCGAACTCCTGATCTCAGGTGATCCACCTACCTCTGCCTCCCAAGGTGCTGGGATTACAGGTGTGAGCCACCATGCCTGGACAAAAAGAATTTTTGTTGTTGTTTTTGTTTGTTTGTTTTTTGAGACCAAGTCTTGCTCTGTTGCCCAGCCTGGAGTGCAATGGCACAATCTCGTCTTATTGCAACCTCTGCCTCCCGGGTTCGAGTGATACTCCTGCCTGAGCCTCCCAAGTAGCTGGGATTACATGCATATGCCACCATGCCCCACTAATTTTTCTATTTTTAGTAGAGAAGGGTTTTTGCCATGTTGGCCAGGCTGGTCTCAAATGTCTGATATCAGGTGATCCGTCTACCTCGGCCTCCCGAAGTGCTAGGATTACAGGCATAAGACACCACGCCCAGCCAAAAATAATTTTTTTTTTTTTTTTTGAGACAGAGTTTCACTTTTGTTGCCCAGGCTACAGTGCAATGGCTTGATCTCGGCTCACTGCAACCTCTACCTCCTGGGTTCAAGCGATTCCCCAGTCTCCTGAGTAGCTGGGATTACAAGTGTGGGCCACCATGCCCGGCTAATTTTTTTGTATTTTTAGTAGAGACGAGGTTTATCCATGTTGGTCAGGCTAGTCTCAAACTCGCGACCTCAGGTGATCCGCCCACCTTGGCCTCCCAAAGTGCTGGGATTACAGGCGTGAGCCACCTCACCCAGCCAATAATATTTTTAAAAAATGAATACGGGCTGGGCTCAGTGGCTCACGCCTGTAATCCCAGCACTTTGGGAGGCTGAGGCAGGCGGATCACAAGGTCGGGAGTTTGAGACCAGCCTGCCCAAGATTGTGAAACCCTGTCTCTACTAAAAATACAAAAAATTAGCTGGGCATGGTGGTGGGTGCCTGTAATCCCAGCTACTCAGGAGGCAGAGGCAGAGAATTGCTTGAACCTGGGAGGCAGAGGTTGCAGTGAGCCGAGATCGCGCCACTGCACTCTAGCCTGGGCGACAAAGCTAGACTCTGTCTCAAAAAATAAAAAATAAAAAAAAGAATACAATTACCTATTGCCTAGATTTAACAATAGCAAGGAGCCAGCATCTTGCTGGCTGCTGTACTAGAAGAAAAAAAAAGAGAGAAAAGAGAAAAAACAATATTTGCCATGTTTATTTTTATTTATTTATTGCTGATGAATTATAAATTCTAGATATATTTCACCCTTGAAAACTTCACCATGCATCTCTGAAAAGTGTTGTCTTTCTCCATAAACACCCTATCATTAATATATCTGACAAAATTAACAATAATTCCTTAGTGTCATCTATGACCTAAGCCATCATCAGATTTCTGCCTTATCCTAAAACATTTCTCTCACAGCTGGTTTGTTTGGTTCAGGATCCCGTCCAAGGCCAAGCCTTGCATCTGGCTGTCTCTTCAATCTCCGTTGAAGAGCCCCGCCCTTTCCTTCTGCCTGGACACTGACTCATTGCCCTGCCTGCAAGGTGTCTGCTTCCTTGCAGCAGTGTTTCCGTCTTCCTCTAACCCTGGTGTTACCTGAGAACTGGTAGGTAGGTCTGCAAGGCTTAGGCTGGTTGGATCAATGGGGCTCAGCGTCAGATGAGGCAAAGCCAGCAGGAGGCAAGGATGATTCTACCTTGAGTGACAGAGGTAGATGTCACTCAGATGCTGAGATGGGGGAAGGAGGAGGGAGAGGACAAATTTGATTTGGGGCACACAGCTTTTGACATGTACAAAGGACATCCAGATGGCAGTGGGATATGTGAGCCTGGAGACTTTGCTGCGAGTTGTTCCTCTACAGCCGGTGGGGCTGGGCTCTCCCAAGGCAGTGGAGTGAGAAGCCAGGTGAGACACCAAGCATGAGGCCGTGGCAGACGAGGTGGAGCTTGGGGCCCAATTGCTGAGCAGTAGCAGAAAAAAAGAAGGAAAACCAGGAGGCCTGGCCTGAGGAAGCCCAAGAAGGAGAGGATTTTAAAGAGCCAACACTGGAGAGAAGTCAGGCCAGAGAAGGACCAGGTCTGTCATCAAGGAAGTGGTGGAAGGCCAGCAGTTAGCTGGCTGTCTAAGTGAGGGGACAGAGAAGTTGGCTCAAAAAGGAGGAAGGAAAAAGGAATTAGTTGTTAAAAGGGGATGCAGAGCTGGGTCCAGGGAACAAACTTTTTTTTTTTTTGAGATGAACTCTCTCTCTGTCACCCAGGCTGGAGAGCAACGGTGTGATCTCTACTCACTGCAACCTCTGGGGTTCAAGTGGTTTTCCTGCTTCAGCCTCCCAAGCAGCTGGGACTATAGGCGCCCGCCACCACACCTGGCTATTTTGTGTGTGCGTGTGTGTGTATTTTTAGTAGAGATGGGGTTTCACCATGTTGGCCAGGCTGGTCTTGAACTCCTGACCTGAAGTGATCCACCTGCCTCAGCCTCCCAAAGTGCTGGGATTACAGGAGTGAGCCGCTGTGCCCGGCCAACATTTTCTTTTTATGATGGAGAGACCAACTGGGTGCAGTGGCTCATGCCTGTAATCCCAGCACTTTGGGAGGCTGAGGTGGGAGGATTTCTTGAGCCCAAGGATCTCAAGGATTTCTTGAGATCAACACCAGCCTAGGCAACATAGTGAGACCGTCTCTAAAAAAAAAAAGCTGGGCATGGTGGTGTGGGCCAGTACTGCCAGCTACTTGGGAGGCTGAAGCAGAAGGATTGCTTGAGTCCAAGAAGTCAAAGCTGCAGTGAACCGTGATCGTGCCACTGCCCTCCAGCCTGGGCGACAGAGGAAGACGCTGTCTTAAAAAAAAAAAAAAAAAAAAAAAAAAAAAGAGTGAGGCTTTGAGTTTGTTGAAATGAGAAAGGGACAAAGGTAGTCAGAAGGGAAGGGTTGGAGATTTGAGGTGAGGCCACTTCCGAACAAGTGGGAGCCTATGGAGTCCTTCAGGCCTGGGCTGGGGAGGTTGGCTTGGATGGCAGGACCCTGTGCCTTCCACTGGGGGAGGGCGAAGGAATGGGGGGTACAAACACAGATACGTTTGAGGGGGTGGGCAGAAGGTGACTACTCTTTGGTCTCATTTTCCCACCTCCCTAGCCTGGCTCATCCCTACAGGCTTCGCTCGCTGGGAGGTTCCCTCATGGACCATTTATTTTATTTATTTTTTTTTGAGACGGAGTCTCGCTCTGTCACCCAGGCTGGAGTGCAGTGGTGTGATCTTGGTTCACTGCAACCTCTGCCTCCCAGGTTCAAGCAATTCTCCTGCCTCAGCCTCCTGAGTAGCTGGAATTACAGGTGCATGCCACCACGCCCAGCTAATTTTTGTATTTTTAGTAGAGACGGGGTTTCACTATGTTGGCCAGGCTGGTCTGAAACTTCTCACCTCAAGTGATCCTCCTGCCTCAGCCTTCCAAAGTGCTGGGATTACAGGCCTGAGCCACCGCGCCCGGCCCCTCATGGACCGTTTCTGATCCCTCCTGGCCCCAGAAGCCCTACTGGGTCTCTGCCAGCCTCACTTAGAGCACAGGCAGTGTGAGCTCTGAGGAGGCCCCACCCCAGCTCCCACCCTGCCTTGGAGGAGCAGGCCAGGCAGGCAGCCCCATGAGGTCACCCAGAGACTGGGGACAGAGTCCACAGCTGAGGGCACCCAACTGAAACCAGAAGCCAGAAAAGCAGAAGTGCAGGCCTGCTTTCCCCCAATCCCCATGGGTGTGGGAACCCAGGACCCGCGCAGCTCTTTCACAGAACCAGCCCTGTGACAGGGTAGGGTTGACAGCTCTGTTCTACACATGAAGAAGCTGAGGCCAGAAATTCAAGCGGCTGCTCGGCGGGCAGCTGAAGTAGAGTTCTAGACAAGAGCCCAAGTCTCTGGACTCCAGCTCCACTCTTTTTCCGTTTGAATCAATGGAAGCTTCTGCCCCAAGCCCAAGAAAAGGGTCTCACCTGAAACTGTTAGGTTTGGAATCTCCCCCTACATCCATGCAATAAGATTACACTAAGCCAGCTGGGCTGCTCATGTCTGTAATCCCAGCACTTTGGGAGACCAAGGCGGCGGATCACTTGAGGTCAGGAGTTTGAGACCAGCCTGGCCAACATGATGAAACCCCGTCTCTACTAAAAGTACAAAAAGTAGCTGGGCATGGTGACAGGCACCTGTAATCCCAGCTACTCAGGAAGCTGAGGCAGGAGAATCACTTGAGCCTGGGAGGCAGAGATTGCAGTGAGCTGAGATCGAGCCACTGCACTCCAGCCTCGGTAACAGAGTAAGACTCCATATTAAAAAAAAGAAAAAAAAAAAAAGATTATACTGAGCTGTGGTGCCTCACCTGGGAGGCACAGTCAAATCACCCGAGGAGGCTTCAAATTAAACACTTTCCCCAGGTCCCAGTCCAAACCACTTCCATCAGAATCTCAGAGGGCTGGGCTAGGCACGGCTCCCCAACGCCTAATGAGGCCTGAGGCCCAGGACCCTGTGGGGTCACCCCCAGCTCCCCCGATCCTGCCCCTGGACATGTAGCTCTGGGTCAGGACGGGATGGTTAAGGGGAGACCCAGTTTCTGTCCTGGAGAACATGTGTCTGGGGGAGGGACCTGTCATGTGGACACAGCTGAGCTCCTTGAGGCAAAGATCACCATTCTTTCCAGCTCCCCCTCCACCTGGCCTGGGTGGCACAGAGCACATTCACTGAGTCAACAAAGGACACCGTGTCCCCTCACCAGCCCCTGAGTCAGTTCCTGGACCAAGTCCTGGTTTGGAGGCATTCATTTTGCTTCTAGCCCCAGAGGACTGGGTCTTCCTAGTGCACCTGCTCCTGCCCCAGCACTTCCTATGAGGGTTTGGGAGGGAAGAGTGAGGTCAGAGCGGGGGGAGGAGGGGTGTTGTGCACCTGGTTTGTTCTAGAACCTCCCCTGATCCTCCCCCTTGTGCCTCTCAGAGACATGAGGGTGTGGTGGAGGGAGGCAGACCCCACTGGGGAGTCACTGTGGTCATCACCTCCTCTCGCTGGGGGAAGGGAAGCCCAGACAGGGCCTGAGAGCCAACTTCTGTGGCTAAGAGCAGGCAGGAACTATGTGAGTTTGTTCAGTCCCTATAGTTTGGGGCTGGAGCTCCCTGGGAGACCCCCATCATGGGGGCCCAGCTTCCTACTGGGGAAGAGAAGCAGGTGAGATGCCAGGTGAGTTGCTGGCTGCCCATTCTGTAGTCCCAGCCCTGACACTGACACTCCTGGCCCCAGGCACAGGGAGTCCCTGCCCCCCATTCTACCTGCAGGGCAGTGCTGAGGGCCTGAGTTCCACACCTGTCCTCCTCTCTCCCCTCCCCACCCAGCTCCTCCCTGGTGGCTCAGAGTTTCTGGCCTCTCTGGAATTTACAGAGGCTCTTCCTGTCTCTGGAACCTGGTTGCATATCCCTTGGTGACCTGTCATATGCACGCACACGTGTGTGTGGTGTGTGTGTGTATGTGTGTGTGAGTCCGCATCCCTGGCCTCAGGGTGGGGACAGAGAAGTGGGTCAGGTGTGTGATAAGCATGAGGCCTCCAACCTTCTGTGATTCCTGCTGTCCTCCGCCCTGGTAGGGAGGATGGGATTAGTCTACCCCTGGGGTCTGGGCTTCTGAGTCAGGCACAGGGAATGGGACACTGGTACGAGAGCTTTTGCGGGCAGAGCAGGTCATGGGGCCCAGTCTTGCTCCTAGTGTGATCTCTCCAAGTGTCTCATGCCCCACATTCGCACTGTGCCTGGCTCTGCTTGGAGTCCTTGTCCCCAGCCCACAATGGGTACAGGAGAGGAGGGGCTGAGGGACACGGCAGGGGAGAAAAACAGAGCCAGGGTGGGGGCCGGAGGAGGAAGAATGGGCCTAGAGTGGGAGGGCGGGGGTCAGAGCCTGACCTGGAAGGGAGGTGGCCTTCAGCAGGGGTGGGCTGGTGGCCTTAGTGCTGCCTGACCCTTAAGCCTGGAGAGGAAGCACTTCTAAGGGAGGAGGGAAGACAAGATGGGCCTATGGGCTCAGAGGAGGGGCTGCGACTTCTCACTCAGGCCATGCGGCTGGGGTCTAACCCCCCACACGAAGGGGTGAAGGGAAGAGAGGCCAGGAGGAAGATCTAGTCTTCCTCCTGGGAGAAGCTGGTGCCTGGCCCTCTTCTCTGGGTCCTTAGAGAAGAGGGGACAGGCACGGGCATACTTGCACATGTATGTGGACACGCAAGTGGGAGTGGCCCATGTGGGCATGCTGGCAGGGGAGGGCACGTGCATCTTGGTGACCGGGTCTGGAGGAGACAGACCCAGGTGGTCAGGCGGGCAGATGGTGGTGTGGTCAGAATCCTTCCTGTCCTCCTCGGGGCTGGCACAGTCCAGACACCAGCTCCCTGTGATATCACATCTGCCCAGACCCCTTCCTCTTTGGGAACCCTTCCCCTCCCCCCACAAGCTTCCTCTTTCCCATCACACCCTCCCTGGGCCTAGAGGGAGTGGACAACCACTCATTGTCCTGTTTCCGCCCCAGGAGCCACTCCAGGCCAGCCCAGGCCCCCAGCACTCAGCACCCGCTCTGCCCGCCCTGTCTGTGCAGTGCGCCCCTCCCCCACAAGCTCAGCCGTGATTCTCTCTGTGCAGTTTGTGCTGTGCCTGGGTCTGGCCGTGATATTCCCCTGTGCAGCCCACACCATGGCTATGTCTGGGCCTGGGATGCGGCTCACTGGTCATTAGAGCACTGAGTGGGGCAGCCAGTGGTGTTTCTAGAAGCATAAAAATACCCCCAACCTGAGGCCCCTCCACCCGACCCGCCCCAACACAGGCAGCACTTCCGCAGCCCTGACAGGAAATGGGCTGGAGTCTCAGCCTCCCGCCATCTCGAGGCAACTTCTTGTTTCCCTGTTGCCCTGTGCCAGCACTGGGGTAGTGCCCCCTGGGCTCCACCCCCAAAACCTTCCCAGGGCTCTCTGTCCCTGCAGCTCGGAGGGGCCAGGATGGTGGACATGATCGCCAAAGTGACTAGGAGGCAGAGTCAAGCCTTGCGGGCACAGGTAGGGGACGCTGGGGTCAAGGGGTGCCCCATGGGCCTCTACCCCAAGCCCTGTTAGGAGCTGGGCGAGCTGGGGCTCGGAGCAGGGAGCCTCTTGGAAGTTGGGGCTCGTACTTCCTTTTCTCTTTCCTTCTTAGAGGCCCTGCCCATCCAAGAGGTGGTCAGCTTGGGGCAAGAGTGGCAGAGCTGCCACCTGCTTGTGGACAGGGGAGGGAACTGGAGACAAGGGGTGAACCACTGTAAGGAAGTGCCAGGGGGCTGGGCAGCCTGGAGCTTGACAGCCAGGTCCCTCTTGGCTCCTCCTCTGGCCTGGGGTGGGAAGGCCACTTCTTATCTCTAGGATGTGGCCCAAGAGCCTTTGGCTCTGTGGTCAGGCCCCTGCTTATGAGCTGCATCTGGGTCTTGTCTGGGCCTCCACGCACAGGAGCAAGGAGGAGGGTAGGGGCGGCAGGCGCTGCTGTAACTCCTTGAAAGCCAGAGGATGTGGAGGGCGTGACTGCACCTGGCCCCAGGAGCTGGTCAGAACCCAGCTGAGGCTCTGCCAGGAGAGGAGGCATCTCTAGCTCAGCACTGCACGGGGTCTGCAGAGAGTTCTAGAGTTCGAAGGGGCCTGAAGGATGCTGCAGTTCAACGCCCACCACAGGACTGTGGCTTCCCTAACGGGGAGTAGACTGACTCTGCTCAGTCACCTCCAGCGAGGGTCCCCCACTACCTCCAGAAGGAGCCTGTGTCTCTGGCAGCCCCAGTCCTCAGAATACTTCCTTTAGAGGAATGCTGCTCTGCCCCTGCAGCGTGATACCACATCTTCTCTTCCTTGTGACAGCCCTGTCATGCTGGGGACCTAAACTTCTACCTCCCAAATCTCTTCTGTACCTGCTGGGGATGTTCCTTTGTGTGAAGACCCCATCAACCTCACTGGCCTAGGACTCCTTGGGGACTCAGCCACGGCCCACAGCCTGCCAAGTAGAAACTCCTGCTTCAAAGAGCCTGTTCCTTATCGGCTCATCCACCCCTGGTGGGGTCTTTCAACCCCTGCTCCAGTGGGTTCAGCTGGGAGGATGGCAGGTGTGTCTGGTTCCTCTGCCTTCCTCTCCCCGCTGCTTCCATCCTGCCTTCCGCAGGAATCTCCTGGTTTCTGTGGCTCCGACCTTCCTCCTCAGAAAACTCAGCTCATTCCAGGCTCTCCTGCCATGTCAGGCATGTTTGCTGCTGAAACTTGGCATGGGTTAGACTTGTGTACTCAAGTAGTAAGTGTTTGTGGCAGACCTGCTGCGTGCTTCAGGGCATTGGCCCAGCTGCTGGGCGGCAAATGAAATCAGCCACATTATCCTTAGTCTTGCTCTCAAGAAAATCCTGCCTTTTGGGGCAGAGGAGGTGGGCAGATGGCTGGACAACTGGCTGCCCACCAAGGCAGAACGCCATTGGGCCCCACCAGAGCAGTGAGCAGAGTGCCGGCAGGTTTGGCCTCTCCCTGGAGAGGCTTGTCAGCTAAGCACCGTGAGAGAGCAGGATTTGGGTAGGCAGAGAACCAGAGAAGGGAATTCCAGGCTGAGGGAACGGCTGGAGCAAAGGCATGGAGGTGGGAGGATGCCTTTTCTGTTGGGGGCCAGTGACAGTCCTGTTGTGGTTGGACTACAGGATGCCACATCAGGGCTGTGGTGGGGGTAGAGAAAGGAGAAGTGGGCTGGCGGGTCCCCTCTCAGCCACATAGGAGCCTAGAGGAAGGGGAGAGGAGCGAAGAACTGATGGGCTGGGATCCCCAGCTCTCCCTGATCCCTGGGCACCTGGGGACCAGCACCCTGTCTAAAACTGTAACATCCTCTTCTTTGACAGTGTTTTCCTTTCTTGCTTAGCAGTGATCAGCACTGACATGCTGTCCATTTACTCATCACCCCGCCATTTACACACAGGTGCACTTGAGGGCCAGCTCTGCCGGGGAGGGACTTGTGTCCCTTTTTCGCTGCTGCATTCCCCGTGCCTTGAACAGTGCCTGGCGCAGAGCAGGCAAATCTTTGTTGGGTGAACGAATGTTCTTCTTTTCCTTATTCTTTTTGTTGTTTTGGCTTGCTTTGCTTTTTTAGCATCAGTTTGGTGAAAAATGCATTTTTTTTTTTTTTTTTTTTTTTTGGGCATCTGCCTAAGGCTCAGGGAGAGGCCACCTTGAACAGGTGCTTCCTCTTTCGAGGAGTTTACAGCTTAGTGACGGTGTCACAGTCAGCAGAGGAACTTCTGTGATTTTTTGAAAGTTTTGTAGTACAAAATTTTGAGGCTGCAGGAAAGTTCAAAGAAAACAAAACAAAAATAAACCCCTATAATCACAGTGCTCAGAGGGGACCTCTGTTAGCATTTTGGAAAGTTTCTGAAAACAAAAACTGAAATGTAGAAATCCGCTTTCCCCTAAAGTTTTGCGTATGCTTAGAAAATAGTAATCGGCCGGGTGCGGTGGCTCATGCCTGTAATCCCAGCACTTTGGGAGGCCGAGGTGGGCGGATCACCTGAGGTCAGGAGTTCAAGACCAGCCTGGCCAACAGGGCAAAACCCCATCTCTACTAAAAATACAAAAATTAGCCAGGTGTGGCGGCGCACGCCTGTAATCCCAGCTACTCGGGAGGCTGAGGCATGAGAATCACTTGAACCTGGGAAGCAGAGGTTGTAGTGAGCCGAGATCACACCACTCTACTCCAGTCTGGATGACAGAGAGAGACTTTGTCTCAAAAAAAAAAGGAAAAAGAAAAGAAAATAGTAGTAATGCCATGCTGCTGCCTGGGTTCGAGAATGTAGTCGTCTGTCCCTCTGTGGGACTGAGAGTGCTGGGCTGAATGTAGGGGCACGGGGATGGGGGGAATCTCGGGAAAAGGCTGGAACCTGGCACCTGAGCTGAGTCCTGATGAAGGAATTGGAGTCAGCCAGGCATAAAAAGGGGTGGAGATGGGCCTGGGCAGGCTGCAAATGAGCCTAGGCCTGGAGGAAACACAGCAGGGAAGGTGGGGACCTCTAGCAACTGGTGCTACTGGAGCGTAAAGTTCAAGGCAAGGGGCAAGGAGTGGCAGGAAATAATAGTGGAAGCACAGGCCGGTGAGGGGACTGTCTCTTGTGCCTGGTTAAGGGCTTAGACTTTGCCCTGCAGCCAGCAGGGAGCTCTGAGGTGTGAATCAAGAGAGCCTCTGTTCTGGGAGGCTTAAGCACGGCTAGGTTTATGTTCTATGTGATTGAACCCCCAGCTGCCCTCACTCTCCTTTGGGGTGTGGGAAAATGATTCACCTCTCTTTGCTCCTCCATTCTCCAGCCCATCTGGCTGTCCTCTCTCCCTCTCTTGTCTGGAATTGGTTCTGACACCTGCAAACTTCACCTTGAAAAGTTCAGTCCCCAAATCCAGACATGGTACTGAGTCCAGTCCCAGAGCTTTCTGGGCTGGGAGGGAGGTGGTGTGGGAACTCTTAATGGGGCTTTAAGAACGCAGCTTGAACCCGGGAGGCAGCTGTTATAGTGAGCTGAGATTGCACCACCACACTCCAGCCTGGGCGACAGAGCAAGACCCCATCTCCAAAAAACAAAGAATGCAGCAGGGCCCTGAATGGGCACCACAAACAGGGGCATGCCCCAGGCCACTTCTCAGTTCCTGCCCAACCTCTGACTTGCCTCTGTGAGTACACAGTTGTGAGAACTGGGTTATCAATGTTTTATTATTATTGATAAATATAGTTAATGTAATTGACCCACCCATCTGGGGCACTGAGTACTTTACAAAGCACTTTCAAGAGCATTTCCGCATTCACTCTTCACTGCAGTTTCCAGAATGGGCAGAGCATACATGTTACACCCAGGAAACTGAGGCAGAGAGGTAGTGTGACTTTTCAAAGGTCGCCCAAGGGGCTAAAGCTCAGGGAGAGGCCACTTCAAACAGGCGCTTCCCCTTTCAGGGAGTTTACATATTAGTGATGTTGTCACAGTCAACAGAAGAACCTCTGTGATTTTTAAAAAGCTTCGTTGTACAAAATTTTGAGGCTGCAGAAAAGTTTAAAGAAAATAAAACAAAAACAAACCCCTATAATCGCACTGCCCAGAGGGGACCTCTGTTAGCATTTTGGAAGGTTTCTGAAAACACAAAATTCCTCCTTTTTCCTCCCACAGGTGGACGACCCCCCGGAGCCCGTGTACGCGAACATAGAGAGGCAGCCCCGGGCCACTTCGCCAAGCGCCACTGCGGTCCCCCTCCCCAGCCCAGTGTGGGAGACGCACACGGACGCGGGCACCGGGCGCCCCTACTACTACAATCCAGACACGGGAGTTACCACCTGGGAGTCGCCCTTTGAGGCTGCCGCCAGCCCAGCCACCTCCCCTGCCTCGGTGGACAGCCACGTGAGCCTCGAGACCGAGTGGGGCCAGTACTGGGATGAGGAGAGCCGCAGAGTGTTCTTCTACAACCCGCTGACGGGCGAGACGGCCTGGGAGGACGAGGCCGAGAACGAGCCCGAGGAGGAGTTCGAGATGCAGCCGGGCCTGAGCCCTGGCAGCCCCGGGGACCCGCGGGTGAGGGGCAGGGCCAGAGTGGGCGGGTCTACCTCTGAGCTCCTCTGATCCTGCCTCCTGCTCCCAGAGGCCCAGGGACACACGGGTGAGGGGTGGTGATGGGTGGGCAGGGCTACCTCTGAGAGCCTTTGACTCCTCCTCCTGCTCCCACAGACCCAGGGACCCCAGGGTGAAGGGCGTGGCTGGAGTGGATGGGGCTACCTCTAAGCACTTCTGATCCCGCCTCCTGTTTTATAGACCCAGGGAGCACAGGGTTGGGGCAGGGCTGGAGTGGGCGGGGCTACCTCTGAGTGCCTCTGACGCCTTCTGCTCCCACAGCCCCAGGGACCAGAGGGTGAGGGGCGGGGCTGGAGTGGGCGGAGCTACCTCTGAGTATCTCTGACTCTACCTCCTGCTCCCACAGCCCCAGGGACGAGAGGGCAAGGGGGTGGGCCTGGTCCAAAACGGCAGGGCTAGCCGGCAGTACTGGCAATCAGAGCCTCTGATTCTACCTTCTGTTCCCCACAGCCCCCCACCCCGGAGACGGACTACCCCGAATCACTGACCAGTTACCCAGAGGAGGACTATTCTCCCGTGGGCTCCTTTGGTGAGCCCGGCCCCACCTCTCCCTTGACCACACCCCCCGGCTGGTCTTGTCATATCAGCCAGGACAAGCAGACGCTCTACACCAACCACTTCACCCAGGAGCAGGTAGGCGAAGCGGGCAGATGGACCCGGCCAGCCTCGGAGTCCTCCCCACAACCTTCCTCACTAATAGGTCGCCTGAGTGCTCTAAACTGTAGCTCCCACACAGAGCCTAAACCCGTCAAACGTATCACCTGCACCTGCCCCTCCAGACTCCCTGGTGCTGTCTTGGAACCTGTTTGGAGGGGACCTTTTCCTCCCTTCTCATGAGCGGGGCGGGAGGCCCTGACCGTTCCTCTCCCCACAGTGGGTGAGGCTGGAGGACCCCCACGGGAAGCCATACTTCTACAATCCAGAGGACTCCTCCGTTCGATGGGAGCTGCCCCAGGTAACAACCTGGGGAAAGGGGGGTGCTGGGGAGAGAGGAAGAGATCACATACGACTGTGTCTTTCTCCCCAGGTCCCTGTCCCTGCCCCTCGAAGCATCCATAAATCCAGCCAGGATGATGACACCCCAGCCCAGGCCAGCCCTCCAGAGGAGAAGGTAGGGGAGGAGCCATTGAGGTCCTGGCAGGACCACCACAGTAGCACTGGGGGGCTTCTGGAGGTCCTGGGAGGAGGGACTGGGCAGGACATATCTGTCTTCTCCATAGGTCTCTGCAGAGCTGGATGAGGTTGGGAGCTGGGAGGAAGTCTCTCCTGCCACAGCTGCTGTGAGGGTAGGCATCACCCCCTACCCCCAGCCAGGTGGTGGCGCTGGCGAGGAGGGTTCAGTGGGGCCATGGGCCCAGACCATAGAGAGTGGCAGCTCAGCAGGTGACCAGCTTCTCCTCCCCATAGCTCACCCCTTAACTACCCACTCTTGTACCTTCTCTCTCTTTTCTCTCTTAGACCAAGACGTTGGACAAAGCAGGGGTGCTCCATCGCACCAAGACGGCGGAAAAGGGAAAGCGGCTCCGGTGAGAGCCCATCTACACCCAGGCCGGGGCAGGGTGGGCCTTGGTGATGATGTTCACTGAGCACTTCCTATACGCGAGGCTCTTATTAATGCTCACAACAACTTCGTGAGTGGTCCTCTGTGGACACTGAGACACTGCGAGATAAAGTGACTTGCTCCAGGTCCCTTGGCTGCTAGGTGTTAGAGTCAGGATTTCAGCCCTCATAGTGGGGTGCCCTAGCCTGTGTTCCTAAGCTCTGACTTGTTCCTGGGGTAGGAGGGGCCCTCAACCCAGGACCAAATCTAAGTCCTGCCACCCCTACTTCCCCACCCCTACCTAGAAAGAAGCACTGGAGTGCCTCCTGGACTGTGCTGGAGGGTGGCGTCCTGACATTCTTCAAGGACTCAAAGACCTCAGCTGCAGGCGGCCTGGTAAGGCCAGGCCCTCAGGGCAGGGACCACCCCATCTGCTTTTATTTATTTATTTATTTATTTATTTATATTTCTTTATTTATTTTTGAGACAGAGTCTCGCTATGTCGCCCAGGCTGGAGTGCAGTGGTGTAATCTCGACTCACTGCAACTTCTTCCTCCTGAGTTCTCCTGCCTTAGCCTCTTGAGTAGCTAGGACTACAGGCATGTGCCACCATGCCCGGCTAATTTTTGTGTTTTCAGTAGAGATGGGGTTTCACTATGTTGGCCAATCTGGTCTTGGACTCTTGACTTCAGGTGATCCGCCCAACTCGGCATCCCAAAGTGCTGGGATTACAGACGTGAGCCACTGTGCCCAGCCCCCGTCTGCTCTATCTAATCTGGCTTGGAGATGACAAGGTCTGAGAAAGTGGTCCATGAGTGTCAGAGGAGCTGGGCCTTGGCAGGAAGGGGGTGATGCTGGCAGCTTCACTCCAAGACAAGTAGTTTTAGCCCGCTGGAGATGGGGAACAGTCTTCAGGGTGGCCAGCTCCAGCCTGGAGGGCAGGGAGGCTGGGGGCGGGCATATCTGCTTGCAGGGATGCAGACTGCACTCCTTTCTGTCCTCTACCGGACGGGTGGACAGCAGTGGACAGGCCAGCCAGCCGGCTCTGTGGTTAGGAAGCATCAGGGTCTGGGTTCAGGAACCCTCGGGGCTCTTTTCCCCAGAGTCGTTTCCTGGCCACGCCAGTGACCCCATCCTATTCCTAGGGTCAGAGGGCCACAGCAGACACATCTGGGCTGAGGGCTCCCTGTGACCTTCCTCCCTCTCCCACAGAGGCAGCCTTCCAAATTTTCCACCCCTGAGTACACAGTGGAGCTGAGGGGGGCCACTCTCTCCTGGGCCCCCAAAGACAAATCCAGTAGGAAGAATGTGCTGGAGGTAAGTAGCTGGGGTGGGGAGAAGGAGGGAAGGGGCTTAGTGATGCCTGCTGACCCTCTGACAACTGTTGACCTGGAAATGACCTGGGGGTTTTTGATCCTTAATTCCCTATGAGCCAACACTGTGTGCAGCTTTTGGCTGTATTAATAGAGGTGGGAATCCAGAGCCAGAGAGGTGATACTGGTGCAGTTGTTGGCAGTGCTCTGGGACCCTTACTGTAGGCAAGCTCCAAGAAGGAGGACCTGGGAGGAATTGGGGCTACCATTCTCGGGGCTCAAGGCCAATGCTGCCCCCCAACCCCAGGGGACCTGTCCTGTGTTTCTAACATCACAGATTCTGCAGTTCCCTCCCCAGGAGTTGAGTTAATAATAATCCTTGCCCTGGAGGGTGGTGAGGAGTACGGCCTCTGGGAGAGGAAATTCTCATGCCTAGAATGGCAGCCCTCATCCCAGCCTGAGAGAGACAGGAGGCTCTGTGTCCTTGGCTGCTTACTGTGACAGGCCTGGTTGGGAAACCTCTTTCTCCCCAGGTCCCCTTCCCTGCCCCTGAGCCAGAGCCCCATTTCTGACTGGACTGCATCCCCAGTGAGTAAACCAGGGCAGTGGAGAAGACTAACATGCTACCCCCTGAGGAAGGGAGAGAAGACGCAGGAAGGGTACTCCCAATGCCACACCCTTCACTGTCCACATGTTGTCTTGTTTTTAAACTACTCTTACCCTGACCTCAGTCCCTAGAAGGTTTGAGGCAGTTCACAACAGAAACACGTGTGGTGAACTGGCAAATTCACTGAAAAGCCAGGACCACAAAAAACAAGAGATGGGACTCAAGATGGAGAGGAATTAGGGGGAGATGATGTACTAAGGTGGTGGTTACTGAAGAAAATTTAGCTCTGACTTTGCTGCTAGGGGAGATGAAAAGAGAAGGGCTGTCAGGTGCATGTCTCTTTGTTGTTGAAAAAATAATAAAACCCACCCAGATGTTGAGGGAATCAAAGCTTTTTCCTAAGCCTTCACTCTTAAATTTCTTGTGTGTAGCTCCATGAACATGGGTTCTAGAAGCACGCGGCAGGTACCTTGCAAAACAGCTCCAGGGAGGTTTAATTCAGGATCTGGGGCTGCTTCAGGTAGCATCATTATGATAAGGCCAAGAGCGTGACCTCATGTCTGAGCTCAGAAAAAGCAATTCTGCAAGGAACCTGAGTGCATCGTTTCCTGATTATTCACCAAGCTCCATTCAGTTCTAGAGCCAGGATATCTACAAAGCAAAGTTGGAAAACTGGTTTCATCTCATGAGCTACTCTGATGAGTAAGTCTGGAGTCTTGTGGGGTTTTATTTTTGTTTTTATTTTTTGTTTTTGTTTTTAGAGACAAGGTCTTGCTCTGTTGCCCAGCCTGAAGTGCAGTGGTATAGTCATAGCTCACTAAAGCCACAAGCCCATGGGCTCAAGTGATCCTCCCACCTAAGGCTTCCAAGTAACTAGGACTACAGGCGCATTCCATCACATCTGGCTAATTTTAGTCTTTATAGAGGTGGGGTCTCACTATGTTGTCCAGGCAGGTCTCAAACTTATGGCCTCAAGTGATCCTCCAGCCTCAGCCTCCCAAAGCGTTGGGATTACAGGTGTGAGCCATGGTGCCCAGCCTGGAGCCTTCCTTTTTTTTTTTTTTTTTTTTTTTTTGAGACGGAGTCTTGCTCTGTCACCCAGGCTGGAGTGCAGTGGCACCATCTCGGCTCACTGCAAGCTCCGCCTCTTGAGCTCATGCCATTCTCCTGCCTCAGCCTCCCAAGTAGCTGGGACTACAGGTGCTGGCCACCATGCCCAGCTAATTTTTTGTATTTTCAGTAGAGTTGAGGTTTCACCATGTTAGCTAGAATGGTCTCGATCTCCTGACCTCGTGATCCACCCGCCTCAGCTTCCCAAAGTGCTGGGATTACAGGCATGAGCCACCGCACCCAGCCGCCTGGAACCTTCTTGAGAAGAATTCTGAAGCCTTCTCTGGGCTTGGCAGGGTAGAGTTCTGTGATCAACTAACAATATCTGCCATGGTGTTAAATTGAGGAGTGACATCGCCATTATTATTGTTGTTATTATTATTATTATTATTTGAGACAGAGTGTCACTCTGTTGCCCAGGCTGGAGTGCAGTGGCGCAGTCTTGGCTCACTGCAACCTCTGCCTCTTGGGTTCAGGTGATTCTCCTGCCTCAGCCTCCCGAGTAGCTGAGACTACAGGCACCTGCCACCACACCCAGATAATTTTTTTGTATTTAGTAAAGACAGGGTTTCACCATGTTGGCCAGGATGGTCTCAAACTACTGGCCTCAGGTGATCTACCCGCCTTGGCTTCCCAAAATGTTGGGATTACAGGCATGAGCCACCATGCCCGGTCTGAGACATCACCTTTGCTAGGCATGTTTCTCCCCTTACTTTGAGGGATAGGGATATCCTTCAAACAGTTCTCGATGAAGGTCATCACTGATGGGCTTTCGATGAAAGTTTCAGAATAGGGCTTTCTGAGTTGTCTTTGCTGGCAAGGACTGGAAGGCAGGTGCTGCTCAGGCCAGTGGGAAGGTGGGCAGGCCTGAGTGGAAATCATGAGCCCCTGCCTCCTGGTTGACTGCTGGCCATCCTCCCTCCATGCAGGGTGGCCTGTAGGCAGCTCCAGGGTTTTCCTCAAGAGATAGCCCCAAATTTTATATCATTCAGGATGGACGGCTTTGTTGGACCCAGGAAATTTTCACAGCAGGTCTTGCTAGTCACCCCAAAGTTAGAGAAAACTTCAGCAACAGTCCCCCGAAAGCTGCTAGCATTTGCCTGTGCAGTCAGCGGGATAAATATTTTGTTCATTTGTTTGTTCTTAGAGATAGGGTCTTACTGTGTTGCCCAGGCTGGAGTGCAGTGGCCTGATCGTAGCTCACTGCAGCTTCCAACTCCTGGGCTCAAGTGATGCTGCCGCTTCAGCCTCTTGAGTAGCTGGAAGTACAGGTGCACACCAGCATGCCTGGCTAATTTTTAAATTTTTTTCTAGACATAGGGTCTCATTATATCGCCCAGGCTTGAACTCCTGGTTTCAGGGACTCCTCCCACCTTGCCCTTCCAAAGCACTAGGATTATGGGCATGGCTGGGGGCGAATATTTTGTGAAATACATTGCTATGTAATGATACAGCTTTGCCTTCTATATGAAACTTGCAAATGTGAACTGATTATGTTTTGAGAGAGCTGCCAAAAATCACGGCTGTTGTTTTAGAAGTGTTGTCAAGCCATTCTCTGGGATAATCTTGAGCAGGGCTCTTGTCTGCTTTGATTAGAGTGAGGCTGTGTTATCTGCCTCTTGAAGGTTCTCCATCCTTTGCAGGGGAGGGCTAGGGGATGCGATATGCCATTTTCTTTTCTTTTCTTTCTTTCTTTTTTTTTTTTGAGACAGAGTCTTGCTCTGTCGCCCTGGCTGGAGTGCAGTGGCACAATCTCGGCTCATTGCAACCTCTGCCTCCCGGGTTCAAATGATTCTCCTGCCTCAGCCTCCTGAGTAGCTGGGACTACAAGTGCATGCCACCAGGCCCAGCTACTTTTTTGTATTTTTGGTAGAGGCAGGGTTTCACCGTGTTAGCCAGGATGGTCTCAATCTCCTGACCTCATGATCCGCCCGCCTCAGCCTCCCAAAGTACTGGGATTACAGGCATGAGCCACTGTGCCTAGCCTCTTTTCATTTTAAAAAGCAGTTTAAATAGTCTTCAAGTATAAGTTTTAAAGGACAGCCAAAGACAGTCCACTCTAATTCTAGAAGTTGTGTCCTGGGGTCTGAGACAGTTTCTGTTGTCTCTGACTCTCACTGAACCGAAAGGGCAGGATTGGTGTGAGCTGTTGCAGCTAAACATTCACATTAACCTGGAACACTGGGTCCTCAGAGCCAGAGGCTGATGAGGGATCCATCTAAGCTGCCGTCCAACCCAGAGAGGGCTTTGAGCATCAGTCCTGCGGTGGCAAGTTTCCATCTGGTGTTTTGTTTAATTTATTCTTCATGGTGAAGTGGGCTAACAGAAGATGTGCTGCCCAGGCTGGAGTGTGGGAGGTGGTGGGAACTCCTGGCTGCAGAAGGTGGGACAACGTTTCTGAGTCCTCCGTGTGTGTATGGGGAGGGGCAAGGGGAGACCTTGCTTTCTCTGGGATCAGCCATGATCTGCTTTCAAATCCTTGCT
This sequence comes from Chlorocebus sabaeus, assembly GCF_047675955.1. Lineage (NCBI taxonomy): Eukaryota > Metazoa > Chordata > Mammalia > Primates > Cercopithecidae > Chlorocebus > Chlorocebus sabaeus. The sequence continues at coordinate 66,396,566 of NC_132919.1, forward strand.
CCCTATTTTCACTGTTGCTTCTAGTAGACAGGGGTCTCAACCTAGGAAGTTTCTGGGTTTTTTTTGTTTTTGTTTTTGTTTTTGAGATGGAGTCTTGCTGTGTCGCCCGGGCTGAAGTGCAGTGGCGTGATCTCAGCTCACTGCAACCTCCACCTCCTGGGTTCAAGCAATTCTTCTGCCTCAGTCTCCCAAGTAGCTGGAATTACAGGAGCCCACCACCATGCCTGGCTAATTTTTGTATTTTTGGTAAAGATGGGGTTTCACCATGTTGGCCAGGCTGGTTTTGAACTCCAGACCTCAGGTGATCAGCCTGCCTCGGCCTCCCAAAGTGCTGGGATTACAGGTGTGAGCCACCACGCCTGGCCTCACATAGGAATTTTCTTTCACCTAGTTTGCAGGCCAGTGCTGTGCATGAGGCCTGTCATGTTCTGTGGTTTGCAGGGAGGCAAGATGGGGGGGGGGAAGTGTACCAGACAATTGAGCCATGCAGCTCTGTGCTCATCACTCGCTAGCTGTGTGCCCATGAGGAAGCAGCTAAAACTTGCTGAGTCTCAGTTTGCTCATCTGTAACACAGAGATGCTGTCACCCACTGCTTTAAGTGAGGCAGAAGATCCAACACTTGGCCTGGGGTGAGGCCCTTGCTCCATTAAGCTCTACCCCCAGGGCAGACCCAGGGTACCAGAGATGACCCAGTGACTTGTGTCCCTCCAGCTGCAGAGCCGAGATGGCTCGGAGTACCTGATTCAGCATGACTCGGAGGCTATCATCAGCACCTGGCATAAGGCCATTGCTCAGGGCATCCAGGAGCTGGTAAGCAGAGCCCAGAGCCTCTAGGGGTGGTGGGGAGGTGGTGGCCATTATGAATGGGGCCCTCTGCTCAGGCTCAGGGAGCTCTAAGGTACCAGTGGGTAACATAAATGCATTCCCCCACTAATGGCTGGGATGGCAGGGTAGGCTGCTGAAGAAACTGCCTTCTGTAAGTCTGTGAATCCAGCCCTGGGGTTGGCGCTGCAGGAAGACTCTCCAGGTGATGGTAGGGGCACATTCTAAAGGAATTTCCCATTTCACGGGAAGCAGAAGGCCAAATAAATACTCTGCAAGCCAACCAACGGCGGGCTGAAACTAGCAGATAAAATTTTAAAGGATTGATTTTAATAGTCGACCATTTTTTTAAGGCTCAAAATACCAATTGCACAAGTAGAGCTAGGACAGGGGCTCTCTGACAACTACTGACCCGGAAATGACCTGGGGCTTTTTGACCCTTAATTCTCTATGAGCCAACATTGAGTGCAGCTTTTGGTTGTATTAATAGAGGTAGGAATCCAGAGCCAGAGAGGTGATACTGGTACAGTTGTTGGCAGTGCTCCAGCCACAGCTGGAGGTGCAGGCTCAGAACTGGGAGCCACGTATTGAGGAATGCTGACCTAGTTAGAGAAACTGAGGAAAACAGAGGAAGAAGGCTCCAGGTGGGTAGAGGTTGCCAGGATAGGAAGGGGTGTGGGAGAACAGGATGGCTGTCTCTGCACCTTAAGGGCTTCATGCAGCTAAGGGAGGTGAATGTTCTCAGGCTCACTGGTGGAGGTAAGGAGAGTTAACCTGGTTAAGGGAAGAGAGGACTCTTCGCTGAGGGTCTCCAGGCCATGCCTGTTGGGAGTGCGTTTCGGGTCCCTTGCCCCATCCTGGAAGGACCCGCAGCTGGCTCAAGGCCCCACCTTTCTGAGGCTATGGGAATCCAGTCCGCAGAGCTGCCCCCAGAGGAGGAGAGCGAGAGCAGCAGAGTGAACTTCGGGGCAAGTGAGCGCCTGGGAAGCTGGCAGGAGAAAGAGGAGGACGCGCGGCCGAATGCAGGTGTGCGCAAGGCAGGATGGGCTGGGGGCTCCCAGGAGACCTCTCCTGGGGAATGGTGATTGCTGGGGCCTGCCTGGCCTGCCCCGGCGCTGCTTCCTGACTCAGTCCTGCCTTCCCCCGCGGCAGCCGCGCCTGCCCTGGGCCCCGGGGTCCTGGAGAGCGACTTGAGCAAGGTCCGGTACAAGCTCCGCAAGTTCCTCCAGAGGCGGCCCACACTGCAGTCGCTGCGGGAGAAGGGCTACATCAAAGGTATCCGAGGCCTGCGGGGAGCAGGGACCCGGGCACTGGGACGGGGCGCAGGCTGGACGGGAACTGACGAGCCTCTCCCCTAGACCAGGTGTTCGGCTGCGCGCTGGCCGCGCTGTGTGAGCGCGAGAGGAGCCGGGTGCCACGCTTTGTGCAGCAGTGCATCCGCGCCGTCGAGGCCCGCGGTACGTGCGCTGTGGGGGTGAGGGAGGCAGGCATTGGGGTGCCCGCAGGTCTCCTGCCAGGACCGCAGGCTGGAGACCACTGGATGGAAGCAGGGTCCAGGGGGAAAGTACGGGAGGCCCCGACTGGGAATCATAGCAGGGACCCATAGCCCCACCCTACCCCCACCCCCGAAACCCGGGATCAGCGCCTCCCTCTGCCCCAGGGCTGGACATCGATGGGCTGTACCGCATCAGTGGAAACCTGGCCACCATCCAGAAGCTGCGCTATAAGGTGGACCATGGTGAGGCCCGTCCCCACCCCCTGCCCCAGAGCCTGAAGGCGCGAGGGGTACTGACCTCCCTTCCATCCTCCTCCCTTCCTCTGGCACAGATGAGCGCCTTGACCTGGACGACGGGCGCTGGGAGGACGTCCACGTTATCACTGGTGCCCTGAAGCTCTTCTTTCGGGAGCTGCCCGAGCCCCTCTTCCCCTTCTCGCACTTCCGCCAGTTTATTGCGGCCATCAGTGAGCACCTGGGGCAGTTGGGGCGGATGGGGTAAGGGGCGTGGCGGGCCACCCCTTTAGCAGGCTCCCCTCGCCCAGCCGACACCCCCTACCTCCAGTTCCGACTCCCTCCCTCTAAACCTTCCTTCACCCAGAGTTGCAGGACCAGGCCCAGCGCAGCCGCTGTGTGCGCGACCTGGTGCGCTCGCTGCCGGCCCCCAACCATGACACTCTGCGGATGCTCTTCCAGCACCTGTGCCGGTGAGCTGGCAGTGCCGCGCGGGAAGGGGGAGGCAGGTCCCGGCTGGAGCCCCCCGCGCCTCCCTGCAGTTCGGAGCCCTGATCCCACCCACCCCTGCCGCAGGGTGATCGAGCACGGCGAGCAGAACCGCATGTCGGTGCAGAGCGTGGCCATTGTGTTCGGACCCACGCTGCTGCGGCCCGAGGTGGAAGAGACCAGCATGCCCATGACCATGGTGTTCCAGAACCAGGTGGTGGAGCTCATCCTGCAGCAGTGCGCGGACATCTTCCCGCCGCACTGACTGCGGGCCTGTGACTGGGACGGCGGCCGAGGGCCTGCCACACAAGCTGGGCGGCGGAGGCCACGTGGCCCGGCCTTCTCTCTGGGACCTTCCACCAGTGCACAGCCGCAGGCAGGTGTGACTTCTGCACCCTCGGTTCTGAGGGTACGGTGACCCCTAGTGGGCGGTTTGCAAAATGTGATTCCTTCCCCCAACTCCCCATCACCCCCGCCACCCCTCTCCCCTCCCCCCCTCCCCCCCCCCCCACCCATCACGTCCTATTTGGGGGTTAATTAGGTTTTTTCTCTATTCCATCGCTCCTACTGTGCGTGCGCGATAGTGTGTGTGGGGGTGACAGTTGGAATTTCTGGAATGGTGGATGCTGGGGGGAGGAGTTTGATGGGGGGCTTCCTGGCTGCTTCTGGCCCTCACCTCGTGGAGGCCTTCACAGAGACCCTGTGGACCCTGTGCCGGCACAGTCATGAAGCAGCTGTAACCACTTCCCTACTGTGGAAACAGGACTGACCCAGTGTGGGCGGCTGAAGCTGTCCTCCTCAGGCCTCAGGGATGACCTCCTGCCTGAGCCTCTCGCAGGCTGGCTGTGCGCCAGTTTCATCCGCTTTCCTGTTGGGGGTCCCGGGCCTCTGCTGTCCCCGACCCACTGATATTCTGTGCCAGGCTTCTTCCTATTCACCAAGTACACACCTCACATCTGCCACTCGGCATGCACCAGTTCCACACGCAATCCCATTTTACAGACGAGGATGCTGAGGCCTGCAGCGGCAATGTGACTTGCTCAAGGTCCAGTGAGTGACCTCACTGCCCAGAAAAGGCTCCTCCCACACTGGAGCACAGCCTGGGTAGGGGGGAAATCAGTCCTTTCAGCTACCACCCTCCAACCTTTGGGCCTATGCGAAAGGAAAGGAACTAAACTGGGTGTGTTCTGTCTGGACCTGGGGAGGCCCCTGAAGGCAAAGAGGGAACCTGCCCCAGCTATTCTGTCCTAGAGGAGGGGGACATAGCCCTAGCAGGAGCTTGCAGCCCCTTTTGGCACTCTGACACACAAGTATGCCCATCTGGGGCCCACTTTGCCATGAAGAGCTGGGCAGGCCTGCAGGGTATGGGGAAGGAGGACACAACCTCAAGAAAGGAAACATGAATCCCAGGGAACAGCGGGTCCCTTCCTTCCTCAGACACAAGCCACCTCAGCTTGTGGCTCTTGGCCCCCAGCCCCTCCCACCCACCTGTTCATTTATTCAACAGACAATGACAGCTCATATTTATTGGACATTAGCACCATGCCAAGCATTTGGCTTGGATTATCCCATTTGTTTCTCACAGCCGGTATTTATTGTCCGCTCTTCTGTGCCAGGTGCTGTGCTCTGGGCACGGGCACTGCACAGGCTGCCTGCCCTGGTGGAGCTTGTGGTCTGACAGGTGAGGCTGACCCAAGCCCACCTCACTGCCAGCAGGGCCAGGGCGAGGGTACACACGGGGGCGTCACACCATATGTCTAAATATTTAAAAGTTATCGATCAAGCTAACAACTGTTAAATAAAATATGTTCTATTCTCCTACTTTGACAAAAGTGTCTTGATAATGACCTGGAAGGCCACGTTCTAATTTAAACGTCTTTGACTTTTCCAAGTTCCATGCCCAAATGTGGTGGTAGGAGAAGGCCAGGCCCTGGGCTCAGCCTTCCCTTTCATCTTCCCACCCACAGAGCCCTCCTCCCCCAAGCAGAGACTCACGGGCACATACGTGGACATTGTAGTCTGTGTGTGCAAACTGCCCATAACCCCTGCAGCCAGCTGCCACTTGGCTACCCCACTGGTGACTTAGTCCACCCTTGAGGGGATGGGCTTGGAGCTATTTGGGGAGGGCATGCTGGGGCCCCATGTATCAGAAGCATGTTCTAAAGGGAGGGTCCAGGAATCAAGAGGGCCCCCCAGATTCCTCATCCTGTGGGGAGGGCCACAGGCACAGGAGCCTTCTGCAGAGGACCCATGGCAGGGACCCCTCTCATTTGAGTCCAAGGGTGAAACTAGACAGACAGTAAGTAGCTAATCACTCGGTTACCACATTTGTACAAGAGCTAGCAGAAGTGTAGGGTGCTCGGAAGGAGTGTCATGGGGTGTGAATGTTGCCCAGGGACCCAGGCGGTCTGGGGTCAGGCAGAAGGAGGTCCCTGTGGGCCTGGGGTTCCCCATCAGAGGGCAGATCTGGGCTCAGGCCACTTTTTGGCTAATATGAATAATGCTGCCATGAACACTCACGTACAAGTTTTTCTGTGGACATATCATTTCAGTCAGCTAGGGCTACCATAACAAAATACCATAGACTGGGTGGTTAAAACAACAGAGATTTATTTCTCACAATTTTGGAGGCTGGAAGTTCGAGTAAGGTGCCAGTACAGTCAGGTTCTGATGAGGGCTCTCTTCCTGGCTTGCAGACAGCCGCCTTCTCACTGTGTCCTCATATGGCACAAAGAGAGTAAGCTCCAGTCACTTCCATTTATTACAAGGACACTAATCTCAACTTTATGGTCTCACATGAACCTAATCACCTCCCAAAGGCCCCATCGATACCATCACATTGAGGGTTAGGGTTTCAACACATTAATGGGGTGGGAGGCACAAACACTCAGTCTATGACTCATGTTTTAATTCTCCTGTGGAATTTCCAGGAGTTTGCTGGATTAAATTGCTGGATTAAAAGGTAACTCTACCTTTAACCTTTTGAGGAACCATCAAATTGTTTTCTATAGCTGCACAATCTCCCACCAGTTGTGTTTGAGGGTTTCTGCTCCCTCTCGCCTTCTGCAACAATTGCTTCGGATCTTCATTCCCTCCAACTCCTGGCCCTCTTAGCCTTCGCTCTCTTATCAGGTGACCCACCTCCACCTCACGGAATAGTGGACACACTCCTCTCTCACTAAGGCCTCCCTGGCCTCCTTTCCTCGGTACCTCAGAGCAGACGTTTCTCCAGGGTACAGCTCACCTGTTTTTTCAGAAAATATCCACAATCGCTGGCCCCTCTTCTTGCTATTTAGCTGCTGTCTCAGGTTGAATGTCCCAGGAAACAGAGACGTTGGCAGGGGGCTTGCTGGGTCTGATCTCGTGACCAATGCCTGAGGGGCGGAGCCAGCAGGAGCCGCTGAGGGAGAAGCTGGGCTGGGGCACAGGCCCATTTAAGGCCTCAGCCACCCTATGGGAAGCTGTGGAGCTGGGACAGCCTCAGCCTTGTGCCCCATTGTGGCCAGGGGGCCGGGCCACTGGATGTGGGCTGCCTTGTAAGGTGGGAGAAGGGAGGGCATGGATTTGGGCAGAGCAGTTGTCTTCAGCCCAGGACACATCCTGGAGAGAGGCTCAGATGAGCACTATTGGCCACTGACCCTCCCTGTCCTTTGGGAAATCCTTGCTCAGTCCTGGAGGAGGGCATCTGAGAGGCAACCATGGTATCCACTACGTCAACTGGCCGCTTCCCCTCGCCACGGGAACATGCTAAAGTGCCTCTCTCTGAAACGCCCCCCAACCCCACATCTCTCTGCAGCTGTCACCATCCTCCTCCTCCTCCCCTTTGCAGCCAAACTTCTCAGAAGTCGTCTACACTCATGGTATCAATCCACTTCTCTTGTTCGCTCCTCAACCCCACTCCCCACACATCAGAGCACTTTTTTTCCCCTAAACTCACTGATTTCCCATTGATAGCTGCTGGATATTTGGGAGTCTGTGTATTAATTGCCTTTTGGGGGGCACCCTATCCCTGATGACCACCCCATCCCTGGAAATGTTCCCTTTCTCTTGGCTTGCACATTCCCCCTCGTTTTCCTCCCACCTCTGGCCATGCATCTCATTCTCTGCTGCACAGCCAGTACAGGCAGAGTCCTTGGGGCCCACCCCTCCCTGGATGAAACCGTCTACACCCATGGCATCAGCGACTCACTGATCCATAGTATCAGGCCTGACTGCTCTCTAAGCTCCCAATCCTGGTGTCCTCTGACAACCTGACATCTGCTCTGGGACGGTCCCCAGCCCAAGACTGGATTTGTGATTTTCCCCAAACCTTGTACTCCTCCAGGGTTTTACCTGTCCCAGGCAAAGGCTCCATCATGCCCTGAGTCAGGTGAGCCAGAAACCTGGGAATGTGGCCTACTCCCTCCATCTCATCTCTCTCTCCCACCTCCATACCCGATCTGTGTCTTGTCAGTCCTTCCTCTCTTATCCACCGCTTTCCATCACTAGGGCCCCTTCCTGGTCTAAGGGGCTAATATCTTCTGCCTGGACCCGGCAGCTCCCAGCCCCCTTTCCCATCCCATGTCCTCACTGCCCCCACCGCATCCAGCCTTATTTCAAAACACATGCCTGATTATATTATCACCCTGCATGAAAACCTTTCCACTCACCTAAGGAAAAGACGAAGCTTCAGCATGGCCTGCCTGGGGCTTGAACCTGCCCACCCCTCAGCCTTCTCTCGTGAACCAGTGTGAGACAGTGGTTCAGCGCCTGGGCTCTCGAGTCAGGCTGCCTGGATTCAAATGTGAGCTCCACATTGCCCCTGCCAGATGGTTTTGGATTATTGACTCATTCCTTTGTGCCCATTTTTTCATCTGGAGAATGGGGATGCAATAGCAGCACCAACCTCACAGGTGGTTGTGAAGATGCCACGAGATGATACAAGGCTCTGAGAACACAGTCTGGATGCAGTAAACACTTGCTGGGTCCTGTGCCTTACATGCTATTTGGTTTACAGACTGCAGCTACACTGGCTTCCCATCTATTTCACAAATGTTTCACACTCCCCTCTGCCCCAGGACCTTTGCATGTGCTGTGCTCTCTTTGTAGTTCTCTTCTCCCTTTGCTTAGTCATCTTTTAGCACTGTGCTCAGGTAACTTCCTCAGGCAGCTCTTTCCAATGCCCGGCTAGGTCAGTGTTCTTTGTTACACACCATCAAAGACCCATATGTGCCGGGCGTGGTGGCTCACACCTGTAATCCCAGCACTTTGGGAGGCCGAGGCAGGCGGATCACAAGGTCAGGAGATCAAGACCACAGTGAAACCCCATCTCTACTAAAAATACAAAAAATTATTTTTAGTATTTTTATGGTGGTGGGCACCTGTAGTCCCAGCTACTCAGGAGGCTGAGGCAGGAGAATGGTGTGAACCCAGGAAGCGGAGCTTGCAGCGAGCCAAGATTGCGCCACTGCACTGCAGCCTGGGCAACAGAGCGAGACTCCATCTCAAAAAAAAAAAAAAAAAGGAAAGAAAAAAAAAAGACCCATATGCTTCTCTCCTCTAAATTTGTCATTTTGCACTCATATATTATGATTATTTATTGCTGTCTGAACCTCCTCGCCATGACACTATAAGCCCAGGACGGTGGGGACTCTGTCGTTGCTCACCATCGCATGCACAGGGCCTGGCACTTAAAAGGTGTTTAAGAGGCTGGGCGCGGTGGCTCACGCCTGTAATCCCAGCACTTTGGGAGGCAGAGGAAGGCGGATCATGAGGTCAGGAGATCAAGACCATCCTGGCTAACACGGTGAAACCCTGTCTCTAGTAAAAATACAAAAAATTAGCCGGGTGTGGTGGTGGGCGCTTGTAGTCCCAGCTACTCAGGAGGCTGAGGCAGGAGAATGGTGTGAACCCGGGAGGCAGAGCTTGCAGTGAGCCGAGGTCACGCCACTGCACTCCAGCCTGGGTGGCAGAGCAAGACTCCCTAAAAAAAAAAAAAAGGTGTTTAAGAGATACCCATTAACAAACTGATACGTGAAAAGGAAGACAGCTGGAGTTCAGTCCCCAGCTCTGCCATTTCCTATCAAGTGATCTTGGGCAAGGGGTTCACTTCAGTGTGCTCATCTATAAAGTCAGGACATTCACGCCTACCTCAGACACTTCTCACCATTATAAAATGACATGTGCAACACGCATGGCCCAGCACCTGGTGGTGGAACATTTGCACCTGGAGCACTTGCAAAGTCTTGGTAGTCTTTGCTTCTCAGGCCCAAGGACAGTCCCGTGTCCGGGGGTGAGACAGCCTCTGCGGTGGGACCAGACGTGGAAGGGCTGTAGAGGACCCCTGGGGTGCAGCCAGACGCCTGGTGGACAGTAGGGCACACTGAGCCAGTGCCTCTTTGGCTTCCAGGGCACTGGAGCTGTCCTTTTTCAAGTTTTCAGTTCAGCAGTGTTGTAGGGAAAGGTACTTTTGTCTGGTTTGGGCAAGAGTATCAGGAGCAGGAGACTGTCCCCTCAGGCCAGTACAGGAGGGGACCCACTGGTACCAACAAGAGAGACCCTGCCAGGTAGAACGGGAGCCATGAGTGAGGTCCAGCCCCCTGTGTCCTGCAAGAGTCCTGTGTCCTCCGAGAGTGGATATTCTTGTTTTGTTGCCAGTCTCAGAGCAGGGCTAGGTATATTAAGGGAGATGGCAAATGTCATTCCAGAAGAAAGGGCCAGTCCATGAAGGGCTCCTGTGCCCTGCTGGGAGAATGAACTTCATCCTTTATGGCCCACTGGATGCCACTAGTTGATGACCAGGTGGACAATATAGCCAGGGATGCATTTCCCTTTTTATCAGCTTTTTATTTTGAAAGAATTATTGACTCACAAGAAGTTACATAAATAGTACAGCGAGGTCTGGTGCAGCCAGCACCTGACTTCCCCGATGGTGCCATCTTACATAACCATTGTGCCTTATCAAAACCAGGAAAGCGATGTAACTAACTATAGACCTTGTTTCATTTCGCCATTCTTTGCATGTACTCATTTTTGTTTTTCTTTGTGTATAATTCCATGACATTTTATCACATGCATAGATTCGTATAGCCAGCACTGCAGCAACCAAGATACAGAATGTTCCATCATCTCAAAAGAAACTCCTTATGCTTCCCCTTTCCACTGACATCCTCCCGCTCCTTCCCTAATCCCTGGCAACCTTGTCTTTATCCATCTCTATAATTTGCTTCTTTTGAGAACGTTAATGGATGGAAATATACAGTAGGCAACCTTGCAAGGCTGGCTTTTTGCACGCAGCATAATGCCCTTAGGATCCATTCAAGTCATTGCTGGGTATCAATAGTTCATTACTTGTTACTCCTGAGTGGTATCCTACAAATATGCTTTTAAACAGAGTTGTGGCTGAAGGAGGGAGTAAGGGGACCAATTAGGAAGCTGTTGGTGTTCAAGTAAATATCACAAGACTTCCATCCTGGCCCAGCCCCCACACCACCTCTCTGCAGCCTGGAATTGGCCCTAGATGTGTTCAGGCTGGACCTCGCTTCAGACAGGGTTGAAGCAGAAGAGGGATTGGGAGTCTTGAAGCTGAGCTGCCAGTAGGGAGCGCCAGAGGCCTTTTGCCTAAGGGGCGATTCCGAGGCAGGAACAGCAGGGAGTGTTAGAGGGAGACTTTGGGCTGCTATGCACGGGGCCAAGAGAATCCTGATGTCTTGGCCCTCTCTTAACCCCAGCCACCATGTTTCCAGCCAATCCTGAGCTTCGAGGCTGGGGGATGAGGCTGATGACATATAGTCGAGGAGGTGAAGGTGAGGTGAGGCTTGGACCAGGAAGAGGCAGTCTGGGGTCAGGCAGAGGGAGGAGGTCCCTGTGGGCCTGGGGTTCCCCATCAGAGGGCAGATCTGGGCTCAGGCCACCTGGCCGGACATTGGCACCTCTGCCTTGCCCACCTTTCCCATCCTCAGCATCCAAAGATTCTCCCAAAAGAATCCTTCTCCCAAGAGAAGTCTCCCCAGACCCTGGAGCATGGGCTAGCCCCTCTTTGCTCCTGGGCTCTATACCCGGCTCTTGCCTCCCTCAAGATGCCTTTCCAGATGCCCCACTGCCCCCCACTCAGTGCCTTACCCGGCATACTCTGGGCCGCGTGGATCCCGCACTTGTGCAGGGCACAGAGTAGGCGCTTACTGAGCTCTGGCACCTGCTAACTGCTGGGGATCCAGGAAGAAATGCCCTGACCCCAGTATCCCAGGGGCCTTGGCCTTCAGCCGCCTCTGACTCCTGTCTGCTTGGTGGATCATTCCTGAGCAGGTAGTCTCCTCAAAACCCGCACGGGTCTCCCATGCCTTTCAGAGCTCAGCTCGCTCTCCCTGTGCGATCTTTGCCCCATCCTCGGCCCCTTTTCCTCTGGCTGACTCTGCTCTCACGCCTATGCCCAGCCTTCCGGGATGCCTCCGCTGTCTGTGCAAGCCCTGTGGGCCTCGCCGCCACGCCCTCATCCCCATTCTCTGCCTCCTGCCCCACCACCGCGAAGCCTTCCCCAGGGCCTTGAACATATCAGGCTTAAAAAAATGTGAGCCCCCATCCTCTGTGCCCCCACAATGTGTGGGCATGTGGACTTTGTAATAGAATCTCCCTAATGTGGCCTGGTCTCGTCACTGGCACACAACACACCTGTCACCTCCAGAGGCTTCTCATTCATTTCTGATCACCCAGAGCCTGGCACACATAAGGGGTCAAGTGAAGTTAGAGTGAATAAATGAATGAATGTGCCAGTTGGCGTATCTTTGAACTCTCCTCCTGTGACCGGCTGCCCCTCTGATTGCTCCTTGGTGGTTTTCCTTGTGGGCACTCCTTCCCCTGCGGCCTGTAAACGCTGGCAGGCCGCCGTCCCCTCTGCTCAGCTCACTCTGCCCCCTCCCTAGGCAAGCTCACCCACCCAGCCAGCTGTAACTGCTGCCCTTCTGCTGCCAGACCCCAAATCCACTCCACAGCCCGGAGCCCTGAGCCCCAGGCATACCTCCCACCACTTCCTCTTTATTTGCTTGTCTTTATCTGTCCTTCCCCCTGTCTGTCTTTTGCACAAATGTTAAGCTCCATTAGAGCAGGAATTTTGTCTGTCTGGTATACGGCTGCACCCCTGGTGCCAGCATATGCTCGATAAATATGAATGAATGAATGAATGAATGAATCTCCCTCTGGGGTCCTGTAAACACTTCCAATTCAACGTATCCCAGATTGATTTTGTCATCTCCTCTCTCCCCACAATTTCCTTCTCCTGTCTTTGCTACCTCTCTCCTCCTGGTCCCCCCGTTTAGAAATCCCAGTGTTGGCCGGGCATGGTGGCTCATGCCTATAATCCCAGCACTTTGGGAGGCCAACGCGGGCAGATCATGAGGTCAGGAGATCGAGACCATCCTGGCTAACATGATGAAACCCTGTCTCTACTAAAAATACAAAAAATTAGCCAGGACTGGTGACAGGTACCTGTAGTCCCAGCTACTCGGGAGGCTGAGGCAGGAGAATGATGTGAACCCTGTAGGTGGAGCTTGCAGTGAGCGGAGATCGCCCCACTGCACTCTAGCCTGGGCGACAGAGTGGGACTCCATCTCAAAAAAATAAAAAATAAAAGAAATCCCAGTGTCACTTAACACATCAACCCATCAACCAGTCACTGCTTTTCCAGATTCTACCTCCAGTCTTTCCCACCCCACCCCACCCCACCCCAGCCCCTGGCTCACTCCTGACTTAGACCCTCCCCATTTGCCACCTGGATCTCCTCAACTGCTCCTCCCTTGGGCTCCCCTCCTCCACCTTTGCTTCTGTGCTCATTGCCACTTGATTTCTCTAGAACACCACTCTTATTATGTCAATCCCGGCTTAATAACCTCATTGCATCCACATCCCATACCGTTGTGTTTCCCTAAGTGGAGGACTCACAAAGTGAGTGGCACATGGCATGATTCTAGGAGGTTCCAGGACCTCCATACCATGTACCAGAGGTGCACTGCAGTGATCTTTAGTAGTTGCAAGATGAGGAACTTGTTTCTTCTCTAACTCTGTCCAGCCTTTTGAGTACACCAAGGAGAGTCTCCCTATTATCCTTCACATCTGTTTTTCTCTTGCTAATCTCTCATTTTTGCAGGGATCAGGATCCCAGCCACAGCCACCAGCAGCAAGATATCAAGCTAGAATGGAAAGATAGCAAGGTCTTAATTTTATTTATTTTACAGTTACCTACTATATGTGACATGTGATATTGGGTCTTTAGTTATGGTAGTAATGTTCCCTAAAAATAAATTTATTTGGGAGACAATATGCAAATTGCATATCTATCAAAGAAATAACATCTGGAATATGTCAAGAACTCTTGGCGGGGCACAGTGGCTCAGCACTTTGGGAGGCTGAGGCTGACAGATCACTTGAGGCCAAGAGTTCGAGACTAGGCTGGCCAACATGGCAAAACCTGTCCCTACTAAAGATGCAAAAATTAGCTGGGCATGGTGGTGCATGCCTGTAATTCCAGCTACTCAGGAGGCTGAGGCACGAGAATTGCTTGAGCCCAGGAGGCGAAGGTTGCAGTGAGCCAAGACTGCGCCACTATACTCCAGCCTGGGCAACAGAGTGAAACCCTGTATCAAAAAACAAAACAAAACAAAACAAGACCAAAAAACCACAAACAAACAATAAAAAAACTCTTATCAATTTAAAAAATCAATGGAAATAAAAATGGGCCCAAAACTTAACAAAAGAGGATATGTGAGTGGCCGATAAACATGAAAAGTGATCAATTTCATTAGTCATCAGAGATATGCAAAACCACAGCATGATATCACTATACACCCACAGGGCTAAAGTGAAAAAGACAGTATCAAATGTTGGCAGGGGTGTGGAACAATTGGAAGTCTGATTTACTTCTAGTGAAGATACAAACTGTAACAACTACTTTGGAAACTGGTCATATCTACTGAAGCTAAACATATTTACACTACCCTATAACCCAGGAATTCAATGCCTAGGTATAATTCCAAAGGAAATGAGTACATGGCATTTACCAAAGTCATGCACAAGCATGTTCATAGCAGCTTTATTCATCACAGCCCAAAATGAAAAATAACCTGTATGTTCATCAGCAGAATGGGTAACATGTGGTATATTCACATAACAGAATACTGTATAAAGTGAAAATGAATTAAGCCACACAAATGTTGAGCAAAAGAAGCCAGGCACAAAAAAGAACAGTTGTTATGGTTCCATTTATATAAAATTCAAAAGCAGGCAAAATTAATCTATGCCTCCCAAAGCGCTGGGATTACAGGCGTGAGCCACCACAACCAGCGCTTTATTTAAAACTTTTATAAGTCATCAACAGGTGCAGGGGGAAGAGAGGGGCATCTTGTTCTGGTATGACTTTGTGTGTGACTGAGTCCACAGTTCCCTCCGTGGTTTGATAAATTGAGTCATATTCCTTTATAGGTGAGGAGGCTGATGCTCAGAGAGGCTGGGTGACTTGCCTAGAGCCCACAGCCAGTGGCACAGCTCAGATTCAAAGTCAAGTTTGTCAGCTTCACAAATCTGTGCTCTTTTTTTTAAGCTCACAGGAAAGTGGCTACCCTGTGGAATTGTTCCTGGGAGGGGGCTGCTGAAGACTTATAATATTGTTTTTGACCTGGGTGAAAAATTACTGTGTTCTTACATAAATGAAAAGTGATTGATTTGTGTACTCTTTCATATATACATTATGCATCAAGAAAAAATTACTTAAATTTTTTTGAGACAGAGTCTTGCTCGTGGTCCAGGCTGGAGTGCAGTGGTGCTATCACAGCTCATTGCAACCTTGACCTCCTGAGTTCAGGCGATCCTTGACCTCCTGAGCTCAGGTGATCCTCCTGGCCCAGCCTCCTATATAGCTGGCACCAGACGCGCACATCACCATACCCGGCAAATTATGTGATTCTGTGTAGAGACAGGAGTCTCACTTTGTTGCCCAGGCTGGTCTTGAACTCCTGGCCTCAAGTGGTCCCCCCGCCTCGGCCTCCCAAAGTTCTGGGTTTGCCACGGTGGTAAGCCACCGTGACCAACCAAAATTACTTAAATATAAGGGTTTTTGTTTTCTTGTTTTTTATCTTTTAACGTGAAACATTTAAAGACAAACATTAAGAAAATGAGGCTGGGTGCGGTGGCTCACGCCTGTAATCCCAGCACTCTGGAAGGCCAAGGCAGGCGGATCACCTGAGGTCAGGAGTTCAAGACCAAGCTGCCCAACATGGCGAAACCCCGTCTCTACTAAAAATACAAAAAAAAAAAAAAAAAAAAAAAAAAAAAAAAAAAAAATAGCCGGGTGGTGGCAGGTGCCTATAATCCCAGCTACTTGGGAGACTGAGGCAGGAGAATTGCTTGAACCAGCGAGGTGAGCTGAGATTGCACCACTGCACTCAGCCTGGAGCAACAAGAATGAAACTCTGTCTCAAAACAAAAAAAAAAAGAAAGAAAGAAAGAAAGAAAGAAAGAAAGAAAGAAAGAAAGAAAGAAAGAAAGGAAGAAAAAAATGACAGTTCTAGGCTCTGACAGCTTTAACTTGAAGGTACAGTGCAAATGGCAGGTATTTGGGGGAACTTTGCCTTGGATCAAGTCCAAATTGCCATGCCTGGCTTATGAGGTCCTGCATCATATTACAAAGGCAGTTCTGCATGGTAGTTAAGAGCACAGATTTGGGAAAGGGGAGCTTAAAAAAAAGAGCACAGATTTGTGAAGCTGACAAACTTGACTTCGAATCTGAGCTGTGCCACGGGCTGTGGGCTCTAGGCAAGTTACCCAGCCTCTCTAAGCATCAGCCTCCTCACCTATAAATCCCCTTAGAGGATGATGAGCTTGCTCAGTGGGATGAAGAGGCCCAGCACTAAACACACTGGGTGAGTGGGATAACTGCAGCCACACGCAGCTGCCTGCTGCTCCCTGAACCAGCCCTGCTATTTCACACAGACCTCTTTGCACCCCCAGGTGTTTGCACATGCCGTTCCTCTGGAATGCCTTTCCACCGGCAATCACACTGCTCATCCTTCCATGCCTAGCTCAAGCACCTCCTCCCATGTGATGCCAGCCCGAGGTGGGGGCTGCCTCACCCTCTCTGCATCATTCCACCCATGACATGTGCACGTCCAATGCTAATTATATCCTATTTGGGCTATTTATATGGTTTGCCATTCCTGTAGCAGTTGGCACCGTATTCGGCTCCTAGGACTCCTCCTACTTTCAGTACCTACTTACTAACCAAATGAAAGAATGGACAACTCTTTAAATGATTCTAATTTCCCTGCAGCTTCCTGGCAGGGAGGGCCTGGTTCCTTTTGCGTGCTCATAAGAACATCAGACGTGCAGCCCTGTGTTAGGGACCTTATCCATCTTACGGAGAACTGGCACCACGAGATGTGTTGTGGGTGAGTGGTTATCACCATGACGTCAGCCTCAAAGGTTAGGGATGTCCCCAAGTCATCCCAGTTCCCTTTAGCGCCCTATATGGATAGGTCACCCATAATAGCACCTCCAACTTCTACTTCATTGCAGAAGAGTAACAGGTTCCCTAAGCCAGGCACTTGCTGCATAAGAAAGGGATGCTTATTTTTTTTATTGTTTTATTTTTTGAGATGGAATCTTGTTCTGTCACCCCAGCTGGAGTTCGATGGTACAATCTCGGCTCACTGAAACCTCCGCTTTCCAGGTTCAAGCCATTCTCCTGGTTCAGCCTCCTGGGACTACAGGTGTGCATCACCACACCCAGCAATTTTTGTATTTTTAGTAGAGACGGGGTTTCACCATATTGGCCAGGCTGGTCTCAAACTCCTGACCTCCAAGTGATTCTCCCACCTCGGCCTCCGAAAGAGCTGGGATTACAGGTGTGAGTCACCACACCCAGCGCTTTATTTTAAACTTTTATAAGTCATCAGCAGGTGCAGGGGGAAGAGAGGGGCGTCTTGTTCTGATATGACTTTGTGTGTGACTGAGTCCACGGTTCCCTTCGTGGTTTGATAAATTGAGTCATATTCCTTTAACAAGAAAATTGCCATAGAACCCCTTTGAAACCTGTGCTGCCCTCCAAGATCTGGCAAGACAATGAGCATCTCACTTCACCCCACTCCCCTGCACTCCTTGCTCTCCCCAGATATGCAGGCACTTACACAGCACCTGGCTGTGACTATGCCCGTCCCTCAGCCCCACCTTTTCCACAGTTGGAACTCAACCCACAGGTACAGTTACCACCAAGTGCTGGCCTTGTGCTGGTCAGAATAAGTTGGAAATGGCAAGAACCCTGGTCTTCTTATCTCCCATGTGGAGTCAGATACAGATGGAAATTCACACTACAGGATGGTGCGTGTCGTGGGGGAGGGGCATGGGACCTGAGGGAGACCAGAGATTTGGGGACAGGGGTAGCGAAGGCTTCCTGGAGGAGGTTGACGTTTTGATTACGGTGAGTTTGCTCTGTCCCACCAGAATGTGAGCTCCATGAGGGCAGGGCCCTCCACCTTGTCCTCCGCTGTTTCCCCAATTATGAATGCTCAGGACCATGGTGAGCATACAGGAGATGTTTAATCAACAACTGCAAAGGAATCAGGCAATTGCTGAGCTAGCTTGGGAGGGCTCTGTGAAAGCTGGCCCTTCTGAAGGCATTCTAGGAGGGTGGTCTTTAGTGAGCAGAGGCCTGGCACGGAGAACCAGCAGTATGTGTGAGGGGGATGGGATGCAGTTGGAGTAGACAGGCAGAGGCTGGAGTGCCTGGCAGGCAGGGCAGGGCAGGGCCGGGCAGTGGGAGCCCTCGCCCTCCCTCACCCCCTTCCTATTGTGAGATCCCACTGCCCCTAGCTCTTTGTGTACACTTCCTACACACCCTAAATCCTGCCTCATGTGACCCAAGTTCATTTATCAGCACTTATTGAGCACCTATTGTGTGCCAGGTGTGGTGCCAGGGCAAAACACCTACCATGTGCAGCTTGAGGCAGTTTCCAGAGTGATTTCCCATCCAGTGCCAGCATCCCTAGAGAAAGGGATCCATCCATCCACACATCCCTTTATTCATGCAATCAATGACAGGCAGGGAACACAGCAGTTACAAAGGTCCTGGGTGGGACAGTGCTCAGGCACTGGAGGAGGAGAGGAAGATGGTCAGTGTCTATGGAGAACGGGAATGTTTGATGGGGGTGAAGTGGGAAGTGGAAAGTTTGAGGTAGGAGCCAGCAGCCAGACTGGGGAAGGCTTGTAGACATCTGGATTAATTCTGCAGTGAGATGCAAATCCACGGAAAGCGTCTGCAGAGGTGAGGGATGCATTCTGGTTGACATTTTAACAAGACCATGGGGCCAAGCTAGAGTTAGAGGATGTGGAAAGGCTGGCATTAGCTTAGGGTCTATGCAGGAGGTAAAACTGTGGAACCAACTGCGGAAGCCATTGTTTCTCTTCCACACCTCTTTCTTCCCATCATTTCAGAAAATGGTACCACTAGAACCCTATTGCCCCAGCCAGAAATTTCTAATTTTTGCATCCTTTCTCTCTTTCACCTCTTACATTCGATCAGCTCTGTCAGTGTCCATGCAGAAAGTGGAACAGTTTCCAGGCAGTGCTATGCATGCATTTCAGGTTAATGTGCACCATCAGGAAGCCTGGCTATGGGATGGGCTCAGCAACTTTGGCTTCCCTGGTGTAGCTGGGGGAAAAGTGCACAGTTGGCTTTGCCACAGTGAGGTTCTGCCGGCTGAAGATGACAAGGGGAGCAGGAAACAACCACTGGGGCTGTTGCAAGACAATAATCAACATGGTAGACATGGACCCCCCAAGGTGGGAAAGGAGGGAAAGAAGGGGGGATGGCCGGAGAGAAAGTAGAACTTTAGAGGGAGCCTGCCCCAGAGAAAGTGAGCTGGAAGGATAAGAGGTGTGGTCAGGGTAGAAATTCAGGGATGGTGCTGTGAGAAAAGGGGACAAGGTCTAGGGTGTGAACGTGGGAGCAGAAAGCTGGGTGCAGTGGATAAAGTAATGTTTGGAGGCGAGGAGGTCAGGATGCAGACGAGGCACCGTGTGGATGTTAGAGTCATTTTGAATGAGGTTGGGTGGACCATAGGCAGTGAGCCAGGAGCTAAAGGTGCCCCAGTGAGGGGGACTGGCTGGGAGGTGGTAGGCACCAGCACTGGCAGGGGCATGGGTGGTTGGTGTGTTCAGAGGAACCGAGGGGCTGGGTGAGGTGGCTTACACCTGTAATCCAGGCACTTTGAGAGGTGGAGGTGGAAGGATCGCTTGAGGCAGAAGTTCAAGACCAGTCTTGGCTACATAGTAAGACCCCCATCTCTACACACAGTTTAAAAATTAGCAGTAGGCCAGGCGTGGTGGCTCCCGCCTGTAATCCAAACACTTTGGGAGGCTGAGGCAGGCAGATCACGAGGTCAGGAGATCGGGACCATCCCGGCTAATACGTTGAAACCCTGTCTCTACTAAGAATACAAAAATTAGCCAGGCTTGGTGGCAGGTACCTGTAGTCCCAGCTACTCGGGAGGCTGAGGCAGGAGAATCGCTTGAATCTGGGAGGTTGAGGTTGCAATGAGCCGAGATCGCGCCATTGTACGCCAACCTGGGCGACACAGCGAGACTCCATCTCAAAAAAAAAAAAAAAAAAAATTAGGTGAGTATGGTGGCATGTGCCTGTATTCTTAGCTATGCAGGAGGCTGAGGTAGGAGGATTGCTTGAGCGCAGGAGTTCAAGGCTGCAGTGAGCTTTGATCACCCCACTGTACTCCAGCCTGGGTGGCAGAGCAAGACACTGCCTCTTAAAAAAAAAATTTAAAAAAAAAAAGCAGCAGCAGCCAAGGGTTGAAGGAAGAAGGGTCTGGAATTGGCCTACCTCCACGTCCTGGCAATGAGGTGCTTCCTCTGAACAGTGCTGCTGGAACGCTTTCCCCCAGGGCCAGGAGTGGGAGGTGGGGGTAAGAGAAGGATGTGGGGATGGTGGGTTGTAGGTGGCAGACAACACTGGAGGGAGGGAGGGTCCCAAGGAGGGTGAAAAGTTAACTAGCTGTTAGCACAGGCTAGCTTTTCTAGGACAGCCTTGAACTCCCAAACTGCTCAAATTGAGTTTTGCCCAGGTCTTTCCAGGCCAACAACACTAGTCTCCCCCAGTTCACTCCCTTCCTTCACACTCCGAGGCAGACCACAGCGGGCAGGCCCCATCCCTTCAGCCCTGTTCCTTTGTAGACAATCTCTGCAGGCATCAGAGAGGCGCCACCTAACGGCACAGAAACTGCTCTTCGACCATCAGGAGGGTTGGGGGAGCCTGGGGCTCTGTATTAACCACCAGGACCCCCTCATTCTCTGCTCTGTTTGAAGAGAAAGCCTCCCAGAGGGCCACCACTACCTTGTCTGTGTGTGCAGGTGGGGCCTGTTTAACATCAGCATTTCCTTTGTCTTGATAGGCTCGGCATGAGATTCCTACCTTCTGGGCAGGAAATGGGAAGACATTGGCCCATGAGCCACTGTCTTGGCTCTTGCTCTTGCTCTCCTCTCCCCTCCCTTCCCCTCCACTCCCTTCCCCTCCCCTCCCCTCACCTCCTCTCTTTTCTTTCTTTCTTCCTTCTTATCAGGTCATCTCAGGGGACTCTCTGAACAACTCATTGTCCATTTTCCAGTGCTGGGCAGAGTGGGGATAGACCCTGGGATAAAGGGGATGAGACCTAGTCCTGAAACTCCAGGATTTCAGCAAGTGATCAGTGGGCCAGAGTGGAACTGGGGTACAAACCGGGAGGGAGTATGGGATCTCCAAGAAAGCTCACAGGTTGGGTGTCTTCATGGAGTCTGGGCCAGGGGCAACAGGAAGCCTGGATTTCCAGATGAAGGGACTCGCCTAGTGGCCCTGTGACAACTGAGAAACCCAACACTCCCAGTAATCCCCATCTGAGCATTAGCAACATATTAGGTCACCCTTTCCAGTGACCTCACCACACCCCGATGGATAGGCAGTGCCACAGCTTCCATTTCACAGAGGAGAGAGCAGTGCCCAGTCTACAGCTGGTTTTGGCCCCACAGTAATGGGCATGTTATTCATCCATTCACTTATGCATTCAGGGAATGTTTATTAAGCGCTGTTGTAGGCATTGAGGATGCAGCAGATTACAATGCAAAGAACCCTCCCTGCCTTCATGGAGCTCACACTCTACTGGGAAGAGAGCTAAATAGTAAAAAGAGCTGACGTGGTTTAAAATCACAGACCACCAGGTGCAGTGGCTCATGCCTGTAATCCCAGCACTTTGGGGGATTGAGGCAAGAGGATCGCTTGAGTTCAGAAGTTCAAGACCAGCCTGGGTAACATAGTGAGACACCCCGCAATCTCTACCAAAAAAAAATTTAAAAATTAACTGGATATGGTTACGCACACCTGTAGTCCCAGCTCCTCCGGAGGCTGAGGTGGGAGGATCCCTTGAGCCCAGGAGTTCCAGGCTACAGTGAGCTGTGATCCTGCCACTGCACTCTAGCCTGGGTAACAGAACAAGACCCTGTCTCAAAATAAATATAAATAGGCCGGGCACAGTGGTTCACCCCTATAACCCCAGTACTTTGGGAGGCCAAGTTGGTCAGATCACTTGAGGTCAGGAGTTCAAGACCAGCCTGGCCAACATAGCAAAAACCCATCTCTCAAAAAGTACAAAAATTAGCCAAGCATGGTGGTGCACGCCTGTAATCCCAGCTTCTTAGGAGGCTGAGGCAGGAGAATGCCTTGAACCCAGGAGGCAGGGGTTGCAGTGAGCTGAGATTGTACCACTGCACTCCAGCCTGGGCAACAGAGCGAGACTGTCTCAAAAAACAAAGACAAAAACAACAATAAGAAAAATCAATCCATAAATAATCTAAATAAATAAATAAATGTCTTCCTGAAGTGAAAATATCCAAAGATACTGATTAAAATATAAATACAACTCCCATGTAACTGCCAAATCCACAAAATAAATAAATAAGATGACTCCACAAATGCTGACAGCCCTAAGGGAGTCTGAGGGCTTATAAAAAGCAAAGGGTTTGGGATTGAAGAGCCAGATAGACTCAGAAGAAAAGGCCTTGTGCCGGCCTTGAGGTAAAAAGACATAGACCTCAGTTCTTTTTTATTTTTATAATTATTTTTTTGAGACAAAGTCTTACTCTATTACCCAGGCTGGAGTGGAATGGTGTGATCTTGGCTCACTGCCAACCTCTGCCTCCCAGGTTCAAGTGATTCTCCTACCTCAGCCTCCTGAGTAGCTGGGATTACAGGCACATGTTACCATACCCAGCTGGTTTTTGTATTTTTAGTTGAGATGGGGTTTCAACATGTTGGCCAGGCTGGTCTCAAACTCCTGACCTCAAGTGATCTGCCCGCCTCGGCCTCCCAAAGTGCTGGGATGACAGCAGTGAGCCACTGTGCCCAGCCAGACTTCAGTTCTTGATGGGAGGAGTGCCAGATAATCTGCAGACATTTAGAACTGCCAAATAGCTAGGAGTGGTGGCATCAGAAGGTGAATGTGGTGTGTCTGATGACAGAGTCTACACGCTAGGACTCCACATGCTGCCAGGCTGCAGGGAAAGAGAGGAGAGGGTCTCTGTTAAGGTGGTGGTTGTGTTGATGGGGATGGAACAGAGAGGAGACATGCTAGGAAGGTCAAAGTGTTGTCCTGTCTGGCACGGACACCCCAGCTTGGGCATGCAGAGGCTGGAGCGCTGCTGGGTTGGAAGGGGGGCTCTGTGGGCTGGAGATGTACGTGCTCAGGAGGCCCCTTCTCCCCTGCTGGGGGCCTGGATCAATCCCTGGGGCCAGGGAGAAGGGAGAAGGAGGGTCCTGCATTCAGTGAGCCCCGTGGGGTTTTGCAAGGAACTGGTGAGGGAGCACTGGGGATGCCGCTGCCCAGAGTGTAGCCACTACAGCCCTTGGGAAGTGAAACTTGTCCAAGGCCAGCTTTCTCATTTGTTTGAGGTTGATGTTCAGTGGCTCTCCTGCTCAGGCAGGCAGACAGAGGCCTGGTGGCCCCAGCCTAGGGCCTGAAACACACTGAAACTTGCATGGGGGATGTGGGAGAAAGGAGGCCTCCCAGATGACCCCCCCTCCCGATGGGGATTCCCAGTTGGGTAGTGGGGAGGGCTGTGAACTCCCAGGGCCTGAATTCATTGGGTCCTTCTCCTTTAACACCATCCCCAGGGGGTAGGGGTGGGGGTGGGGCAGGGACTCTGGACTGGCTTTTGGTGGCTGCTCCCCCAGGAAAGATTTCTGTGAGTTTCATAGGCCACCTCTCTCCTGAGTACTCAGTTTTCTCATCCACACAATATCAGGTCAGGTGATCTTGAAGGTCCTCTGCTCCCCTGGCATCAGCAGAGAGATTATTCACCCCAAGCTCTTTCTCGTAGCCCCCAACAACGGTCTGCTGGCTGGACGAATGCCCAGGACGTGTTCTTAAAGATGCGGGTGGGGTCGGCCCGGATCCACCACGACCTCCGGCTGGGCCTGTCCACAGCTAGACCTGCCACCTCCCCACTTGCTCCATTCACAAGCGAAATGGGGAGAGAATGTGGGTGGCTTGGGGTGGGCTCAGGCCCCCTTCGTTTCTTGTTTTTTTTTTTTTTTTTTGAGACAGAATCTTGCTCTGTCGCCCAGGCTGGAGTGCAGTGTCACGATCTTGGCTCACTGGAACCTCTGCCTCCCAGGTTCAAGTGATTCTCCCGTCTCAGCCTCCAGAGTAGCTGGGATTACAGGCACGCGCCACCACACCTGGCTAATTTTTGTATTTTTAGTAGAGACGGGGTTTCACCATGTTGGCCAGGCTCGTCTCAAACTCCTGACCTCAAGTGATCCACCGGCCTTGGCCTCCGAAAATGCTGGGATTACAGGTGTGACCCACCACGCCTGGCTGAGGGTATCATTACTATGCCCGTTTATGGATGCGGGAACTGAGGCACAGAAGGGCTAGGTAACCTGCCCAAGGTCACACAGCTGAAAAGTGGCCAAACCAAGGCTAGGGCCTGGGGAGCTGGAGCCCTGAGTCTGGGCTTAGTCACTGAGATTTCTTGTCTCCCAACAACTGCCCGTAAGTGGTAGGCACTGGGCCCGGCTCTGCGACCAAAGAGGGGAAAGGTCGTTTGCCAAGAAGGATGATGTCTTTGGCTGTAGTGGACAAGGAGAGCTTCCCAGAGGAAGGACAGGAGAGGGAGTGGGACAGACAGGGTGGGCAGAGCCTTGGGCAGCCCTGTGAGGAAGACAGGAACTCGGGCTTAGACCCACTGGCTTGTTCTCGGCTGTGACTTGACCTCTCTGAGCCTGGGCTACTCTGTAAAATGAGTATAACACAGACCCACAGGTTCTTACTTAAAATCTTGGGGCCAGATGTGCTTTGGAATTCCAAATTATTTAGATTTTAGAAACAAAATTTGGTGCGTGTATAGATGGCACCCTCAGGGTACCTGGGACCGCATTCTTGTAATCAAACATGTACTTTTTTCTCTCTTTTTTTTCCCCCTCAGCAAACATATAAGTATTCACGTGCAGCCGGGTAAGTAAAACTGCAACTTAATCTCAGGTTGGTTCAGGTCAGACTTCGCCATCCTGTAAGCTCGGTTTTCAGGCATGTGGGGATTCTGGAACTGAGGAGAGGTGGACGTGGTTCCTTAGGAGATCAGGCCTGCGAATCCCCGCGCAGAGAGAGAGGGCGCTTCGTTCCCAGGCTTCCCTGCCTGCTGGGGGCCAGGGAGGAGACCAGCTTGTTGGAAGCGGAGGCGTCTAAGGAGTTTCCAAATAGGAAAACCAGCGGCTGCAGGCCTCAGGACGTGGCCGGGCGAGCCGCAGCCTCATCCCGCGAGCGGGCGTTCCTGGGCTGCCTGCACCGTGAGTCACCGGGGTGGCCGCGGGCAGCGCGCAGGAATGCGGCCCGGCCAATCGGCGGGGAACGGGTGGGCGGCGGGCAGGCGAGGGCACCTCCCGGCTGAGCAGGGACCCCCTGCGCGGGCGAGCCGGCTGCTGCCCTGCGGGGAACGCACCCGCTGGGACCTTGGTAGGGGATATGGGAAGAAACTGTACACCTTCCATTTGTATTTATTTGTACTTCGTCCTTTTACGTTTAAATTGATTTTCAAATAGGTAGTACCTTAATGTGCTTTAAAAAAGGAAAGCGGCCGGGCGCGGTGCCTCACACGCCTGTAACCCCAGCACTGAGGCAGGAGGATCGCCTGAGACCAGGAGTTCGAGGGCAGTCTGGGCAACAGAGGGAGATCCTCGTCTTGACAAATAAAATAAATAAAGATACAAAGATCTGAAAGAGATATTTGTACACCCATGTTCATAGCAGCATTATTCATATTGGCCAAAAGGTGGAAGCAGCCCAAATATCTATGGAGAGATGAATGGATAAGCAAGATGTGGCCCACACATACATTATTCAGCCTTAAAAGGGAAGGCGCTTTTGTCACATGCTACCACATGGGTGAACCTTGAGGACACTGTGCTCCGTGAAATCAGCTTGTTACAGAAATACGAATACTGTGTGATTCCACTATACGAGGTGTCTGGAACAGGCTTCTTTACAGAGAAACGGGAGTGCCAGGAACCTAGGGAGAGGGGAACTGGAGTTCTTTTACGGGTACAGAGTTTCAGTTTCACAAGATGAAAAGAGCTCTGGAAATGGACGGTGCTGATGGTTGTACCAAAAGGCGAATGTACTTAGCACCACTGAACTGTACACTTAAAAAATGGCTAGGATGGTAAACTTTGTTACGTGCATTTTACCAAAATTAAAAGGAAAAAATGTAAAGGTGCAAAAGTCACTCTCCCACTCCTGGCCTGCAAGCCCTCCACTTCCTTCACCCAAAACACCTAGTCTCACCAGTTTTCGTGTATCCTTCCAGAGCATCTGTGCAAATCCATATAGGCATGTGTAAGTATAAACATATACATGTAAATCTGCATAAAAATATATATATATACACCTGTTCCTCTTTTAAAAACACTATGGGGCTGGGCACGGTGGCTCACACGTGTAATCCCAGTACTTTGGGAAGCTGAGGCGGGCGGATCACTTGAGGTCAGGAGTTCGAGACCAGCCTGGCAAACATGGTGAAACCCTGTCTCTACTAAAAAATACAAAAAATTAGCCAGGCGTGGTGGCGGGCACCCGTAGTCCCAGCTATGCAGGAGGCTGAGGCAGGAGAATGGCATGAACCCGGGAGGTGGAGCTTGCAATGAGCCGAGATCGCGCCACTGCACTCCAGCCTGAGCAACACAGCGAGACTCTGTCTCAAAAAAAAAAAAAAAAAAAAAAAAAAAAAAAAAATTTAACCGGGCGTGTTGGCAGGCACTGATAATCCCAGCTACTCGGCAGGCTGAGGCAGGAGAATTGCTTGAACTGGGAGGCGGAGGTTGCGGTGAGCCAAGATTATCCCACTTCACTCCAGCCTGGGCAGAAGAGCAAAACTCCATCACACACACACACAAAACAAAAACAAAAACAAACAAAAACCCATAATGGTAGCATATTCTGCGCTTTGTTTTTCCATTTAAAAAATACACCTTGGAGGCCAGGCGTGGTGGCTCCCACCTGTAATGCTAACACTTTGGGAAGCCGAGATGGGTGGATCACCTGAGGTCAGGAGTTCGAGACCAGCCTGACAAACATGTTGAAACCCTGTCTCTACTAAAAATACAAAAGTTAGCTGGGCATGGTGGCAGATGCCTGTAATCCCAGCTACTGGGGAGGCTAAGGTAGGATAATCACTTGAACCTGGGAGGCAGAGAGAGGTTGCAGTAAGCAGAGTTTGCGCCACTGCACTCCAGCCTGGGTGACAGAGCAAGACTCTATCTCAAAAAAAAAAAAAAAAAAAAAAAAAAAAAAACTTGGAGACCTTTCTAAACCAGTACCTAACAAGTTCCTTATTTTGTTTTCTTTTAAACAACTTTATTGAGATATGATATAATTTACATAAAACACATCCACTGTTCAACAGTTTTTTTTTTAAATGTATAGAGTTGGGCAACTATCACCAGAAGCCAGTTTTATAACATTGTCATCATCCCCCAAAGGCCTATTGGATCCATCTGCAGTGAATCCTCACACCCATCCCAGCTCCAGCAATGACGGATTTGCTTTCTCTACAGGTTTTTTCCTGGAAATTTCGTATAAATGGAAGCATACAATATGTGGTCTTCTGTGTCTAGCTTCTTTCACTGAGCATAATATTTTTGAAGTTCATCTATGTCGTAGCTCGTTGAAGAAGTTTGTTCCTTTTTTTTTTTTTTTTGATACCGAGTCACTCTGTCACCAAGGCTGGAGTGCAGTGGTGCGATCTCGGCTCACTGCAACCTCCGCCTCCCAGGTTCAATCAATTCTCGTGCCTCAGTCTTCCAAGTAGTTGGGACAACAGATATGCACCACTACTGCTAGCTAATTTTTGTATTTTTAGTAGAGATGGTGCTTTACCATGTTGGCCAGGCTGGTCTCAAACTCCTGGCCTCAGGTGATCCACCTACCTCGACCTCTCAAAGTGCTGAGTTTACGAATGTGAGCCACCGCGCCCGGCCAGTTTGTTCCTTTTTATTGCTGAGTAGTATTACACTGAATGGATATTTCACATTTTGTTTATCCAGTGACCAGCCTTTGCACATTTGGATGTTTACAGGGTTTTTAAAATGCACAATGTTGCTATGAACATTCACGTACAAGTCTTTGTGTGGCCACATGTTTTTACTTCTCTTGGGTAGTTTTTATTTAACTTTTTAAGAAACTGCCAAGCTGTTTTCCAAAGTGGCTGCATCATGTTACATTCCCATCAGCAATGGATGAAGCTTCCACTTTCTCCACATTCTCCACCACACTTGTCATTATTATCTGTCTTTTTGATTAGAGCCATTCTGGTGGGTCTGAAATGGTATCTCATTGTGGTTTTAATTTGCATTTTTCTAATAACAAATTAAATGGAACATTTTTGTGTGCTTATTAACCATTATTATTATTATTATTAGGAGAGAGACACGGTTTTCCTCTGCCGCCCAGGCTGGAGTGCAGTGGCACGATCATAGCTCACTGCAGCCTTGAGCTCCTTGAGCCCAAGAGATCCTCCTGCCTCAGCCTCCTGAATAGCTGGGACTATAGATACACACCACTATGTCAGCTAATTTTTTTTTTTTGGTAGAGATGGGGTTTTGCTATGTTGACCAGGCTGGTCTCGAACTTCTGGCCTCAAGCGATCCTCCCGCCTCAGCTCCTGAAGTGCTGGGATTACAGGCGTGTGCCACAGTATATTGAGCCATGCCAGCCCATGTATTTTCTTTCAAAAAAATGTCAATTAAAGTCTTTTGTCTTTTTTTTTTTTTTTTTTTTGCAGCAGGAGTTGGGGGTGGGGAAGTCTTGCTCTGTTGCTCAGGCTGGAGGGTAGTGGCACAATCTTGACTCACTGCAACCTCTGCCACCTGGGTTTAAGTGATTCTCCTGCATCAGCCTCCCAAGTAGCTGGGATTACAGGCGCCTGCCACCACGCCCAGCTAGTTTTTATAATTTTAGTATAGACTGGGTTTCACCATGTTGCCCAGGCTGGTCTCGAACTCCTGGCCTCAAGCAATCCACTTGTCTTGGCCTCCCAAAGTGCTGGGATTACGGACATGAGCCACGACACCTGGCCTGTTTTGTCCATCTTTACATTTAGTTGTTTGTCTTCTTATTATCGAGTTATAAGACATCATTTTAAAAAATAGGTCAGTCATAGTTAATTGTATGGATGGGATGTCATTTGTTTAACTTGTTTCCTATTGATATCTCTTAGATTTTTCATTTTATACATATTTTTATAATGGGCATAATATATTAATGTAATAGTTTATGTTCCTGACATAAATAAGTAAATACAATTGGAATGCATCTTCAAATTAGTTTGCTGAGAGAGGATCATTAAAGCCTGGTGACCCCTGACCTGAGCCTTCCTCCTCCTCCCACCTTTCCCCGCCTGCCCCACCCTGTCCATCAGCCCCTTTTTAGCAAACTCAAGGTTTGTAGAAACCTTGTTAAAAGCCCTCTCTTCTGGCAGTTTCTGACCTCCAAAAAGCCTGATTGGGATCCCCTAACTGATGGGGGAGGCTGAGGCTGAGGCTCAGGGAGTCCACCCAAAGTAACATTGGCACAGTCTGAATCCCAGGGCTTTCTGGAATGACCCAGAGGCCACCCCTTCCTTAATTTGGGAAGCTCCAGGCTAGAGGACATGATGAGTGTTCATGTTGAGGTTCTCTTGAGTCCAGCAGCGTGAGGCTAGCTCAGAGCCTAGAAGTGTGGTTGGGGATGTGTTGCCCTCAGCCCCTGTGCTGTGTCCTGACCCCCTGCCCATCCATCTGTCCAGCCTGTCGGTGTGGACTCACACACACCTGGTGTCAGCTCAGAGCAATCCAAAGGAAAAGACCCTGCTGGTCCATGTCTCCCCTCCTGGCGTTTCCTTCATCTCCATTATCTTCTTCTTCACCATCATCATTGTCACCGCTTATTGCAGACATGTCCCATGTCTGTAAGTGACATCGGGATCCTGTTTAATCCTCCAACAAATCCTGTGAGCTGGAGCTTATTAGTTCTCTATTGCAGAAGAGAAAACCGAGGCTTGGGAAGGCTACACGACATCTCTATCCCATCTTAGTGACAGAGGTGGAATCCAAAGTCCACACGTTTGACTGGAACATGGCCCTGCTCACCCTTCAGGGGCTGAGAACTAGCGCAGACTCAACCTTCAGCTGATTTTCATCGGATTCTTGGCAGATGTCTTGGAAAAACCTCCTGGTGACATAATAAGAGCAGAGTGGCTCCAGGGTCGGGCAGGAATTTAGGGGGTGAGAATTGGGGGTGCCCCCCGCCTTGCCCTGAGTCAGGGCAGCTACAGAGCAAGTACTATTCAGGGCAGGGCGGGAATGGACCCTGGAGAGCCTGAGGGTCCCACAGGGAGAGCACGCTGTCTACCCCCAGCACAGCCCCCACCCATCCTGGGGCTCAGCAGGCAGAGGGGAGAGGGCAGGTTAAGCCCAGAGAAGAGGGGGGCTATCACAGGTACCCAAGCTTCTCTACTTTGGCAGGAGAAAGCTAAGGTCTGTAATCACACTTTCTGTTTTCACTTTTCCTCCATTTCTGAGTACGTGTTTCTATTGGAGAGCTCCAGATCTGTCTGAGCTGAATGAAAGAAAAAGTGATCTGTGGGCACGCAGAGCAGGCCAGAGGCGGGGGTGGGGAGCTGGGCCCCTGAGTGGTTAGTACGCGTTTCCAGGAGCTCAGATCTGATGATCCCATCCTTGGCTCCCCAAATTCAATCCATGCCCATTAGTTTGGCATTTGAGGCCTTTCCTTCATCCGGCTTCAGCCTCTGCTTCTCTCTGGGCTTACATCCAGGTTTCTGCTCACGTTGTTCCCTGAGCCCACAATGCCCTTTCCTCCCATCCTACGAGATCCAATGCTCAAACTCTGGTCATTCTTCAAGACCCAGATGCTCCTCCTCCATGAAGTCTTCCTTGACCCCCTCAGCTGGGCATGACATCTCCCTCTTCTGAATTCCCACAGCCCTTGGTTCATACTTCTCTGAGGGCATATTCCATTCTCCCACCAGCAGCAGGCCTTGGTTGTGACCTTACCCAGCATCCTTTCTCCTTCTGGTCAAAACACCCCAATATTCCATGAGAAATATCTGTCCCCCAACCTTCAGACATGTGGTCCAGAAGAAGCTGATTCCACCCCCAGGATCCAGGCAGGCGCATGCGGCCCAGGTCTCGAAGTCAGAGTAGCCCATCTTTTCTCCCACCCGCTCCACTCCCGAACCCTGTGCTTGCTATGGGATCCGTTCAGGTTTGGGGCTGTGACCCAGTCAGAGCCAGAACTGTATCAGGGCTTTTTTTCCCTTTCTTTCTCTTTTTCTTTCTTTCTTTCTTTCTTTCTTTCTTTCTTTCTTTCTTTCTTTCTTTCTTCCTTCCTTCCTTCCTTCCTTCCTTCCTTCCTTCCTTCCTTCCTTCCTTCCTTCCTTCCTCCCTCCTTCCTTCCTTCTCTCCCTCCCTCTCTCCCTCCTTTCTTTCTTTTTCTTTCTTTCTTCCTTTCTTCCTTTCTTTCCTTTCTTTTTTGTTTTGTTGTTGTTGTTGTTGTTTTGAGACAGAGTCGCCCTCTGTCGCCCAGGCTGGAGTACAGTGGTATAATCTCACTGCAACCTCCGCCTCCCAGGTTCAAGTGATTCTCCTGCCTCAGCCTTCTGGGTAGCTGGGATTACAGGGGCATGCCACCATGCCCAGCTAATTTTTGTATTTTTAATAGAGACAGGGTTTCGCCATGTTGGCCTGGCTGATCTCAAACTCCTGACCTCAAGTGATCCACCCACCTTGGCCTCTCAAAGTGCTGGGACCACAGATGTGAGCCACTGCGATCTTATAGATTATAGATCTTATAGAGATCTATATAAGATCTCTATAGATCTTACTCTGGCCCTGGGTTCACATCACTTGCAAGTGAAAAATCCCTGACTGATATTTTTTCCTTTGCTCTGTTTCTCTGCAGCTAATATCCTACTTGGGCCTGCAGGAAGGAGGCTCCTGGAAGTCAGGTGCCACCATCTCTCGCCTTTGTGCTCCCGTAGCACCAAGCACAGGGCCAGGCGCACAGAGAGGCTTCGCAAGGGTTTGCAGAACCATCTGTGGGAAGAGTGAACACACTGGCTGTCCTGGCCCTCCCCACCCCAGCCAGGAGCCCATCCTGGGCCTGGGACTCTCCACTTTCTCCCCAGACCTGACCTGGCAGTGGACAGCCCAGACTGGAGCTTCCTGCCTGCCACACTGGCTCTCCAGTCCTCAGAGGCCAGAAAGTGGTGATTTCCTGGATTGCAGGATCAGACGGCAGAATCGCAAGAGCTCCACATCCCCAGGGACTCATCTGAAAGACAATGTGAAGTAAAGACAATGTGAGGCGTGGGGAGACTTCCAGGCATTTGGCGGCATCTGGGGAGGGGCCAGTGGTGTCTCGCTTTAGCTTCTGGAAGCTGGCTGCTGGGGGTGGAGACAGAGGGGCTGTGCCAGAGGGGAACAGCTCTAGAAACCAGCAACAGGGAGAAGTTTGACGCAGGGCAGAGGGGAAGCTGGGATGGGAGGCTGGGCCAGGGGCTCCTGCTCCCCAGGGGGCTGATGAAGACCCTCAGTGTTCTCCCACCTGCCTCTGGGAGCTTGTGGTGTTTTTGTTGTTGTGTTTTGGTGTTTTGTTTTGTTTTGCGACTGGACTGAGTCTTACTTTGTCACCCAGGCTAGAGTGCAGTGGTGCAATCTCAGCTCACTGAAACCTTCGCCTCCCAGGTTCAAGTGATTCTCCTGCCTCAGCTTCCTGAGTAGCTGGGATTACAGGCGCCCACCACCGCGCCCAGCTAATTTTTGTATTTTTAGTAGAGATGGGGTTTCACCATATTGGCCAGGCTGGTCTCAAACTCCTGACCTCAAGTGATCTGCCCACCTTGGCCTCCCGAAGTGCTGGGATTACAGGCGTGAACCACCACGTCTGGCTGGGAACTTGTGTTTTAGAAAGTCCTTCAGTTCCAGCCTTACTCTGGAGCACTGTAAAGTATATAAAACAAAATGTCTGCGAGCACCACCTTGTCAGTAACCAACTGGGTGGAACCCTGCTCTATCTGGTGTCCTGTTCTGGTGTATGGGTCAGGAGAGGCTATAGTGTGCTGAGGTAAACATTTACCTCCAAATCTTAGCGGCTTCTTGACGCGACAAAGGTGATTTTTCTCATTCACACAAAACTGCTGCAGGTTGGGTAACTGTCCAGGTTAGCTGTCCCTTGTACAGGCTGCTTCCTTCTAGTGGCTCTACCATTTCAAACCATGGCCTCTGTGGTTGCCACTAAAGGCCAAGAGAGAACAGGAGGGTTGGACACCAGCACTTCAGTGTTTCGGTTCAGAAATGACACCTGTCACTTCCATTCACAGCCTGTTGGTCAGAGTTTGTCTCATGACCCTACCCTGACTGCATGGAAGGCTGAAGTGTGGAAGAGGACATGGGTAGTCAATGAGCATTGAGTGCCTCGCCATGCTGGGTATCCCGGAGGAAGAGGAGACAGAGGCACAGAGGACTGGCAGACTTTGAGGTTGGATCCCTAGGTTCAAACCCAAGTTCTTCTAGAATGACTAGAAGCTATGTGACCTTGGGGAAATTACTAAATTTCTCCAAGTCTTGCTTTTCTCCTGTGCCAGATGGGGATAAAATAAGAGTTCCTACCTCACTAGGTTGTTGGGAAGATAAATCAGACCATGCTTATAAAAAGCGCTAGTGGTGCTCAGCACAAGGCTGGCATTTGTATTAGTCTGTTTTCACGCTGCTAATAAAGACATATCCAAGACTGGGTAATTTATAAAGAAAAAGAGGTTTAATGGACTCACAATTCTACGTGGCTGGGGAGGCTTCACAATCATGACAGAAGGCGAGAGGCATGTCTTACATGGTGGCAGGCAAAAAGAGAATGAGAGAAGCGAGTGAAAGGGGTTTCCCCTTATACAACCATCAGATCTCGTGAGACTTACTCACTGCCATTAGTACAGTATGGGAGAAACCGCCCCCATGATTCAGTGATCTCCCCCCGGGTCCCTCCCGAAACACGTGGGAATTATGCAAGCTACAATTCAAAATGAGATTTGGTTGGGGACACAGCCAAACCATATCAGCATTTAATAAGTGGACACTATTTGATTAGTGTGTTTAGAAAAAGCTGAAGATGCTCAACATATGACTAAAAAATAGAACTGATTGAAAAATATAGCCAAAGCCTCCCTTTCAATAGCTGGCTCCCTTGTCTGCCCCTGCCCAGGGTCTCCTTGCTCTCCTTCCCTCCCCTCTGCAAGGACTTATAAAGACCCCCCAGTCATCCACTCTCCTGTGTGCCAGATCTGCCCCCTCCCCCAGGGTGCAGGTATCTGAAGTCTTGGTGCTGGGGACACGCATCTGAAGTCTTGGTGCTGGGGACACGCATCTGAAGTCGTGGTGTTGGTCATGGGGAGAAGACCTTGGTGCTCTGTTGAAGAATACTAAACATTAGCAAGCAGATGAGAGAGGGGCACATATGTTCCCCAAACAGTGCTCCTACTTGTGTTTATGGCAAACAGGGTGCCCAGAGAATGGAAGATGCTGAGATCTTTGAAAAGTGTCTTGGAGGAGGTCAGGTTTAGGCAAGCGACTAGGAGGGGGACCGCAGGTGGCTGAGGGAGGAGGGTAGGGCTGGAGAAGAGCCTGTTCAACCTCAACAATGGAGGAGACAGTAAGAAACCATGCTGGTGATGGAGTGGGAGATAACTCCTCACATCCAGAGAGCTCTGCACAGTTTAAAAGCAAGGCCACCTGACTGGTGAAAACTCAACAGAGCTCAGTGGCAGGGACAGCAACATGACAGTGTTATTGTCACTGGGAGGCAGTTGCTGAGCCAGGGACCATGTTTCCCAGGACCCCTTGGCCCCATGACACGTTCTTGCCAATGGAATGGGAGCAGAAGTAACGTGTGCCACTTCCAGGCCAAGGCTTTTGAGCCATGGTTATGCCTTTCATGGGGTCTCTTTCCCCTCCTATTAAATGAGTGTAGAAGATCATAGACCAGGGGGTGGTAGAGCCTCAAAAGGGAAAAAACCTGGTCTCTAAATCACTGCATGGGGGAAGGTCACCTGCAACCAAGAACACCTGCAATGAACTGGTAAATGAGTGAGAAATAAAATATATTTGGGGGTTTACCTGTTGTAGTAACTAGCATTGTCTTGAAGTATGGAGAGTACATCTTTCTTTGAAGGGGCTTCTGGGGCACTGTGAGGGGTACAAAGGGATGAAAGTCCCCTTTGGCACTGCAACTGCTCCTCCTCCAATGGTCCTCTTGCTTCACAAGGGGGAAGCTCTCTTGCTCTCCTTCCCTCCTTCTCCACCCACATTCTTCCCAACAAGACAGGGACAGGACCCAGTATGGGTGGAGTTTTGGATTATCCAGTTTTCTATTTCTTAAGAATCCTTCCTCAGAGCATGAGTTGGAAGTTTTGGCACCTTTGAGAGATGTGGCCAGCTGACTCTATAACTGGGTGGGGCAACATGGGAAAACAGGCTGGAGAGACCACAAAGGGAGGCAGTCAATGGAAGGGAGCAAAAAGGAAAGCCAGGCCAGGGGATTGGATGTGAATTTTTTTTTTTTTTTTTTTGAGACGGAGCCTCACACTGTTGGCCAGGCGGGAGTCCAGTGGCACGATCTCCACTCACTGCAACATCAGCCTCCCCAGTTCAAGCGATTCTCCTGTCTCAGCCTCCCAAGTAGCTGGGATTACAGACGGGTGCCATCACACCTAGATAATTTTTGTATTTTTAGTAGAGACAGCGTTTCTCCATGTTGGCCAGGCTGGTCTCGAACTCCTGACCTCAAGTGATCCACCCACCTCGGCCTCCCAAAGTGCTGGGATTACAGGCATGAGCCACTGTGCCTGTCCTGGCTATGATATGTTGAGTAGAGGAAGGTCCAGGTGTTTCAGTCCCCATCTCCTCCCTGCAGGCTGAGCCAGCTAAGTAAGGATCAGGGGCCATTGTGGCTTCTCCTGGAGAGGGGAGAGTATATCACCTGTACCACTGAGGCCAGCTCATCTGTCCCCAGAGGACCATGCTCATCTCAGGTCATGGTGGCAACAGCCCCCACAGAGGGGTGGCTGAATGATGCAGCTCAAAAGGTGTGGCGGAACAGGAACACCTTCCCAAGGCCCCTTGGCATTGTCCTGCCTTCACCTCCCAGGAGAGTGTTGAGGAAGAACATTCCTTCTTAGGAACAGGGCAGAGAGGGGAAGAGTCTTCTTGAAAGTGTTGTGCATCCGACTTTCCCCCATCACACGGCCACTTTTCTTTTCCACGCTCCCAGGTCTTGCACAGCCATCTGCAAATAAGTGGTACTCCTCCACCCCACTTCCCCACACACCTAGGATATCCTGATGGACTGTCTTTTCTGGCACTCACCTCTGCTGCTGTCAACAGAAAATGAAATTTTAAAAGTTTCCTGTCCGGGCACGGTGGCTCATGCCTGTAATCCCAGCACTTTGGAAGGCGGAGGCAGGTGGATCACCTGAGGTCCAACTTGCCCAACATGGTGAAACCCCATCTCTACTAAAAATACAAAAAATTAGCTGGGTGTGCTGGCGGGCACCTGTAATCCTAGCTACTCGGGAGGCTGAGGCAGGAGAATCACTTGAACCTGGGAGGTGGAGGTTGCAGTGAGCCGAGATCATGCCACTGCACTCCGACCTGGGCTACAAAAGCGAAACTCCATCTCAATAAATAAATAAATAAATAAATAAATAAATAAATAAATAAATAAATATTCCTGCTGGGCACAGTGGCTCATGCCTATAATCCCAGCGCTTTGGGAGGTGGAGGCAGGAGGATCACTTGAACCCAGGAGTTTGAGACCAGCCTAGGCAACATAACGAGACCTCATCTCTACAAAAAATTTAAAAATTAACAGAGCGTGGTGGTGCACAAATGTAGTCCCAGCTACTCGGGAAGCTAAGGCAGGAGGATTGCTTGAGCCTGAGAGGTTGTGGCTGCAGTGAGTGATCGCACCACTGCACTCCACCTGGGCAACAGTAAGACTGTCTAAAAAATCATGTTTTTAAAATTCCATCTTTAATAGCTCTTTTTAAAACCATGAAATACTTAGCAATAAATTTCACAAAAGGTATGTAAGACCTCTACATTGAAGATTACAAAATATTATTGAGAGAAATTCAAGACCTAAATAAATGTTCATGGATTGGAAGACTCAATATTGCTGGGATGACATTTCTTTCCAAAATGATCTCTAGATTCAACTCAATTTTAGTCATAATCCTAGAAGACTCTTGTCAAAATTGAACGTGTTGATTATAAAATTTTTATGGAAATGCAAAAAACCTAGAATATCCAAACCGCCTTGAAAATGAACAAAATTAGAGGATTTATCCTGTCTGACTTCATGACATTTATGACTTTTTTTTTTTTTTTTTTTGAGATAGGGTCTTGCTCTGTCACCCAAACAGGAGTGCAGTGGTGCAACGATAGCTCACGGCAGCCTGGATCTCCCAGGCTTAAGCAGTCCTTCTGCCCCAGCCTCCTGAGTAGCTAGGATTACAGGTTCACACCACACCTAGCTAACTGTTAAAATTTTTTGTAGAGATGGGATCTCCCTATGTTGCATAGGCTGGTCTTGAACTCCTAGCCTCAAGCTATCCTCCCATCTCAGTCTCCCAAAACAATAGGATTACAGGTGTGAGCCACTGTGCCCAGCCTTATTAATTATAAAGCTATAGTAATCAGAATATTG
Organism: Chlorocebus sabaeus; assembly: GCF_047675955.1. Lineage (NCBI taxonomy): Eukaryota > Metazoa > Chordata > Mammalia > Primates > Cercopithecidae > Chlorocebus > Chlorocebus sabaeus. The sequence goes on from NC_132919.1 coordinate 66,433,911, forward strand.
TGGCAGTAACATATGGTTAAATAAATAGATAAACGGAATGAAGACCTCAGAAATAGACCCACAATTAAACAGTCATTTGATTATTGTATAAAGTCATCAGAGCAGTCCAATGTAAAGTCTATTTCACAAATGGTGCCAGAACAATTGAATATCCATATGGAAAAAAATTAACTTTTTTTTGAGACAGGGTCTCACTTTGTCACGCAGGCTGGAGTACAGTGGCGTGATCTCAGCTCACTGCAGCCTCTACCTCCCAGACTCAAGCAATTCTCCCACCTAAGCCTTTTGAGTAGATGGGACCGCAGGTGCTCACCAGCACACCTGGCTAATTGTTGTGTTTTTTGAAGAGACAGGGTTTTGCCATGTTGCTCAGACTTGTCTTGAACTCCTGGGATCAAGCAATCCACCTGCTGTGGCCTCCCAAAGTGCTGGGATTACAGATGTGAGCCACTGTGCCCGGCCTGGAAAAAAATAAATTTCAACCCCTCCTCCCTCACACTATTCATAAAAATTGATTTTAAATAGATCATAGAAATCAATCAAAAGTTAAAATTATTTTTTAAGTTAAAATTTCTAGAAGCAAACAGGAGAATATTTTGGGATTTGAGAATAGGTAAGGCATCTTAAAATAGATCACAGAAAGTAATATATATATTTTTAAGATTGATAAATTGGACTTCATCGAAATTAAAAATTTCTGCTCTTCAAAAGACACTATTAACAAAATTATATGCAAGCCTCAGACAGGGAGAAAATATTTGCAAAACATATCTGACAATAGATTTATATGCAGAATATATAAAGGATACCTACAACTCAATAATAAAAAGATAAATACCTCAATTTTTAAAATATGCAAAATATTTGAATAGACACTTCACAAAAGAAGACACACAGATGGCCAAGAAACACATAAAAAAGTGCTCAACATCATTAGTCATCAGGAAAATATAAAATAAAACCATAATGAGACACCAACATACACCCACCAGGAAAGCTAAAATTAAAGACTGACAACATCAAATGTTGACAAGGATGTGGAACAATTGGAACTCTCATACATTATTAGTAAGAATGTAAAATGATACAACCACCTTGGGTAAAGAGCTGGTAGTTTCTTATAAAATGAAACCTGTCTACGACCCAGCAATTTCATGTCTAGGTATTTACCTAAGAGAACTGAAAGCATATATCACAGAAAGACTCATAAAAGAATTTTCACGGCCGCTTTATTCATAATGGCTATAAACTAGAAACAGCTCCAATGACTATCAACAGACGAACAAATAATTCTTCTGTTATAATCGCATAATACAATATCACTGAGCAACAAAGGATATTAACTACCAATATGTGCAACAACATGGATAAACTCCCACTACAGTAAGTGAAACTAGCTAGATCCAAAAGACTACTTACAGCTGGGACTCATATTGTAAGTCCTAAAATAGGCGAAAACTAGTCTATGGTGACAAAAATCAGAATGACTGAGAAGTTGCATGAGGAGACTTCCTCAGGTGATGATAATGCTCTTGATATCTTTTTTTTTTTTTTTTTTTTTTTTTGAGACAGAGTTTCATTCTTGTTGCCCAGACTGGAGTGCAATGGTGTGATCTCAGCTCGCTGCAACTTCCACCTCCCGGGTTCAAGCAATTCTTCTGCCTCAGCCTCCCGAGTAGCTGGGATTACAGGCATATGCCACCACACCTGGCTAATTTTGTATTTTCAGTAGAGAAGGAGTTTCTCCATGTTGGTCAGGCTGGTCTCGAACTTCCGACCTCAGGTGATCCACCCACCTTGGGTAGCTCATGTCTGTAATTTCTGCTGTTGATATCTTGATAGGGGTTTGAGTGATACAGGTACAGGCATCTGTCAAAACTCACCTTAAACTCACTCATATTTAAGATCTGTGCATTTCCTGTATGTAAATTTTACCTTAAAAAGGCAAACAAATATTGAACTCTAGTTAATTATGTGCATCCTGAAGTGTTTAGGGGTAAAATATACTGATATCTGCAACTTTCTTTGAAATGATTCAAAAAATAAATAAAAAGACGGAAGGATGGGTGGATGGGTGGCTAGATGGATGGATGGATGGAATGATGGACGGATGGATGGATGGATGGATGGATGGAGACAGAGATGTACAGGTATGTGATTAAGCAAATAGAGTAAATGTTAATTGTAGAATCTATGTGGTAGGTATATAAATGCCCACTGTATATTTCTTTTTTTTTTTTGGAAATGGAGTTTGGCTCTTGTTGCCCAGGCTAGAGTGCAATGGCGTGATCTCGGCTCACCGCAACCTCTGCCTCCGGGTTCAAGTGAATCTCCTGCCTCAGCCTCTCTAGTAGCTGGGATTACAGGCATGTGCCACCACACATGGCTAATTTTGTATTTTTAGTAGAGACGGGGTTTCTCCATATTGGTCAGGCTGGTCTCGAACTCCCGACCTCAGGCGATCCGCCCACCTCAGCCTCCCAAAGTGCTGGGATTACAGGCATGAGCCACCGCACCCGATCGCCCACTATATAATTCTTTCCAGTTTTCTGTCTGTTTGAAATTTTTCATAATAAAATGTTTTGGAAAAAAGGCAAAACGAATCTTGGGCAGCACTGTCTGGACCATTTTTTCTTCTCTTACGAGATCACTGGGCTGGGCAAAGTGGCTCACGCCTGTAATCCTAGCACTTTGGGAGGCCAAGATGGGCAGATCACGAGGTCAGGAGTTCGAGACCAGCCTGACCAATATGGTGTAAACCCCGTCTCTACTAAAAATACAAAAAAAGAAAAAGAAATTAGCTGGTCATGGTGGCACACACATGTAATCTCAGCTACTCAGGAGGCCGAGGCAGGAGAATCACTTGAACGTGGGAGGCAGAGGCTGCAGTGAGCCAAGATCACGCCACTGCACTATAGCCTGGGAAACACAGCGAGACTCTGTCTCAAAAAAAAAAAAAAAGAAAAGAAAAAAAAAAAAACACTGAAACCACCCCATCAGGCCTGCATCCTTGTTCACTGGAAGAAGCCATTGATGCACCATTACCAGGCACTCATTCCAGGCTGCCCAAGCCCTCTTCTCATCTTCCCAAGCCCTCCCGCTGGGCTCTCTGGAACTTCCACTCTACCCTACTCTCAACCTCTTCTGGAAATTTCCCCCTACTTCCTGGCCCTAATGGAAACCAAGCGAGTCCCTGAGATACTTCCTCCTGGCTCAGAGGAAGCTATTGTTTCTCTCCTATTCCAAGATCCTCAGAGCCAGGAGGTAAGAGGGGCAGGTGTTTTTCTTACTCCCTACTACTCTTTCCAAGTCCTTTCTCTTCCTTCCTTCTTCAAAAACCCTAGTTCTGGCCTGGCGCAGTGGCTCACACCTGTAATCCCAACACTTTGGGAGGTGGAGGCGGGTGGATCACCTAAGGTCAGGAGTTCGAGACTGGCCGGGCCAAAATGGCGAAACCCCCATCTCTACTGAAAATACAAAAATTAGCCAGGCAGGATGACGCACACCTGTAATCTTAGCTTGAACCCGGGAGGCGGAGGTTTCAGTGAGCCGAGATCACGCCACTGCTCGCCAGGCAGCCTGGGTGACAGAACAGGACTCTGCCTCAAAAAAAAACCCTAGTTCCTCTGAAGTGCACACTAACTGGCTAAAGCACTCCGTACCTCTCCCCAGTGCATCCATCTGCCTCCTGCCCAACCTCCTTGTTCGTGGTGGACTTTAGCTCCAGGCACTGTCTCCACTCCAGCCCCACATCCTGTCAACATTCTTGTGACCTCACCATCCACATGTGTGAACTTCAATACCCTGGCTTCTCAGTCATTTGACCTCCTCACCTCCAAAGACCTTCTGCTCCACTCCAACTCTGCCACTCATTTGTGTAGCACACTCTAGACCTTGTCCCACCCCCAACATCCTGATTTCAGGATCCCACACTTGGACACCGTCACCCTTCCCTCTGGCCCTCTGGCTCTCATCCCCCACTGCGCCAGTGTTCTGAGTGTGAGGAGAGCTCCAATCCGGCCACCCCACCGCTTTTCGTCCATAATCATTCTCTTGTTCCCTTCTTCTCACCAAAATGCCCCACCTTCTTGCTTGCTTTATTTTTCTGTGTAGCGTTGGCCACATTCTAACATCGATAAAACTGACTTATTCATTTTATTAGTTGACACTCTCCACCCAACAGAATGTGTGCTCCAGGAAGATAGGGGATTTTGTCTGTTTATTTGCTGCTATAGTCTCAGTGTCTAGAGCAGTGCCATGGCATGCAGTAGGTGCTTAATAAATGCTTGTTGAAGGAAAGAGTGAGAGGGGAAGGCAGGAAGGCAGGCAGGCAGGAAGGCAGGAAGGCCACCTTTAATTAAAAAACAGGGCCGGGCGCGGTGGCTCAAGCCTGTAATCCCAGCACTTTGGGAGGCCGAGACGGGCGGATCACGAGATCAGGAGATCGAGACCATCCTAGCTAACACAGTGAAACCCCGTCTCTACTAAAAAATACAAAAAACTAGCCGGGCGAGGTGGCGGGCGCCTGTAGTCCCAGCTACTCAGGAGGCTGAGGCAGGAGAATGGTGTAAACCCGGGAGGCGGAGCTTGCAGTGAGCCGAGATCCGGCCACTGCACTCCAGCCTGGGCGACAGAGCGAGACTCTGCCTCAAAAAAAAAAAAAAAACAAAACAGAACCTGTGCCTCTCTGGAATGCCCTTTCCTTCCCACCTCTCCATCAGTGCCATGTTCTCCTCCTTGTGACAACTGGAAGCGTATCCCTGCTTCTCTCCAAGGCCATTTGCTCCACAAGTGCGGTAGACACTGTCTCCTCTCACCTCCTTAAGAACTGATTGGACTCCTAAGACATTTTCCGTCTGCCATCACCAGTCTCTGTCTCTGAATTAGATGTTTCGGCTGGGCGCGGTGGGTCATGCCCGTAATCCCAGCACTTTGGGAGGCCGAGGTGGTGGATCACTTCAGCTCAGGAGTTCAGACCAGCTTGGCCAACATGGTGAAACCTTGTCTCTACTAAAAAATACAAAAAAATAAAAAATAGAAATAAAATTAAAATGAGCCGGGCGTGGTGAAGCGTGCCTGTAATCCCAGTTACCTGGGGGGCTGAGGAGGAGAATCGCTTGAGCCCAGGAGGCAGAGGTTTCAGTGAGCTGAGATCGCACCACTGCACTCCAGCCTGGGCGATAGAGGGAAACCCTGTCAAAAAAAAAACAAAACAAAACATATTTCACTTGCCTCTACTATCTTCCATCTTTTAAAATTCCTCTCCTGACGCATGTGCACATGCAACTACTGTGTCATTGCTTTGCTCCCTCTGCCTCAGTTTCCTTTCATTATTATTCTTTCTCTTTTTTTTTTTTTTTTTTTTGAGACAGAGTCTCTCACTCTGTCACCCAGGCTGGTGTGCAGTGGTGTGATATCGGCTCACTGCAGCCTCCGCCTCCCAGGTTCAAGCAGTTCTCCTGCCTCAGCCTCCCAAGTAGCTGGGACTATAGGTGCACGCCACCACCTCCGGTTAATTTTTTTGTTTTTGTTTTTGTTTTAGTAGACGTGGGGTTTCGCCATGTTGGCCAGGCTGGTCTGAAACTTCTGACCTCGTGATCCGCCCACCTTGGCCTCCCAAAGTGCTGGGATTACAGGTGTGAGCCACCACGCCCAGCCCCCATTCATTCTTCAACCCACTTCAACAGCCATCTTGGCCCAGGAAAATCACGTGCTAGGACGACACAGAGAGACCTAAAGAGCCTGGATTCCCAGTGATGCCAAGGAAATACAGAACCAGCCTAGGACTACCTACTTCCAGGCCTCTATTTTGTGTAAGTGAAGTAAGTTCTATCTCATTTAAGCCATTGCTATTTGGGGTTTGTTCTTATGTCAACTGAATCTTCAGTGATAGATCTTATCTCTCCTACTAGGCCGAAAGCAACTTGAGGGCAATGGCTGTACTTATTTTCTTCAAGTGCTTTGCAGAACATATGTGCTAAGTAAATGCTTGTTGGGGTGAATGAGATCTTGAAAATCAGCCAGAAGCATCACCCTAGAAGACAGAGGAGCCACGCTGAGCACCAGCCTAAGGTTAGCGGCCAGGATTCCTTTGTTCTGTGGATAAGTGTGGTCACGTGTGAGATGGGGAAGCCAAGGGGAAACACACTGAGGAGGGAAGAGGAAGCAAGAGGTGGAGGTGATGAGTCATGCTTGGTCTCCTTCTGGGTGTGAGGAGGCTGATAAGCTTTATTGGTCAGGGGGTGCAACTGGAGCTCCATCCCTGGGTTTCTTTTCTGACAGTTTTATTGAGATACAATTCACATACCATACAATTCACCCATCCACAGTGTACAGTTCGACTGGGCACAGTGGTTCATGCCTGTAATCCCAGCAATTTGGGAGGCTGAGGCAGGACGATCGCTTGAGGCCAGGAGTTCAAGACAAACTTGGGCAATATAATGAGACCCCATCTCTACAAAAAATTTGAAACATTAGGCAAGGCACGGTGGCTCACGCCTGTAATCCCAGCACTTTGGGAGGCGGAGGTGGGCAGATCACTTGAGGTCAGGAGTTTGAGACCAGCCTGGCCAATATGGTGAAACCCCATCTCTACTAAAAATACAAAAATTAGCTGGGCGTGGTGGTGGGCACCTGTAGTCCCAGCTACTCAGGAGGGTGAGGCAGGAGAATCGCTTGAATCTGGGAGGCAGAGGTTGCAGTGAGCCGAGATCGTGCCACCGCACTCCAGCCTGGGTGACAGAGCGAGACTCTATCTCAAAAAAAAAAAAAAAAAAAAAAAGACCATTTAAAACATTAGCCTGGTGTGGTGGCACATGCCTGTAGTCCCAGCTACTTGGGAGACTGAGGTGGAAGAATTGCTTGAGCCTAGGAGGTTGAAGCTACAGTGAGCCATGATCACCCCACTGTACTCCAACCTGGGCAACAGGATAAGATTCTCCCTCCCAAAATTAAAATTAAATCAAAAATAAAATAATAAAGTGTACAATTTAATGATTTTTAGTATATTCACAGAGTTGGGCAACCATTGCTACAATCAGTTTTAGAACATTTTTATCACCTGAAAATGAAACCCCATACCCTTTAGCTGACATCCTGCACTTCCCCAACCCTCACTTCAACCCTAAGCTATCGTTAATCTACTTTACATCTCTATGGATTTTTACTTCTTCTGAACATTTCAAATAAATGGGATTATACAGTACATGGCCTTTTGTGCCTGGCTTCTTTCACTTAGCATGCTGTTTTCAAGGTTAACCCAGGCCATAGCATGTATCAAGACTTCATTCCTTTGCAAGACTAAAATAATAGCCTTGTATAGCTATATCACGTTATTCATCCATTCAGCAGTTGATGGGCATTTGAGTTGTTTCCACCTTCTTTGGCTATTATGAATAACACTGCTATGAATGTTCACATGCAAGCGTTCTTGTGTCTGTACATTTGTAGTTATCTTGGATAGGTACATAACTTGGAGTGAAATTGCTGGATCATACAACTCTGTGCTTAACCTTTTGAGGAGCTGCCAGTCTGTTTCCCAAAGCAGATGCACTGTTCTGTATTCCCATCATCACGTTTTCTCCCTCACATCCTTGCCAATAGTTGTTATTGCCTGTTTTGGTCTTTTTAATCTCAGTCATCCTAGTAGGCGTGAAATGATATTTCATTATGGTTTTAATTTACATTTCCCTGATGGCTAATGATGGTGAGCATCTTTTCACATGTTTATTGGCCCTCTGCATGTCTTCTTTGGGGAAACGTCTATTTAGATCCTTTACTCATTTTTAAATCGGGTTATTTTTTATTGAGTTGTAAGAGTTCTTTATATACTCTGGATACTAGGCCTTTATCAGACACATGATTCGCAGATATTTTCTCCTGTTCTGTGGATTGCCTTTCACTTTCTTGATGGTGTCCTTTGAAGCACTAAAATTTTCAATTTTGATGAAGTCTGTCTTATATTGCTGTTGCTTGTGCTTTTATTATCATATCTAAGAAACCATTGCCTAATCTAAGGTCATAAAGATTAACCCCATGTTTTCTTCTAAAGAGTTTTATAGTTTTAGGTCTTTCATCCACTTGTAATTTTTTAAAAATATAATGTGAGGTAGAGAGGCAACTTAATTTTTTGTGTTTGTGGCTATTCAGTTGTCCCAACACCATTTGTTGATATTCTTTCCCCATTGAATTGTTTTGGCATCTATGCCAAAAATTAGCTGATAACAAAGGTGACAGTATTTCTGAATTCTTTATTCTATTTCACTGATCAATATGTCTATCCTTATGCCAGCACCACACTGTCTAGATTACTGTAGCTTTGTAGTAAGTTTTGAAATTGACACGTGTGAGTTCTTCAATTTTGTTCTCCTTTTTCAAGATTGTTTTGCCTATTCTGGATCCCTTGTTTTCATATGAATTTCATAATCAGTTTATTGATTCCTGGTAAGAGGCCAGCTGAGATTTTGATATGGACTACATTGAATCTATAGATACATTTTGGAAGTAACGTCATCTTAACAACATTAAGTCTTCCAATCCACAAATACGGGATATCTTTGTATTTATTTAGAACTTCTTTAATTTCTTTCAACAACATTTTGTATTTTTCAAAAGTATAAGGTTTGTACCTTTTTGTTAAATTTATTCCTAAGTACCTTATTATTTTTGATGTTCCTACAAATAGGATCATTTCTAAATTTCATTTTCAGATTATTCAATGCAAGTGTATAGATGTACAACTGATTTTTTAAATCCTACAACTGTGCTGAACTTGCTTATTCTAATAGTTTTTTTAAAATGGATTTTCTATATAAAAGACCATGTCATTTGAGAATATTGACAGTTTTACTTATTCCTTTCCAATCTGGATGTCTTTTATTGCATTTTCTTCCCTAATTGCCCTGGCTAGAACCTTCAGTACAATGGTGAATAGAAGCAGTAAGAGTGGATATCCTTGTTTTGTTCCTGTTCTTAGGGGGAAAAGCATCCAGTCTTTCACCATTAAATATGATGTTAGCTGTGAGTTTTTTGTCTATGCCTTTTATCAAACTGAGTTCTTTACTAGTCTTAGTTTGTTGATTATTTTTATCGTAAAGGGGTGTTGGATTTTGTTAAATGCTTTTTCTGTGTGGATTGATACATGATGTTTGTCTTTTATCCTATTGATACAATGTACTATATTCATGGATCTTTTTATTCAACCAACTTTGCATTCCTAAAATAAATCCCACTCTGTCATGTCATATAATCCTTTTGATATGCTGTTGGAATTGGTGGTTGGTATTTTGTTTTTATTTTTATATTTTAAATTTTTCTTATTTAAAAAAAACCTTCAGGCCAGGCACGGTGGCTCACGCCTGTAATTCCAGCACTTTGGGAGGCTGAGGAGGGCCGATCACGAGGTCAGGAGATTGAGACCATCCTGGCTAACAAGGTGAAACCTCATCTCTACTAAAAATACAAAAAATAGCCGGGCGTGGTGGTGGGCTCCTGTAGTCCCAGCTACTCGGGAGGCTGAGGCAGGAGAATGATGTGAACCCGGGAGGCAGAGCTTGCAGTGAGCCGAGATCGTGCCACTGTACTCCAACCTGGGCGACAGAGCGAGACACTGTCTCAGGGAAAAAAAAAAGAAAAGAAAAAAAATTCAGTAGCTTTTAAGGTACAAGTGTTTCAGTAGCTTTTACGGTACAAGTGGTTACATGAATGACTTCTATAGTAGTGAATTCTGAGATTTTAGTGCACCCATCACCCAAGCAGTGTACACTGTACCCAATACGTAGTCTTTTATCCCTCACCCTCCTCCCAATCTCTGCCTCCCGAGTTCCCAAAGTCCATTATATCATTTTGTATGTCTTTGCATCCTCATGGCTTAGCTCCCACTTATAGGTGAGAACCTGAATTACTGAATTACTTCCTGAATTACTTCACTTATAATAATGGCCTCCAGCTCCATCCAAAGTACTGCAAAATATATTATTTTGTTCCTTTTTAAGGAACAAAATATTAGTACCTTTACTAATTAGTACCTTTACTGGAGCAAAAAATATTAGTACTTTTTAGTAGTAGTATTCCATTGTGTATACATACCACGTTTTCTTTATCCACTCATTAGTCGATAAGCACTTAGGCTGGTTCCATATGTTTGCAATCGTGAATCATGCTGCTATAAACATGTATGTGATTTTTTCATATAATGATTTCTTTTCCTCTGGGTAGATACCCAGTAGTGGGATTGCTGGATCAAAAGGTAGCTCTACTTTTAGTTCTTCAAGGAATCTCCATACTGTTCTCCATAGAAGTTGTACTAATTTGCATCCCCCACCAGCAGTTTAAAAGTGTTTCCTTTTCATCACATTCACACCAATTTCTATTTTTTTTGACTTTTTAATTATGACCATTCTTGCTGGAGTAAAGTGGTATCTTATTATGGTTTTAATTTGCATTTCCCACTGATGTTGAGCATTTTTTCATATGCTTGTTGGCCATTTGTATATCTTCTTTTGAGAAATGTCTGTTCATGTCCATTGCCCAATTTTTGATGGAATTATTTGATTTTTTTTCTTGCTGATTTGTTTGAGTTCCTTGTTGATTCTGGATATTAGCCCTTTGTTGGATTCATAGTTTGCAAATATTTCCCCCATTCTGTGGGTTGTCTGTTCATTCTGCTGAATATTTCCTTTGCTGTGCAGAAGCTTTTTAGTTTAATTAGGTTCCATTTATTTATTTTTGCTTTTGTTGCATTTGCTTTTGGAGTCTTAGTCATGAATTCTTTGCCTATTCCAATGTCTAGCAGAGTTTTTCCAATGTTATCTCCTAAAATGTTTATAGTTTTAGGTCTCAGATTTACGTCTTTGATCCATCTTGAGTTGATGTTTGTATAAGGTGAGAGATGAGGATCCAGTTTCATTATTCTACATGTGGCTTGCCAGTTTTCCCAGCACTATTTATTTAATAGGGTGTCTTTTCCCCAGTGAATGTTTTTGTATGCTTTGTTGAAGATCAGTTGGCTATATTTAGTTTTTTGTCTGGGTTCTCTATCTGTTCCATTGGTCTATGTGCCTATTTTTATATCAGTACCATACTGTTTTGGTAACTGTAGCCTTGTAGTGTAATTTGAAGTCCAGTAATGCTTAGCATTGCTTTGGCTATTTGGGCCCTTTTTTGGTTCCATGTGAATTTTAGGATTGTTTTTTCTAGTTCTGTGAAAAATTATGATGATGTTTTGATGGGAATTGCATTGAATCTGTAGATTGCTTTGGGTGGTATGGACATTTTCACAATACTGATTCTTCCCATCCATGAGCATAAGATGTATTTCCATTTGTTTGTGTCATCTGTGATTTCTTTCAGCAATGTTCTGTAGTTTTCCTTGTAGAGATCTTTCACCTCCTTGGTAAAGTCTATTCCTAGGTATTTTAACTGATTGATTGATTGATTGATTGCAGCTGTTGAAAGGGATTGATTTCCTCATTTGACTCTCAGCTTGGCCGTCGTTAGTGTATAGCAGTGCTACTGATTTGTGCACGTTGATTCTGTAACCTGACACTTTACTCAATTCGTTTATCAGATCTAGGAGCCTTTTCAATGAGTCTTTAGGGTTTTCTAGGTATACGATCATATCACCAGAAAACTGTGATAGTTTGACTTCCTCTTTTCTGATTTGGATGCCTTTTGTTTGTTTCTCTTGCCTGACCACTCTGGCTAGCACTTCCAGTATAAAGTTTTCTTATTTTTAATTAGACAAAGCCTCACTCTGTACCATAGGCTGCATCTATATTCATAACATATATTGGTCTGTAGTTTTCTCTTTTTTGTGTTGTCTTTGCCTGGTTTTGGTATCAGGCCTCAAATAATGAGTTGGGAAGTGCCTAAGTTTCTTTTGGACTAAACTGTTGGTCAAACTTATATCTTGATATTTACAACACTCAGAAACAGCCAAAGCCCCACAAAGTTTATCTGCTGTTCTCAGGTGGAACATGCATCACCATCAGCTGAGCACTGTTCAGAACAAATTCCTGGTTCCTGGGCTCCGGAGACTCTGATTCAGAAAGTCTACAGCAGGCTGGGTACTCTCTATTTCCCTTTTTTTTTTTCTTGAGATGGAGTCTCACTCTGTCGTCCAGGCTGGAGTGCAATGGCATGATCTTGGCTCACTGCAATCTCCGCCTTCCAGGTTCAAGCGATTCGCCTGCCTCAGCCTCCTATCACCACGCCCAGCTAATTTTTGTACTTTTAGTAGAGACAGGCTTTCGCCATGTTGGCCAGGCTGGTCTCAAACTCCTGATCTAAGGTGATCCACCCGCCTCAGCCTCCCAAAGTGCTGGGATTACAGGCGTGAGCCACCACAACTGGCCAGTACTCTCTAACAAGCACCCATAAGAGGTTCTGAGATGAGCACTCTCTCATTTCCCTTTAAGAAACATTGATAGACTTGCCCAAGCTGACCCAGCTAAGCAGCCAAAGAGGATGGACTAGAAAAGTGATGTTTCTTCACCCAGGAGTCTGAGCTTTTAGCATGTTCATGTCCATAATGAATATCTAAGGTGGAAGCTAGAGTATGCATTGTTTCCCAAAATTATTTGTCCACAAAAATCTCTTACCTTTTGGAGAAACACCTCATAGGATTGATGTTTCACAGCATATACTTTGGGAAGCACTGCCCCAGAATTACGCACATGTCCCTCTGGAGTCTCATGGGGCTTTTTCTCTAAGCACTCACGCACTGTGGCTTGAAGCTGCTTTTGTATGTGTTGCCATCAGTCAGATGTTTATCGGGGCTTTCATTAGGATTAGCTGAGTTAGGCGCTTGCCTCGAGAGCAAAATTTCAGGAGGTGCCGAAAGTCCATAATCAAGATAAATTATTTGGAGGCTGGGTCAACAAGATAGCGCATTGGCAGCCAGTGGAATAAGGAAGGGATACAATGGTGTAGGGGGTGCTTAATACTCATCATGAGTGGAACCAAGAGCCCGGGTCTGTCTGGGTGGGGCAGCAGAGCAGTCAGGCCAGGCATCTGGTCTGTCTCTCCTGTAGAAACTGCTCCAAAGGAGGGGCAGCCCTCTCTCACCTCTCAACTCCCAACCCAGGCACAATACATGGAACACAGGATTATTCACCTCCCTTAGTGCACAGAAATGATGCCAAGTTGACTTACCTCCCAGCTCCTGCTCAAGCATCTAACCCACCGAGCACAAGGAGACTCAGTCAATGCCTGTGGGCAGACAAGGGGCTGGATCTCATCTCAAAAGCGTCCCTGGTCTTTGTGTGGGTGCCTTGCTTTGGATGTGCTCCCAAATCTGACTCGGGGGGAGGGAGGCTGGGTGCCAAAGAGTTTCTGGAAAAAGTTTGTCCTTTTCCTAATACCCTTCCTCTCTGTGTCCAACAGAACTTGACCTCAAATGTGCAAGTTCTAACATTCAAAAAAGCTGGGTTTGGGCCTGATTGGGCTAGTGCTAGATGTTTGTGATTTATGCAATCATCAGGGCTGATTAAGCTCCACAGCTGGGAGGCCTTCAGCCATGACTTTGGGGAAAAAAGAAAAAAAACACAAAACTCTGAAAGCCAAGAGTAGGAACAGCTTCCCGGGCCCACCCTTCACGCTGGTTCCAGGACACTCCCTTACTTCACCACTACCCACTCATGTATCTCATTAAAAGGGCTTTATAGGTCTCTCTCTTCCTTGGAATTTCCATTTCTTCTTTATTCCAAGAACTATAAAAGCCTCGTCAATTAATCGGTAACCACAGGAATCAGAACAGGGTTCCCTTTAAATAAGTGTGCAAGAGTTATTACAGAGGCTCCACGTTGATCTGCTCAAAAGAGGAAATGTTTTCTCTTAGACGACATCTAACTGAAGATAAGCCTCCAGCTGACTACAGAAGATTATTCTCTATGCAACAAAAAGCTGGTTCCCCACGGCCTCTACTTGTCAACACCTCATAAATTTGCTTTGAGTTGCTTCATAAGCTCAAAAGTACAGTGATATCTTCTGGGAATTAAGCTTTGTAATAACTCGATTGTGTTAAACAAATAAACTTCAGAAGGCAGGGCAAGCTAGACCCCAGGGAAGCTACCCGGATGTGTGGCCTTGAGGGTTGCTGGAAGGCAGGTTCTTAGGGACTGTGTCCCTAGCTCTAGGATGCTGGCTCTCAAATGAATAGCATTTCACAGAGCGGGAGCTGAGACCTAGGGTGAGAGAGGGGGTGATTGGTCCGTGTTCACACAGTGGCAAAGCTCAGGTTAGGATCTGGGCGTTGTTGCCAGATCCTCTTTCTCTTTCCCTACCGACCTCCAGGGTCCAGCCCCTCCACTCTGCTCCCCACCCTCCTAGGAGGGCAGGAAAGAATCTGACAAGGCTGGGAGCAGTGGCTCACAACTATAATCCCAGCACTTTGAGAGGCCAAGACGGGAGGATCACTTGAGGCCAGGAGTTCAAGACCAGCCTTGCCAACATAGCGAGACCCCATCTCTATTTAAAAAAAAAAAAAAATAGAAAAAAAAGGAAAGAATCTTACAGCTGCCCAATGGAACATGTGTAGGAATGAGATTCAGCCATTTTCTCTCCTCAACCAGTCTCTGAATTTTAACTAATTTATCTCTATTGAGCTATGAAATTCTTTGGGTTGTGTCAAAAGGATTTCAGGCAGGGAGGGAGCAACTGGTGAGAAGTTAGGAGGCTGCTGAAGTCATACCTGGAGTAAAACAAGTTCTTACTCCAGACTGCACAGTAGAATCACTGGGGGTCATTTTTTTGTTTCGTGTGTGTGTGTGTGTGCGTGTGTATGTGCATGTGAAGCACCTGTCGCTATTGAAAGGGGGGTCATTTTTAAAATCCCAAATGTGCAGACCACACCCCAGACCAATTACACATAAATCTCTGAGGTAGAGCCCCAGACTTCAGGTTGGAGTGCAGTGGCACTATCATGGCTCACTGCAGCCTTGACTTCCTGGGCTCTAGAGATCCTCCCACCTCACCCTCCCAAGTAGCTGGGACTACAGGCACAAGCCACCACACCGGGCTAATTTGTTGTTGTTTATTTTTTTGTAGAGATGGGGTCTCACTATCTTGCCCAGTCTCAGGATTTCTTAAAGCTCCCTAGTGATTCCAACAAGCAGCCAAGTTCCAGAACCATGGAGTAAAACCATTCTAGGTCGGGTACGGTGGCTCTTGCCTATAATTCCAGCACTTTGGGAGGCCGAGGCGGTCAGATCACGAGGTCAGGAGGTCAAGACCAGCCTGGCCAACATGCTGAAACCCCCTACTCTACTAAAAATACAAAAATTAATGTATTAATGTATGGTGGTGCATGCCTGTAGTCCTAGCTGCTTGGGAGGCTGAGGCAGGAGAATCGCTTGAACTCGGGAGGCAGAGGTTGCAGTGAGCCAAGATCATGCCACTGCATTCCAGTCTGGGCAACAGAGTGAGACTCCGTCTCAAACAAACAAACAAAAAACATTCTAAACCCGATGAAGCCAAAAAGGGGTGGGACAGTTGTGGTTGTGGTGATGAATGCCCACCATTTATGTAGACAAAGCTGTGTGATCTTGGGCAAATCACTTAATCATCTGTAAAGTGAAGATGATTCCATAACCTCCCTCATAGGGTTATTATAAGGTTGAATGGGACAATGCTTGTAAGGCCCTGGCACACAGAAAACTCCCAAGAACTTTAGGATTTTGCCTATTATTTTACAGTTTACAGTGATGTTTTCTATGCAGTATCTCAAAATTATGCCTTACTTCCTCAATTATAGGGGTGCACACTTTTGCATTTTAACATCTTTAAAAGTGTAATGCATCTTATCACAGACAGTGTCTTATATTCAGCGACATGTAGTAACATGACCCTCACCTGCACCAAGCACTGTTCTAAGGGTTTTATGTTAATTACCTCCTTTAACTCTCACAATATCCCTATGAGAAGAGGATGATTATACCCATCCCCATTTAAGAGATTGGTAAACTGAGGCCCAGAGTGACGTGCCTTGCCTGTGTTCCCATAGTCAGTGGCAGAACAGGGATTAACCCTGGGTTGGGCTCTAGAGTCTGTACTCCTAACCACTCTGCTATATAGCAGGTCATGGAAACTGAAAGGCAGGTGAGGTGAGCAGAGTCACCCAGCTGGGATTTGAATCCATGACACCAAAACCACCATGCTTGTTCCCTATCCTACTTCTGACTGGAGGCCAATTCCCCGCTGTAGCCGGGAGATAAGTCCACATGTGGCTGTCAGTGTGTCTGCACAGAGGAGGAGCTGAGACCGAGGGTGAGAAAGAGGGTGATTTGTCCATATTCACATGGTGGCAAAGCTGGGGTTAGGATCTGGGTGTCGATGCCAGAGTCTCTCTCTCTTTCCCTACCCACCCCCAGGGCCTAGCCCTCTGCTCTGCTCCCCACCCTCCTAGGAAGGCAGGAAAGAATCTGACAAGGCTGGGCACAGTGGCTCACAACTATAATCCCAGGACTTTAAGAGGCCAAGATGGGAGGATTGCTTGATTGACCTACCCTGCCTGGTCTGCCTGGCTGGTGCCCCTGTCTTCCTCTCCCCTCTTCCTGTGCTAGCCGCATCCCCTCTCTTGCCAGCCTCCATAGCTAACCACTAGGGTATATTCTCTGACCCATCTGATATGATTTTAGCCAGTGTCAGCAGCAGGGATGAATTCTTTCCTGCCATCCCAAGGCACATCAGGCCCCCTGCCTCACACGCGTTCTGCTCACTGTGCATCTGCCTGTATGATGGATCCTGGGCCCTCACCCTCACCATCCCAGCACAAGAGGGAGTCTCATCATAGTGGCTCCTATCCCTTCAGTGTGTACTGTGCCCTGCCCAGCATTCTACTAAGTGGTGCCTGTGCACTGCCTCAGTTTCCCCACAGCTGCCCCGTGGGCCCAGTGGAATGATTACCCCCACTTTGAAGGTAACAAGCCTGAGGGACTCAGGCTGAGCAGCTTGCTGAGATGGAACATGAACCCAGGTCCGTGTGACTTCCACACCCGTCTTCCAGGAAATATTTGTGGAATCCATTATTTTATGACATTACAATATTAATCCATACAATAATGGGTTCAGCAAATATTTCTTGGGTTCCTCTTGTGGGCTGGCTGAGCTGGGCATAGTGTGGTGAGCAGAGCAGGGTGAGTCTCAGCCTTCAGGGAGCTTACAACCCACTGTGCCGATGGACTCGATCTGGAGACTCGCACCCGGATGTGGTGCATCTTCAGATGCAGAGGGCCGTGGAGGAGGCCGGCGGGAGGCTGGAGCGGGGAGGAACCGTGGAGCCTGCTTCAGCAGAGTGCAGGAAGTGTGGAGGGGAGGCCTGGAGAAGGAGCCAGCTTACCTTCAGGAGTCAAGGGGGCAAGACCCTGCTGGGATGGGGAGGGCCTTGAGCAAGCGTACAGCCACGCCCCCTCCACCCCTACTGGGAGAGCCAAGGGATGCCCCAGAGCGAGAGCACAGGCAGAGCCCTGACAGGATCCAAGTCGAGTCATTAAGAGACTCTCCCTCTGGGTGGATCCACTGTCAGTCTTAGCACCCCACAAGCTCCCATCCTCCTCTGGCAAAGGAGGGGTCATCCCCCAGTTCCATGGCAGATGGGGCAGAGGACTGTATTTGTCATCCAGCTCCAGCTCAGATTCTTAGGAAATAACAAAGTAACAAGAGATCAGAGAGGTCTAACTCAGCCAGAGGCGCTGGAAGATTTTAATCAGAAACAGCACAGAAGTTAAAACCTTAACCCAAACCATCCCTGCCAGAGAGAAATTCAGTCTGTCCTGGAAGTTCTTTAAAAAGGGTTCTCCATGCACTACACAGTACACAGTCATCAGTTTCTATGCTTAAATAATACTCATGGGCTACGAATCTTCTTCACCCTAAGCCTAAATCTTCTTTACTGGAATCTAACTTGAATACCAGCTTCTCACTATATTTCTATTTATGAGATAATGTATATTTGAAGATGGTAAATTGTTTTCCAATACAAACTTAAAAATTACACCCGTTGCAGTGGCTCACGCCTGTTAATCCCAGCACTTTGGGAGGCTGAGGTAGGAGGATGGCTTGAGCCAGGAGTTTGAGACCAGCCTGGGCAACATGGCAAAACCCTTCTCTACTAAAAGTTTTAAAAATTAAAAATTCCAGGCATGGTGGCACACACCTGTAGTCCTATCTACTCAGGAGACTGAGGTGGGAGGATCGCTTGAGCCCAAGTGTCAAGGCTGCAGTGAGCTATGATCGGGCCATTACACTCCAGCCTGGGAAACAGAGTGAGACCCCGTCTCAAACAAACAAACAAACAACTTTAAAATGTTGTGGCTCACACCTACAATCCCAGCATTTTGTGGGGCCAAGGCAGGCAGATCATTTGAGGTCAGGAGTTCCAGACTAGCCTGGCCAACATGGTAAAACCCTGTCTCTACTAAAAATACAAAAAAAATTACCTGGGCATGGTGGTGCATGCCTATAATCACAGCTAATGGGTAGACTGAGGAAGGAGAATCGCTTGAACCCAGGAGGCCAAGGTTACAGTGAGCCAAGATCACACTACTCCACTCCAGCCTGGGTGACAGAGTGAGACTTTGTCTCAAAAAAAAAAAAAAGTAAAAAGTAAGGATGACCCTGGAGCTCTGATGTAAAATGGCGGGGTTATCTTAAACCACTTTGCTCCTTTGGTTCTGTTGCCACTGAGACAGCCAGTGAGGAGGACCGGGGAACAGGAAGGAGGGTGCAGCTGCAGTAGAGCCAAGGAGTCAGGGACCAGGTCCCGCCCCAGCCCTAAGCAGGGCAAAGACAGGAGCCCAGATGCCCAGGGACCCCTGTGAACCACCAGTCAGCACATCCCAGAAAGGTCCTGAGACTTCCAGAGTCACTCCAGTCCTTGTCACCTACCTTGTCACAAGAACCATCACACAAACACACACACACACACTGACTGGCATGAACATTTTGGGGTGTCAGATGTAACATTGCCAACTGAGGGTAGGCTTGACAGATCTAAACGCTTTTCCCAACTCTGTCCTTTCTAGCTGTGTGACCTTGGACAGGTACCTAACCTTTCTGATGGCTGGTATACTCTCTGGGAGAATGGGGTGAAGAATCACACAAAACAACCCTCGTGGGGTAGTTGTGAGGACTGATGGAGTTGTGGAGCCAAAGTGGCTTGTGAACTGGACTAACATGATGTATTAGATTCATGACTGCCTTTGGTCTGACCCTGAGCAGGAGTCCAAGAGGGACAGGTAGGAGAGGAGAAAGAAGTGAAAGGTGTGGCAGCCCTGGAAATGTCCCTAAGCCCCAAAGCTAGGCACCTTGCTGCTGTTGGGGTCTCTGCCAGCGTCTGAGACCCCAGACTGTGGTGAAAACAGTCGGGGGTTATCTGGGTCAGGCCCTGGGCCTGATACTTTTCATGGGATCATCTCAAAAGAAAATGAGGGTGGGGCACGGTGGCTCACACCTGTAATCCCAGCACTTCAGGAGGCCAAGGCAGGAGCCTCACTTGGGGTCAGGAGTTCAAGACCAGCCTGGCCAACATGGTGAAACCCCATTTCTGCTAAAAATACAAAAATTAGCCAGGCGTGGTGGCATGTACCTGTAGTCCCAGCTATTTGGCAGCCTGAGGCAGGAGAATCGCTTAAACTTGGGAGGTGGAGGTTGCAGTGAGCCAAGATCATACCACTGCACTCCAGCCTGGGTGACAGAGGGAGACTCCATCTCAAAACAAAACAAAAGAAAGCACCAGCAGGCAAGCATTTTCGTTATCCCATTCTACAGAAGAGGAAACTGGGGCTTGGGGAGGTTCAGTTTCTAGGCTGAGCTGGCATTCCCCTGGGTGCTAATGGCCGTGCTGCATGGCTGTGTGGGGGTACATGGCTCCTGCAGGATACGAAAGCGTTAAAAGCTTCCCCCCACGGGGCCAAATTCTCCATTAGACAGAGGAGGCACACTAACACTTTTGAGGCCCCATGAAAATAGTGTTGGTGGTGGCTTTTTTTTTTGAGACAGGATCTCATTTTGTCGCCTGGAGTGGCGACAGTGCAGTTGCTGCTCAGTGCATCCTCCAACACCCCGGGCTCCGGTGATCCTCCCATCTCAGCCTCCCAAGTCTGGGACTACAGGATTGTGCCACCACACCTGGCTAAGTTTTGCATTTTCTTGTAGAAATGGGGTTTTGCCATGTTGCCCAGGCTGGTCTTGAATTCCTGGGCTCAAGCAATCCACCCGCCTCGGCCTCCCAAAGTGCTGAAATTACAGGCGTGAGCCACGGTGTCTGGCTGAAAATGTTTTAATTTTATTTTATAATCAGAAGAAATGTTGAACAGAATAATAATCAACATATAATCATGAATCCAGCTTGGGTTATATTCATCTTTATACCAACACAGTTGCATAATATACTTTTTAATATTTTTCTGTGGAGGAAGGGGCCCACAAACGCAAAAGGCGGATGTGGCTCTGGTGCCCCAGGGCTCTGTCTCCACATGGGAGAGAAAAGTCAGGAGCTCCTTCTCTGCCTCCCTACCTCACCGCTGCCTCCCAGCCCTGGGTCTGGCTCAGCAAGGCCAGGCCAGACCAAGTCCAGCCGACTGAGCCAAAGCCCCGAGGGCAGCCCAGTCACTCCAGCTTAGCCTACAGAGTCCCCACCCCACACCCTGTCCCAGGTTCTTCTCCCAGAGCCCCCTGCCATCCCAGCATCCTTGCAGCCCAGAGCTGAGGAAGGGAGTGTTCTGATTCCTGGCAGTGCCCAGCTTCCTGTTTTTCTCCAAGTGGACGAGGTCAGGCTGCTGGAAAGGGACATGGGGGCCATTTGTGGGCCAACAGATCCCAGCTGTGTAGATGAACTCAGCAGCTAAGGGAGGAGCAGGGAAGCTGCACTGGGCCCCTGAGCCCCTCACTGTCCACCCAGAAGGCCCTCTCCTCCTGACACCCCCGCAGACTCCGGCAGATCCTCACACACCTCTGCAAGGCCTCCTTGTTCTCTCTGACCTCCTGAGCTTCAATTTGCTCATCTGTGAAACAGTGAGAGGGCTTCTGCAAGTGCCTGCCTACCTGCTCCGGGGATCTAAGCCAGACTGTGAGTGGGGTGGGAAGGGCTCTGCCAGCCACCAAGCAGTGAGGCTGGTGACGGGAGCTGCAAGAATCACAACTGCGTCTGTTTACCACACCCCTGCCCTGTGCCAGGCCCTTCCCCTGTGCAGTTTCAGCTTCATCATGGCCTTATGAGGATGGACTTCTTATTTCTATTTTGTGACTGAGGAAAATGAGGCCGAATGCCTCACCTGTGATCACAGGGATAGCAAATGACCAATATCAGCCCTGGGCCCACACCACAGCCACCTCCCTCCTCACACTGCTGCTGTGGACAGTGCTGTCTCAGAACCTGGTGAATACAGGTTTGGTGGGAGGATCATAGGATCCTGACCCAAGTGCATGAGAGGTTACTTCATGGGGAAGATAAGATGCTTCACCAGAAGGGGCCAAAAGACACCAGGGATTACATCTGTAATTCCAGTGACTGCGGAGGCTGAGGTGAGAGGATCACTTGAGGCCAGGAGTTCGAGGCTGCAGTGAGCTATGATCATACCCGCCTGGGTGATAGAGCAAGACCCTGATTTTATTTTATTTTATTTTATTTTATTTATTTTATTGAGACGGAGTCTCACTCTGTCACCCAGGCTGGAGTGCAGTGGCCCAATCTCAGCTCACTGTAACCTCTGTGTCCCAGGTTCAAGTGATTCTCCTGCCTCAGCCTCCCGAGTAGCTGGGACTACAGGCCTGCACTACCACGCCTGGCTAATATTTTTATTTTAGTAGGGACGGGGTTTCACCATGTTGGCCAGGCTGGTCTCGAACTCCTGACCTCAAGTGATCCACCTGCCTTGGCTTCCCAAAGGGCTGGGATTACAGGCGTGAGCCACCGTGCCCAGCCATGACACTGACTCTTAAGAAAAAAAAGAGCCAACTCAGAGCCTTCAGCCTCCCCCCGCCCCACCAACACACACAAAACACACCCCACCGTCCATTCAACACGATTCATTGCACACCTCAGGATGCCTTTCGGGAATTCTGCAGCCTTCTGGGGAGGTGGAGTCAAACTATTCAAGCTCAAATTCCAGCTCTGCCAGTTACCAGCTCCAAGGCTTTGGGCAAGTTTCATAACCCACTTTGCCTCAGCCTCCACTGTAGAGTGGGGATAATAACAGCTCTGACCTCCTAGGAATTAAGGCGTGCATTAATCAGTCATGTCAAATGTCATCATCAGCATCCTCTCCCCCTCCTCCCTCTCAACCCCTCTTGCCTGACTTGGCCTCTCTCTTTTCTTCCACTTGCCTCTGCCCTCTTCTCTCTCCTGTGAACTCCTCCCTCATCCCTTCCACGCCCTTTCCTGAGATGGAGAGCGGCCACCCCAGAAAAGGAGGCTCAGGCCAGGAGTACATGAGGCCATGGCCAAGGGAGGATCCACGTGGAGGAGGCACCCACCAGAGGGGGCAGGGCCCCGTCCTGCAAAGGGCCCAAGTAAACCGCTTAGCCTCCTTTCCCGATGAACCCCCTGGGGTCTGAGAGGAGGGCCTAGGGGTCATTCTCCTGCTCACTCTAAACCCAAGGACTCAGACCCAGCAGCCAGAGATCCAAAAGGGAGAACAACAGGCAGCTGAGTCACACAGAAGCTGGCTTTTCATCCAGATGACCTTGAGCATGAACAAGAAATGATGGGGAATGGAGCCTCTCCTGTCCAACAGAAAGCAAGCCTAGGTCAGCCTACCCTTAAGCTCAGCGACTTTTGGGATATAGGAAAATAAAACAAGAGTTCAGTGCCTGATACATGAGTAGGTGCTCAAGAAATACTTGTTGAATGAATAAATGACTCCACATGGGGCTAAGGTGTTGGAGATGGGAGCAGACAAGGAGTGCTAACAGCCACATTGGCCACACTGAATGTGGACCAAGATGGTAGCTTCCAGGGTAATACCTGCAGCTAACCCTGGCAGAGCACGGCTCTAAATGCCTTACCCATAGTGACTGATTACTTCTCCTAAAACACCTTATGATAGTTCTATTATCATCACCCCTATTTTACAGACAAGGAAACTGAGGCATAGAGACATCAAGAAGCTGGCCCAAAGTTACAGAAACCCAGGCGCTCTGGCCCAGAGGCCATGCTGTTAACCCCTGTGCTCCCCTGCTTTCAATGTTGTTCTGAAGAGGGAATATCCTGAGCTTTCAGCTCATGTGCTCATCTCTTGGTTCAGATACCATGTTTTTGGCTTCCCTGGAGTTTTCTCAGTGTACGTGCTCTACCTGGGTCTCCGTCTGTGGTCTGTCTCCGCTGTTGTTTTACTGCTGTCTCTGCCTTTTCAGCAGATCCATGCTGTTGGCTACCTGGGTTCAAATTCAAAACAATGTCAGCAGTTAAGAGAGAGATGGTGGTGGTTTGCACCAAGATGGAGGTGTTGAAGACAGAGAAAGGGAATGGTTGGGCTCTGTTTTGGAAGTAACAGTGAAAGGACTGCCTGATAGTTTGGACATATGGGGTGAGAATAATAATTATACCCACCTCACCACAAATTAAAGAATAGAATGCATGGAAAATGGGTGATAGAATGCATATAAAGTAGGTGATGTAGCATGTGATAGCCACGACTGGTTCTATAAAGCAAAGAAGCCAGGCATGGTGGTGCACACCTATAATCCCAGCACTTGGGGAAGCCGAGGCAGGAAGATCACTTGAGCCCAGGAGTTTGAGACCAGCCTGGGCAACATAGTGAGATCCCGCCTCTAAAAAAAAAATCAATTAGCTGGGTGTGGTGATGCACACCTGTAGTCCCAGCTACTCGGGAGGCTGAGTTGGGAGGATCCCTTGAACTCAGGAGTTTGAGGCTGCAGTGAGCCATGATGGCACCACTGCACTCTGGCCTGGGCAACAGAGTGAGAACCTGTTTAAAAAAAGAAAAAAAAAAAGGAAACAGGTGAGAGAAAGGAGGAGAGATAGCCATGAAGAGGTTGCAGGTTGAGCAAGCCCTGGGCTTGTTCCTGTTGCTGGGAGCTTTCTGCCACCCCACATTTGTGCAGGATTCCAGCTGAAACTCCCAGCCGGGTGCTCTTGCTGTAGGTACTTGAGCCAGTCCTGGCAAACGCCTATTACCTGGACATAATTATCAACGTGCTTCTGTGGCAGATGCTGGGAAGCGCCACCCAAATCCTTGGCTATAGGCAATGGGAAGACGCCTGCAGCTGTCAACCTTCTTTGAAGACTGTCTCAACTGAGAACAGCCTCACCCAAGGTCATACCTCCTTCCAGAGGTAGCCAGTATCCAGTGACTCATCGACACGATGGTATGAAGGCCAGGCCTCCTCACGCCAACCAGAGATGAAGCTGAAGGGCCATCTCAGCTGAAGGTGCCCTGTGGGGTTGGCTGAGGCCTTCGTTGAGACTCCATCACATCCCAACATCTCCCTCTGCTCAGTCTTGCTTTGGTCTCTTCCTTTTCACAGGTGTTGATCCCCAAGAACTCCTAATCAACTTTCTGCACACTAATCTCCATTTCAGAATCTGCTTCCTGGGGAACTCAACTGGCAACCAGCACTTTTACTCCCAAAAGGCGTCCCAGTTAGGATAATGTTATACCATCACCCCAGCTGTATGCGATCTACCAAGTCACAGTGTTTGTCACTACTTGCTGTAATTACTTATTTAATGACACTAGACTGGGAGCTGGAGGAGGCAGGAAATGTGTAGGCCTCATTCCCAATCATGCAGAACCCAGGGCCTGTCACAGCAGGTGCCCAGTAAACATTTGGTGAATGGATGAATAAACCACCTTATCTAAGCATTTAGAGACCAGGGCAGCTCCAGGGAGAGGAGGAGGAGGAGGAAGCTATGAGCAGTGAAAACAAAGAAAGCAGCCGCCAGACAGGTGCGTCTACACCTCCATCCCAATCAACTGCCCTTGCTGGTAGCTCTCCCTGGGTGGGCTTGGCATATGGGGAGGACTCAGTCAGGCTCCTTCACTCGTTCATATAATACCTATTGAGCCCTTCCCCTGTGCCAAGCCCAGTGCAGGACGCTGGTGTCCAGAGGTGAGTCTAACCCAGGCCTCCATCCCCCAGGACCTCACAAGTTAGAAGGGGAGGCACATGTGTGAACGATTATGACATAGTATGAGAAGTCGACAGTATACCAAGGCTAACCTTGATTTTTATTTTAGCAAGATTTCACCTGCACTAACAGTGGGTGGAGGGAGGAAATGGGATCCCTGGATTTGTCTGCAACCTGAGGAGTGATTCCGACCCCAAGTTCGTAAGAATCCCACCCCTGCTGGTGTTCCCTGGCTCCCACCTCCTGCTCCTGATCCCTTCTTCTCCTGCCTTTTACTGAAATCCATCAGTCCTGCAGCCCAGGCCAGGCTCACAGTGCCTTCCAAGGTGGCAATCACCTAATCATATTAATAAAAATGGCTGTGGGGCCAGTTGTTCCCTCCTATGTAAAGTTCATGTTTTACAGATGGCTTTCCAGAGATCGTGGCCTTAGTTTTGTTGCCTACTCCAGACCAGGTGGGCAGATAGCTTGATCCTGGGTGGTAAGAGAACCTGACTTGTAGACTTGCCCAACCTCTGCTCAGCAGGCAGGCAGCGCCACTCACCCAAGTGGCTGAGATTCCCAGGAATCTCAGCTCAGCTCCTGGAGGAAATCTGCAGCCAGTCTGGGGAGCTGGCAGTGCCCAGGAGAGCTGGCAGGCCCAGCCACCTCTCTACCCACCCTCCTCACCTCCCATTCTCATGTCCTGTTCGTCAGAAGGGCCCTTGGCTGCCACGGGAAGCTCACCCACAAAGCAGAATTCCAGGAACTCCAGGCTGAGCAGACTCCTGGCTGCTTTCTCAGTTCCTTTTGTTTCTTAAAGGTCTCTGGTGCCAGAGCTCAGCCCCCTGACCTTCCAGGCAGAACCCTGACTGGTTGTCTCTGCACTGCTCCCTCCCTCCCCCACAATTACACTTCTCCCTTCCCGGGGCTTCTGAGACTCCTAGAAGGTCACTGCTGGAAAGGACCGTATAGATAGCAAAAGAGGAAGCTTCGAGGCCCTACGGAGAGCCTCTATTTAACCACTCCCACCTGCCAGAGTCCCCAGTCTCCACAAGAGTAGTCATTAATTGGGCCCCAAGTGGTGTGGGCCACTCTTTTGTCCCTGGACCCTTTCCGTAGGTGACGACATAAAAAGATTTAACTTTAACTGCCCTAAAAAAGGGTAGTGGGGGTGGGTGCCGGTAACTCATCACATAGCCCAGGATGTGAAGGGAAAAAGCAGAGCCCGCCATCTGTAAATTATATGCCAATCATACAGGGGGGTAGTATGCAGTCTTTGCAAGGAATGAGGCAGCTCTATATGTACTACATGGACCTCTAGCAGCACAGGGGATACAGAAGTTTCTAGAAGAATGAAGGAATACCTGGAGGGGCTGCTGACTCAAGCGTCTGAGTGCCAAGTAATGGGAACATTGAGTGGAGGAGACTCCAGGCAAGAAGGGGGTGATCTCTTTGGAGAATTTAGGAGGAGGCTTTCCTTAGCCTGTGATTTGTCCTGTAATTAGGATGATGCAGCAGGCTTGGCCAAGTGTATATAAGTGCTATTTGGGGGTAGGATCACTTTATCCCCTTTCCACTCCCCCACTGCCACTCCTCTCCCTCGAGCCACAGAGAAGAGCCCTAGGTAGGATGGACTATGTCCTGCCTTCTTGCAAAATGTCTATCCATCGAGTTCTTCACTTATTTCTTCAGCAAAGACTTTTGAAGACCTGCTGCAGACACTGATGGCACAAATGTAATCAAGATAGATGTGGTGTCTGTCCTCATGGGGTGCACACAGACTGATGGAGCAATTAAACAATGCCACGTAGTGTGGTATAAAGTGTCAGGTGAGCAGAGAAAAAAAGAAGGTCCTAAGGGAGCACAGATGAGGCCCCATCAGTGAGAGCTGGGTACAAAGGAGAAAGTCGAGTCCTGCCTAACCTAGGGGATGATGATGGGTTGGTCAAATGACAGTACCTCAGGCTCAGAGAGGTTAATTGTCGCCAAGATCACACATCTAATAAGTGATAGTCACCAACTCAATTGCCCATCTGTGTAGACTGATGGGGTCGGAATCTTGACTTTGCCATTTTCTTTTCTTTTCTTTTTTTTTTTTTGAGACGGAGTCACCCCGGCTAGAGTGCAATGGTGTGATCTTAGTTCACTGCAACGTCCCCTTCCCAGGTTCAAGCAATTCTCCTGCCTCAGCCTCCCAAATAGCTGTGATTACAGGCATGCACCACCATGCCTGGCTAATTTTTGTATTATTAGTAGAGACGGGGTTTCACCATGTTGCCCAGGCTGGTACTGAACTCCAGGCCTCAAGTGATCCACCCATCTTGGCCTCCCAAAGTGCTGGAATTACAAGCATGGCCACTGTGCCCAGTCACCATTTTCTTTTTTGATTTATTTTGATTTAGTTTAAATCTTTTGTAGAGACGAGGTCTCACTCTATTGCCCAGGCTGGTCTTGAACTCCTGGGCTCAAGCAATCCTCCCGCCTTGGCCTCCCAAAGTGTTGGGATTACAGGTGTGAGGCACCACGTCTGGCTGACTTTGCCACTTTCTAGCTTAGTGCCCTTGGGTAAGTACTCTGTACCTCAATTTCCTCATCTGCAAAAGAGGGATATAAGAAACCTGCCTCACTGGGCTCCTTGGAAAAATTAAATGCATTAGTACAGCTATTCTCAAAGTGTGGTCCTGGTACTCCCTGGAAGTCCCCAGGACTCTTTCAGGGGGTCCATGAGGCCAAAACTATTTCCATAATAATGCTAAGTTATTATTTACCTTTAGTGCCCTTTTGTGGAGTTTTCCAAAGACCACATGATATAGGACATCACAACTGATTGAATGGAGATCTGTGAATGCCGCTGTCTTACATTAAGTTAGATTAAAGGGATTTGCAAAACATAAAACAATACCACTGTCTTCACTAATTATTTTTTATTTTGCTAAATAGTTATTTTCAAAAAGAATGTTTGTATTCATATGTAATGGGTTTGTTATCAGTATTTTTTTTTTTTTTTTTTTTTTTTTGAGACGGAGTCTCGCTCTATCGCCCAGGCTGGAGTGCAGTGGCGCAATCTCGGCTCACTGCAAGCTCCGCCTCCCGGGTTCACGCCATTCTCCTGCCTCAGCCTCCCGAGTAGCTGGGACTACAGGCGCCCGCCACTGCGCCCGGCTAATTTTTTCTATTTTTAGTAGAGACGGGGTTTCACCATGGTCTCGATCTCTTGACCTTGTGATCCGCCCGCCTCGGCCTCCCAAAGTGCTGGGATTACAGGCGTGAGCCACCGCGCCCGGCCTGTTATCAGTATTTTTAATGAAGACTTTTTTCAATTTCTGAGTTTTAATTTCCCATACTGTAAACATCAATAAAAATTCCAGCGGTACACTGGAGTCTGCTTGCACTGGCTTGGGAAAGTTGACTGTGCATATGTCTTCCCATTTCACATTCAGTGATGTTAGGTTGGTATCTTGAAATCAGCCATGGTGGGCCAGGCATAGCGGCTCACGCCTGTAATCCCAGCACTTTGGGAGGCCGAGGCAGGTGGATCACCTGAGGTCAGGGGTTCAAGATGCCTGTAGTTCCAGCTACTCGGAAGGCTGAGGCAGGAGAATCTCTTGAACCCGGGAGGCGGAGGTTGCAGTGAGCCGAGATCACACCACTGCACTCCAGCCTCGGCAACAGAACAAGATTCCGTCAAGAAAGAAGGAAGGAAGGAAGGAAGGAAGGAAGGAAGGAAGGAAGGAAGGAAGGAAGGAAGGAAGGAAGGAAGGAAGGAAGGAAAGAAGGAAAGAAGGAAAGAAGGAAAGAAGGAAAGAAGGAAAGAAGGAAAGAAGGAAAGAGAGGAAGGAAGGAAGGAAGGAAGGAAGGAAGGAAGGAAGGAAGGAAGCAGGGAGGGAGGGAGGAAGGAAGGAAGGAAGGAAGGGAGGGAGGGAGGGAGGGAGGGAGGAAGGAAGGGAGAGAGACAGAGAGAGGGAGGGAGGCAGGAAGGAAGGAAAGAAAGAGAAATCGGCCATGGTGGAAATATTTACACCATGGAATTGGTAAGTGCTACAAATTAGGACTTTTCAGCAGAGAACCAATTGCTAAACATGTACCATCACACCATCAGATATCATCTATATAAACAAAAGCTCTTTGGAGTCCTCAAAATAATTTATGAACAAGTCAAAAAGCTTGAGAACCACTGAGCTGGTACTTATAAAAATGTTTAAGTCAGGCCGGGCATGGTGGCTCATGCCTGTAATCCCAGCTCTTTGGGAGGCCGAGGCGGGCAGATCACGAGGTCAGGAGTTCGAGACCAGCCTGGTCAACATGGTGAAACCCCACCTCTACTAAAAATACAAAAAATTAGCTGGATGTGGTGGCAGGCGCCTGTAATCCCAGCTACTCGGCAGGCTGAGGCAGGAGAATCACTTGAACCCAGGAGGTGGAGGTTGCAGTGAGCTAAGACTATGCCACTGCACTCCAGCCTGGGCAACAGAGCAAGACTCCATCTCAAAAGAAAAAAGAAAAAGGTTAAGTCAGGGCCTAGTACATGGTAGGTCCTCAGTCATTAATTGAGAGCTCCACCAGATCTCAAAACTCCAGGACTTGCCCTCTAATGGACGGCCTTACTTTTTGTTGTCTCTTATTTCTCAGACTCCCAGGTGCTCCTTCAGTTGCTTTGGAGCCCTGCTTGCTCCCATCTCCTCCCTCTCCATTCAGCTCTGGTCCTTCTTACCGCCCGCCTCAAAGGTACTCTGCCCAGGGCCCAGAGGCAGCACCCACTGTCCAACCTGTGCCGCAGAGAAAGCCAACAACCACAGCTAGAGACTTACTACCACCTACTCGACCTAAAGAGCACATTTGTGAAATGCCCCTTGTTTACCTTTCCAACCACCAAGCTAATTGTTTGTGTCTTTAGCTAACAAGCTGTGGGTGATTACAGCCCCACTGGTGGTTGTGGGCACTGTTTAGAAGCTTCTGGCTTTGAGATCCCCTCGAAGGCTTACTTGGGCTTGGCTGTTTCATCATATTATATTTTTAGAGAATTACTGGGCAAGCCTCAGCCTGATTATGAAAATCTGACTAAGGGTGTTGCATCAAGGCCCCCAGGAGGAGCATCTCCAACCCCCTCCAGAGCCAGCAATGACAAAGAGAGTGGGGCCTTTGGGGGATTCAAAGTGAAAGAGATCTTCTAAGAGAATGCAAATTGGTGACAGTTCATGAAAGCAAAACAAAGCACCCAGCGCGGTGGCTCACATCTGTAATCCCAACACTTTGGGAGGCCAAGGCGGGCGGATCACAAGGTCAGGAGTTCGAGACTAGCCAGGTCAACATGGTGAAACCCCATCTCTACTAAAAATACAAAAATTAGCAAGGCTTGGTGATGTGCACCTGTAATCCCAGCTACTCGGGAGGCTGAGGCAGGAGAATCGCTTGAATCTGGGAGACAGGTTGTGGTGAGCCGAGATCACGCCACTACATTCCAACCTGGTGACAGAGCAAGACTCCATCTCAAAAAAAAAAAAAAAAAAAAAAAAAACTCCACAAAGCAAAATTTTCATGACCAAGAGCTCCAGGAAATCTAAGCATAAGAATCACCAAACAAGTAGTAAACAATAATAAATGATAAGCAAATCAGATGCCTAGGAAGAATTATGGAGGTGAGAACATTTCAACACCAAAGATTAGTGAAGATACAAAAATAAACATCAAATACAATATAACGAGCCTAACCTTTTCTCCTTGCTTTGTTTAATCTGATGATTTCCTAACCTCACTCATTTGACTATCACCTTTGTGGGTTTTTTCCATATCTGAATTCCACCTATGTTATTAATTTACTTAACATTCTTCTCTATATTGACTCCTTTTTTTTTTTTTTTTTTTTTTAACTTAAATTATTTTGAGGCTGGGCACGGTGGTTCACGCCTGTAATCCCAGCACTTTGGGAGGCTGAGGTGGAAGGATTGCTTGAGTCCAGTTGTTGGAGACCAGCCTGTGCAACATAATGAGACCCTGTCTCTACAAAAAATAAACAAAATTAGCCAGGCATGGTGGTGCATGCCTGTAGTCCCGCTACTCAGGAGGCTGAGATGGGAGGATTGTTTGAGCCCAGGAAGTTGAGGCTGCAGTGAACCATGATGGTGTCACTGCACTCCAGCCAGGGTGACAGAGAGAGACCTTGTCTCCAAAAAAAAAAAAAGAATAAGTTTAAAAAATTATTTTGAAAGGAACCTGAGTATTTAAAAGGGAACCTTCATATTTTGACTATAGATGGAAAATTAATAACTTTTGCTATATAAAAATAAATCCAGCAACAACCAAACATTGTTATTCAACTCTAGCTAGACTCTGTGGCCTGTCATACACTCTAAACCTAAGGCCAGCACTTTCTGTCTTAAAGAAATTTACAAGTGTCAGACAGAGGTACATTAAAGACATATTGGCACTCAGCCAGGTGTGGTGGCTTATGCCTGTAATCCCAGCACTTTGGGAGGCCCAGGGCGGGTGGATCACTTGAGGTCAGGAGTTTGAGACCAGCCTGGCCAAAATGGTGAAACCCCATCTCTACCAAAAATACAAAAATTAGCCGGGCTTGGTGGCACACGCGCCTGTAATCCCAGCTACTCAGGAGGCAGAGGCAGGAGAATCACTTGAACCCAGGAAGGTGGAGGTTGTAGTGAGCTGAGATTGCACCACTGCACTCCAGCCTGGACAACAGAGCGAGACTTGGTCTCAAAAAAAAAAAAAAAAAAAAGACATATTGGCACCAGAGTGAGCCTTTCTACTTGACTTAATTAGAAGAATTGAAAGTGTGACCCACTTTTAGGAGTTAATCCTATGGCTATTCTCCACTATAGAAGGGCAGCTCCGTGATGCAGGGACTCCATCTATTGTGTTCACTGCTCTGCCTCTGGTGCCTAGACCTGACCTGGGGCATAGTAGGTGTTCAAAACATATTTGTTGAACGCATGGATAAACTAATATGCAAAATGAAATACGTATAAGGATATTTATTGCAACAATTCTTATAATGGTTGGAAATGGTTGGAAACAAGTCTATCAACAGTGAACTGGGTAAATTATATACCAGTCAGTCATACAGTTGAATAGTATGAGTCTTTATAAAAGAAGGAGGCAGTACTATATGTATAATGTGGAACTCACTGATAAGTTAAGTGAGATAAGCAAGGTACAGGGCAGTTGTGGACAGCATGCCTCCATTAACTTTTTAGAAAGAAGCTATAGGAATGTATTGTTTGCACATGCTGAAGTATATCTGGAAAAATACACAAGGAACTGGTAAGAATGGTTGCTTCGTCTACTGCTATACCACCCTGAACATTCCCCATCTCGTCTGATCTCAGAAGCTAAGCAGGGTCAGGCCTGGTTAGTACCTGGATGGGAGAATGGTTGTTTCAAAAGAGCCTGGCGGCCAGGCACAGTGGCTCACACCTGTAATCCCAGCACTCTGGGAGGCCGAGATGGGCGGATCACCAGAAGTCAGGAGTTTGAGACCAGCCTGGCCAACATGGTGAAACCCCCGTCTCTACTAAAAATAAAAAAATTAGCTGGGCGTGGTGGTGGGTGCCTGTAATCTCAGCTACCTGGGAGGCTGAGGCAGGAGAATCACTTGAACCCGGGAGGCAGAGGTTGCAGTAAGCCGAGATTGTACCACTGCACTCCAGCCTGGGCAGCAGAGCAAGACTCCATCTCAAAAGAAAAAAGAAAAAAAGAGCCTGGGGCCAGAGGTGGGAGAAGCATGCTCTTCTGGAATTTGCACAAACCGCATGTATCAATTATTCAAGAAATAGACAAATCTAAAAAAGAATTAGAGAATAACTAGCTCAGCATGAGATCCAATGCTTCTTAGAGCTGTGGGTCACCACACATCATCTAGTGCACCCCTGGGGAACCACATGCCTCCCTTTGGGGAACTGTGATTTATAGTAAAGCCCTGTCCAGATGGCATGGATTGCGTGAAAGCATTCTTGTCTCTACAGACAGACATCTGCTCTAATCTCTGCATCTTAACACCTGGGTTTTCCCTCTACCTAAATTGAGCATCCTTTGTCTGAATCGGGTGAAATATATCTTGGTCCTGATCAAGACTTCTTGTGATTAGCACAAGGAGTCACGCAGTCCTTGACTGACATTTCCGGCATCCTGTCTAGCCCATGAAGTCACTCATCTCCTTCCACAGCTTTCCCAGGTGAGATTCCCTTTCTCAGAAAACAAGAGAAGCTCTCTCTACTCATGTAGGCTACAGACCTATCTTTACTGTTTCCATGTGTTACACAATCCCTAATGAGCATAAGCTTATTACATTTTTTTTTTTTTTTTTTTTTTTGAAATGGAGTCTCACTCTGTCACCCAGGCTGGAGTGCAGTAGCATGTGATCTCGGCTCACTGCAACCTCCGTCACCCGGGTTCAAGCGATTCTCCTGCCTCAGCCTCCCGAGTAGCTGGGATTACAGGCATGCGCCACCATGTCCAGCTAATTTTTGTATTTTTAGTAGAGACAGTGTTTCAACATGTTGACCAGGATGGTCTCCATCTCTTGACCTTGTGATCCGCCCGCCTCGGCCTCCCAAAATGCTGGGATTACAGGCATGAGCTGCCGCACCTGGCCAGCTTATTACACTTAAGGCTTTTGCTGCAGTGTAATTTTATCCTGGGACTACCTTTCATTGTTGGGAATTCTCAAGCTGGCTAAATTTTACAACTTTTACTGTCCCAGTCAGTATTGCATGTCACAGAAACCCAACTGCAGTGGCTTCATCACATGCCAGAAGCTGAAGGTCGGCAGTCCCCAGGAGGTGGGCAGTCCCCAGCTGCATGACGGTTCCATGAGGCTACTGGGGACCCAAAGCCTAGCTTTCTGCTCTGCCATCATAGAATGAGGCTTGTATTCTTCTGCTCAAATCCTGGCTGCTAAACCTCCAAGCACTGGGTGTGCATTCCAGACTAAAGAAAGGGGATAAGGCCAAGGACAACAGACAAAAGGGTTTGTGCTAGCTGGGTCAGCCCCCCAGCTTTCCCAGAAGCTCCATCTAGAGACTTCCATGTACATCTTACTGGCCAGAATTACAACAAATAACCACCCTAGCTGTAAGAGAGCCGGGGAAGCATTTCACACTGGGCAGGTCACCACTATGAATGAAATCTGGATTCCAATCATAAAAAAGGAGATTGGATATCCCCCTCTGAGCAAAAGATATAATTTTATTTTATCATTTTATTTTAGTTTTTGAGACAGAATCTTGCTCTGTCGCCCAGGCTGGAGTGCAATGGCACAATCTTGGCTCACTGCAACCTCCGCCTCCTGGGTTCAAGCGATTCTCCTGCCTCAGCCTCCCAAGCAGCTGGGATTACAGGTGCATGCCACCATGCCTGGCTAATTTTGTATTTTTAGTAGAGATGGGGTTTCACCATGTTGGCCAGGCTGGTCTCCAACTCCGGACCTCAAGTGATCCACCTGCCTTGACTGCCCAAAGTGCTGGGATTACAGGCATGAGCCACTGCACCCGGCTAAGATATGATTTTAAACCAATTCTATTAGTCGTTAGTATGCATGGCTTATCAACCCTAGGAGAAGGCATACTTCTGGAGGGCAGTAATGCC
The DNA here is from genome assembly GCF_047675955.1 of Chlorocebus sabaeus. Taxonomy (NCBI): domain Eukaryota; kingdom Metazoa; phylum Chordata; class Mammalia; order Primates; family Cercopithecidae; genus Chlorocebus; species Chlorocebus sabaeus. The sequence continues at coordinate 66,468,580 of NC_132919.1, forward strand.
TTTTTTCATGTTTATGTCTTGCACACTTCTACTGTAGGGTTGAAACTGAACATGAGACATATTTGGAGGCAACAGTCGGGGAGTAAGATTAGATACTAAGATGGAACAGGTTTCTGAAGTGGTCAACAAGGAGCCACAGCAGGTTCTTTTTTTATTTTTTATTTTTTGAGACAGAGTCTCGCTCTGTCACCCAGGCTGGAGTGCAGTGGCATGATCTTGGCTCACTGCAACCTCCGCCTCCCAGGTTCAAGCAATTCTCCCGCCTCAGCCTCCCAGGTAGCTAGGACTACAGGCGCCCGCCACTACACTCGACTAATTTTTGTATTTTTAGTAGAGATGAGGTTTCACCATGTTGGTCAGACTGGTCTCTAACTCCTGACCTCAAGTGATCTGCCTGCCTTGGCCTCCCAAAGTGCTGGGATTGCAGGGGTGAACCACTGTGCCCAGCCCACAGGAGGTTCTTGATCTGAAGAACGATTTTGGAGCCACTTCAGGTCAACATACACTTACTAAATACCAACTCACCATTTGGTGATTACAAGCTGCCATCAAGGTGCATGCTGTCTGTTAAGAGAGATAAGGTAGGCCGGGCGCGGTGGCTCAAGCCTGTAATCCCAGCGCTTTGGGAGGCCGAGACGGGCGGATCACGAGGTCAGGAGATCAAGACCATCCTGGCTAACCCGGTGAAACCCCGTCTCTACTAAAAAATACAAAAAAAATAGCCAGGCGAGGTGGCGAGCATCTGTAGTCCCAGCTACTCGGGAGGCTGAGGCAGGAGAATGGCGTAAACCCGGGAGGCGGAGCTTGCAGTGAGCCGAGATCCGGCCACTGCACTCCAGCCTGGGCGACAGAGCGAGACTCCGTCTCAAAAAAAAAAAAAAAAAAAAAAAGAGAGATAAGGTAGGCAGATACATAGCTGGGCTATGTGGTGTTTGGAGAGGAGGCGTTTCATCAGGAACTTGATGGATGGGTATGATTTGACAGGCAGAGGCAGAGGGATGCATTTCAGTCCACAGGGCAGCCTTGGGTCAGGATGTACAGACAGGTGGTTTGGGTCAATGGTGAGTAGTACAGAGGGTGCCCACAAAGAAGTTGTGAAAAGTAAGACCAAAAGAGGTGGGTTGGGGCTAGACTGTGAGGCCCTTGTGAGCCAGATAACAAGCTTGTACTTCATCAGTAGGCAACGGGGAGCCATTGAAAATTTTGGGCAAGGGGGTGAAAGACAGTTTAGGAGGGATTGGAATATAAATGGCAGGAAGCAAGAGGAAAGGCTGACATACCACAAGGACATCACCATCAAACAGGGGAGACACAGGGAAGCCACAGATACAGAGGTACCATGGAGAGAGAATCAGTATGGCTTGGCATGAGACAGCAAGAAGAGGCAGGTAATGGACACTCCCGTGGTTGGCAGTGAGGTCATTAACAGAGAGGGATGGCCAAGGAACAAGTTTGGGGAACAGTGCAAAGCTGGAGATGCCAGGCGGCTAGAAGGTGGAAATACTCTATGGGCCCCTGGAAACTCTGGTTTGGAGCCCAGGATCTTGGTCAGAACTGACGGTGTTAATGTGGCAGTCAACAGCAAAGAGAGGACAATTGAGAGAGCCAGGGCAGTCCAGATATGCTATGTCCAAAGCCGGCGCTCCTCTTCTTCTTCCAGAATCCTCTCTCCTCCTGTGGCTCCCATCCTCTGCAGCCTCATCCCATGCTCGCCCCCCCCCCACCCATGTCCACATCCTGTCATCATACTTGTTTTCTCAATACTGATTCTGTCCATATTTTGCTCATCTCTCCTGCTTCCCATCCTCCTGCCCCTGAGAGTCCAGCTCCCATCATTTCTCACCTGGTTCACTGCAAAGCCCCCCAGCTGGCCTCTGGGTCTGCAGCCTGCACTCTTCACCATTGCAATCAGAGAAAGATTTCTAAATTCCATTCTAGCAATGTTATTTGTCTTTTCTCCAACCCAGTCTACTAAGAGTTGCCTACGAGGCCCTCCTCCACAATCCAGGCTGCAGACTGTAGGGCCAGCTGCATCTCCCTCCCAGTTCCTTGCATCCCAGACCCAGTTCTTCAAACATGTCTTGACTGTCCCCTGTCTCCATGCCCTTGTACATGTTATTCCTTCTGCCTGAATGCTCTTCCCACCTCATTTACCTGGCTTACTGCTGGTGTAGCTGGCAGCAACCAATTCAAGCATCACTTCCTCCAGGAAGCCTTGTTTGATCTATTCTGTGAGTTCTTACCTCACCCAGGGATTCCTTCTACCCTGCACATCTATCGTTACCATGTTCATCTTCCCTGTTGAGGCCAGGCCTCATGACTCATTCATCTCTCTCTGGCACCAGGGCCTAGTCAAGTGCCTGGCACCGAATAGGTGCTCAACTACTGTTTGTTGAATGATTCAATATAGCCAGGAGTGGATGAGGACTCCAAGGGAAAGAGTGTAGAGAAATGAGGGGCTTAGGCCTGAAACTTGGAGTGTCTCAATTTTTAAGAACAGGAGAGGGAGGCCGGGCACCGTGGCTCATGCCTGTAATCCCAACACTTTGGGAGGCCAAGGCGGGCAGATCACTTGAGGTCAGGAGTTCAGGATCAGCCTGGCCAACATGGAGAAACCCTGTCTCTACTAAAAATACAAAAATTAGCCGGGCACGGTGGCAGGCGCATGTAGTCCCAGCTACTTGGGATGCTGAGGCAAGAGAATCGCTTGACCTGGGAGGCAGAGGTTGCAGTGAGCTGAGACCATGCCACTGCACTCCAGCCTATGTGACACAGTGAGACCCTGTCTAAAAAAAAAAAAAGAATGGGAGAGGGAAACAGACAAAAAAACACAGTATCTCACAAGCCCCGGAAAGAGGATTGGCCAAAAAAAAAAAATGCTGGTGATTGCTGCAAATATTTTCTCCTTTTTAACTGCCTTCATCTTTTAGGTCGCAGCTGAGTCCCTTCAGGAAGCCTTCTCTGAGCCTCTTCCACTAAGTTAGTCCCCCTTTATCCTCTCCCATCCCATACCTGCGCTGGTCCTGGGCTGTGTGCTCCCCCATCCAGCCCTCACATGCTCTGCTCGGCATTGCAAGTGACTGACACCTCTAGGCTCCCAGGCCAGTGAGAGGCTCTGGCAGGAAACTCAAAGGTAGAAGGAAAGGAGAATCCAGGGACTTCTCCCCATCCCTCTCAGTCTTAGTGGTATCTGTGGAAATGGTTGTGTCTTCTCTATGGTTTCAACTTCTTCCAAGTGACCCCAGTCCCAGCCTTTGATTACACTGCCCCAGTTCAGTCCTTCCAACCCAGGGGTCACAGTTGGATTCCTGGTTACTTTCCCCACTGTCTGAAGAACTTCTCCATCCTTTCATCCCCTATGTAACCAATTTCCTGCATTCAATTCTATGTTTATTCTATGTTTAAAAACTCAGAGGCCAGGCGAGGTGGCTCACACCTGTAATCCCAGCACTTTGGGAGGCCGAGGCAGGTGGATCACCTGAGGTCAAGAGTTCGAGACCAGCCTGGCCAACATGGTGAAACCCCATCACTACTAAAAACAAAACAAAAAAAATAGCCGAGTGTGGTGGCAGGCACCTGTAATCCCAGCTACTCAGGAGGCTGAGAGAGGAGAATTGCTTGAACCTGGGAGGCAGAGGTTGCAGTGAGTTGAGATCGTGCCACTGCACTCCAGCCTGGGTGACAAAGTGAGACTTCATCTCAAAAGTAAATAAATAAATAAATAAAATAAAAATAAAAACTCAGAATGGGGCTGGGCATAGAGGCTCATGACTGTAATCCCAGTGCTTTGGGAGGCCAAGGCAGGAGAATCGTTTGAGGCCAGGAGATCGAGATCAGCCTGGGCAACATAGGAAGACCCCTACCTCTATCAAAATTAATTTAAAAAAAAATCTCAAAATGGGTTCTGTTTTCCTGGCTGGATCCTACCTGACACAATATACTCTCCCCTCTTCTTGCCATGCTTGCAGTGGCTTAAGTCCTCATCTGTTGCTACCTGTTCAAGGAAGCTCCCTAAGGGCAGGGACAGACTGGTCTGGAGGTTCCATGCTTCCTCCCCAAAGCCTGACGGGATCTCAGTGCATCACATTTGTGGCTGGCTGCAGATAAGAAACTGAGACAAGGTCATCCGCTAGGAGGCAGTCCATGGAGAAGACGGCTGGTGAGCAGAAACCAGGCTGCAAGGGGCACACTCGAGCGGCAGGTGAAGCAGACTTTCAAGAAGTTTGGGAGTGAAGGGGGAAAGAAGGCTGGGCTAACAGTGTAGGGGAAAGCCAGGACTAGCAAGGTTTTATTTGTTTGTTGTTTTTAGGCTGTCCTCGGCTTGATCTCATTTGTAGGTTGAAAGGAAGAAGCAAAAGGAGGGAGATATTGAAGGGCAGGAGATGCCGGCACATTGGGAGTGGAATGACAGGACCTGTGCGACCTATTAGCAGGATTCAATCCACCAGAATGCTTGAGGATAATGTGGAGAGGAGACTGGAGGTAAGCAGGTGAGTTTGGAGGGGAAAATCTCCAAATCAGGAAGTGAGAAGAATTTGTGTCAAGCCAGGGCACCCTAAGAAGTCTCCAAAGTTGGGAGAGGAGGCTAGCTCTCTGGAAGGTAAGCCCAGGACCTGTTCTTGTAAGGTCATCTTTGCCCAGTACCCTCCAGAGACCCCCACCAGCCCTCACCTCCATTCTTTGCTGAAACTGGCACTCCTCTCCCCCTCACCCACATCGCCACAGCCCCTCCTCTTCTCCAGCAGCTCTGTGGTTCGTGGTGCCCCTTGCCATCTCCCCATGTGGGGTGGGTTTGGTGGGCAGCAGGCAGAGGCCAGAACCAGCATGCAGTGGTGTGCCGGCAGGTGTTCAACAACCAACTCAAGGGATAGGTAGTTCTGATTTATACTGTTTGCCAACTTCCAAGGTGTAAATACTCCCAACATGTCCAATTTCAAGCTACCAATATGGGATCACTGATCACAAAATAGGAAGAGAGAATGGATCACACTTCTGCCTGCATCCATTTATCCATTTCCTCTCCTGCCTCCCTGGCCCCTCCATAGATCTCAGCTGACAGCAGCAGTGGGGCAGTTTCAAGCTGGGGAGGGCAGCAACAGCACTGTGGCTGCAACTTTAGGCGGTCCTGATAGGGAAATGAAAACCGTTCTCCTCCAGGAACATCCACCCCACAGTCCCCAGTCATCTCTCATCTCAGCCTCACATCTGAATTCTCAAGCGTGACTTCAGAATCTCACAGTAATTTGGGGCCTGAAATCCACAGACATTCAGATGACTCATCAGCCACTTTCTCATTGGACATGGCTCAACACCATAAACCGTGCTGACTAAGGCAATAAAAACCAGAATATAATTTCCTTTCTTCCAAGGCAAACAGAAAAGGAAAAATGATCCAAGGATAGCATTCCTTCACTGATTTACTCACTCTTCATCATTCTCCTACAGAACTGATGGGCAACTGGCTCCCTGAAGCCTGAAGTCTCTCTGCAGAGTCCGGCATGCAGGAGGGCAGGGGCTCTGGAGTCAGACATGGTTTGAATCCTGGGTCTCCTGTCACAGCAAAGTGACACTGGGCAAGTTACTTCTGTCTGAGCTTCAGTTTGCTCATCAGTGAAATGGGGACAGTAATACTACCTATTCTATGGGGTTAGACTGTAGGCGTTCTCAACTGGGGGCCATTTTGCTTCCTTGGTGACATCTAGCAATGTCCAGAGACATTTATTGTTGTCACATTGAGTGGATGAGTGAGTGCTATGGGTATGTAGTAGACAGAGGCCAGGAAAGCTTTTAAACATCCTCCAATGCACAAGACAGCCCTGATGTGGTTTGGCTGTGGCCCCACCCAAATCTCATATTGAAACCAGGCACAGTGGCTCATGCCTGTAATTCCAGCACTTTGGGAGGTTGAGGCAGGTGGATCACTGAGTTCAAGACCTGCCTGGCTGACATGGCGAAACCCCATCTCTACTAAAAATATAAAAATTAGCCGGGTATGGTGGTGCACATCTATGGTCCCAGCTACTCAGGAGGCTGAGGCACGAGAATCACTTGAACCTAGGAGGAGGAGGATGCAGTGACCTGAGGTCACGCCACTGCACTCCAGCCTGGGTGACACAGGGAGACTCCATCTCAAAAAAGAAAAAAAAATCTCATCTTGTAGCTCTCACAATTCCATGTTGTGCGAGGGACCCAGTGGGAGATACCTGAATCACTGGGGCAGTTTCTCCCATACTGTTGTCATTGTAGTGCGTAAGTCTCATGAAATCTGATGGTTTTGTAAGGGGTTTCCCCTTTCGCTTGGCTCTCATCATTCTCTCTTGTCTGCTGTCATGTAAGACATGCCTTTTGCCTTCTGTCATGATTGTGAGGCCTCCCCAGCCACGTGTAACTGTCACTCCATTACACCTCTTTCCTTTATAAATTACCCCGTCTCAGCTATGTCTTTATCAGCAGCGTGAAAACGGACTAATACAAGCCCCCTCCCCCAACAGTGAATTATCCAACCCCAAATGTCTATGGTGCCAGGCTGAGAAACCCTGGCCTAGAGGGAACATTCAGTGAGGTTATGCACATGAAGTACTCTAAGTCTGTCGGGCTTACTTTTTGTAAAGTATCAGAAAACAAGCTGCGATTCTTTTGGAATAGCACAGTCTTATGCTATTTCCAGAACTGAAATGGATGGGATGTGAAAACCGTTGAGTACTGAGAACCTAGTTCACTACTCCAGGTGTGAGTCATCCTGTAAATGTCAATTTCTTGTATTTAAAGCAGAGCTGAGGGTGCACAAGTGACTCAAGACCAGAAGCTTTCCCAGGTTGTCTCGACTTAGGCTGGGAGGAAGTAATCTTGTCCCAAAGCTCTCCTTCCAGAGGGTGCAAGCACTTCAAGACTCAGAGACACCACACTGCTCACTCTGGGTGGGTGTATTGTTTCTCACCTCACCCACACACAGTGGGGCTTGGAAAGACCTCAGAAAAGTAGCTGAAACTGAGACGCCTTGCCTATCCCGAATATCTTCCTTACCAGTGTTTAGTGGTTTGTTCCTCTCCTGCAACCTGATGTGAAATTTCCTCTCCAGAGTTACAGTTTTTTGTTTGTTTGTTTGTTTGTTTTTTCGAGACGGAGTCTTGCTCTGTCACCCAGGCTGGAGTGCAGTGGTGGAATCTCCGCTCACTGCAAGCTCCGCCTCCCGGCTTCACGCCATTCTCCTGCCTCAACCTCCCAAGTAGCTGGGACTACAGGCGCCCGCCACCACGCCCGGCTAATTTTTTTGTATTTTCAGTAGAGACAGGGTTTCACCGTGTTAGCCAGGATGGTCTCAATCTCCTGATCTCATGATCTGCCTGCCTCGGCCTCCCAAAGCGCTGGGATTACAGGAGTGAGCCACCACCCCTGGCCAAACAGTTTTGAATCAACACAGTTCACTCTCTCTGATTAATACACATTAGTGTTCAGGGATGAATTTAAAGACAGATCATCTTGATGGAGTAGGTGGGAGTGTACAGGGGACCCAGGACCAGAGGTGTCAAGAGAATCTGGGCAAAGTACAGAGGCACTGGGTGTTTTAAAGAAGGAATAGTGACAGAGAGAGAAGGCAAAGGCAAGCCAGGGAGCATCTCAGACTCTGGAGGTGTGCCCACATCTTTCCTGAGAAGTGCTGAGCCCAGAGGCAAACAGGTGGTGGGAAAGATAATAAGGGCATCCAAGTTTGCCGATACCAACCTGTACATCTGGCCAAGCTCTGCTTGAGTCACTGAAATGCAAAACCCTGGGGGTGGAGATTTGGGGGCCACCAGTTCAGCTTCTTTTTTGCCTGCCATCTCCCAGCCAGTCAGTGGCAGAGCCAGGGTGGGCACCAGAGACTGTCTGGCTCTAAAGCACAGACTCTGTGGGAGCCACAACCTCAAATGCTCCAGGGCCCAGACAGGTGACACAAGGTTAGATGGTTGAGTAAAAAACAGAGTGGCGGGAGCTGTAAGGAATCGTAGGCTCTGCTCTAAGGCATTCAAATTCAAATTTAAAAATATATTGGGCCAGCCAAACAAAGCATATTTCTGGCCTGGGTGAGTGGATGAGGCCCTCAGGTTGTGAGTTTTTGACCACTGCCTAAATAAATGGTCTTCCCTATACCCCAGCGGAGATGACTGTTTGGCACAGATATATCCAGAAAGAAGATTTCAGCTTTGGACTGTCTGCAAAGTAGTCTCAAGCAGATGGTGGTCTTTGCTCAAACACTTTCAGAGATGGGGTGTTCCCTACTTTTCAAGACAGCCTTGGGTGGGGCCTGCCTATCGCCGGACTAGAGCCACTCACCACACCTATCATGGACCCTTCGTGGAAGTGGGATGCCTAGGGTAGGAGTACGTCTTTTATTTTGCAAATAAAACAAATCAAGTTTGGATTTTTTTTTTTTTTTAAGACTGCCTCACTCTGTCACCCAGGCTGAAGTGCAGTGGCACGATCATGGCTCACTGTAACCTCAAACTTTCAGCCTCCCCTGTAGCTGGGACTGCAGGTGCGAACTACCAAGCCCGGTTATTCTTTTTTTTTTTGCAGAGACGAGGTCCCCGCTATATTGTCCAAGCCGTTCTCCAACTCCTGGCCTCAGGCGATCCTCCTGCCTTAGCCTCCCAAAGCGCTGGGAGTACAGGAGTGAGCCACCGTGCCTGGCCTGGAATTTATTACAAATAAAATACAAGTTCAGTGTGGAAACACTAGATAATACAGAGGAGCAAAAGTTAGAAAAAATGTCCATACCTTCCCTACTCCCCACCCCCGACCCCCATTCTGAAAGAAGCACTGTTGACACTTCAACGCATATTCTGAACTCCAGGTCCTTTCTTTGCATACATCAAGCTCTCATCCTCTTGCAGGCTCTGTGGTCTGCAAACTCGGCAAGCAGATGCTTTACTCAGCGCTCATACCACGCCACGCACCCACATGCTCTCTTTGTACCTGGGTTTCAACCCACAGGTCGGGCCCCTGTAAGCCCTTTGCTCCTGAAGCTTCTCGAGGGCAGGCACTGTAACCTTTATTCATTCCAGGGATTCTACAGCACCAGACACACGGTAAGAGCTCAATAAAAACGTCTCTACCCCCACCACCTCCCGCCTCAGCCGCCACCGCCTGGCAGCAGAGAGGAAGCTGGACGCCCGCGACCCACCAGGGAGAGCGCCTCGCTGTCGCCAAGGTAACCGAAGTCCGAGGCAGGGAGTGCCCACGCATGCGCACACTCGCCCTTCCTTCCAGTAACCTCGAGAAGAACGCAGCTGGTAAGACTGCCAGAAGCCGAGGGCGCATGTGTGGTTCCACCAACACCCTAGTCGCCTCCGCCTTCTGTCAGCCCGCCCAGCGATCTCCCCTCTACAAACATCGCCCGGAAATAGTGCCCATTTCTGGAAACCAGGCCTCGTTAACCAATCGTTGCTAGGGAGCGGGAAGACGGGCTTGCCGGGACGGCCGTCTCATTGGCTGGCTTGGGGAAATGGGCGGGGCCACAGGTCGCCGTGCGGCCAAAGAAAGGAGGTGCGAAGCGAAGCAAAGTTACAGCCGCCAGGGGAGGCGTGGCCCCGGGGGCGGCGGAGAAGGGGAGGGGCGGAGCCCGGGACCGGGGCGGGGCGACCGCGGGCCGGGAGCTCAGCGGTCGGGCGGCCGGCGGCGGGAGATCGCGGGCGAGCGGAGCGCAACACTCGCTTGGTTGGGGAGATCGGCGCTTGGCCGGTAGGTGACGGGGCGGGACCCTGGGGCCCGGAACGAGGCGCCCAGGGAGCGGCTGGGATGGATCGCCCCTCAGCCCCGGGCTGGCCTGCGGCCTGGCCCCTCGCCCCGGAACAGTGGGGTTGGCGGCCGGGCCAGCGCAGTCCGCCGTACCTCGTCCAACCCACTCGCGGCGGTCCGCGGGCGCGCCCTCGCACACGCTGCCGGCGCCGCGCTCGCCCCGGGCCTCCAGGCCGCGCACTCCTGCTGGCCACACGCTGGCTCCGAGCGCGCGCAGGGGCGCCCTGCTTCCCCTTCACCAGGGGCCCGCGCCGCCGCCAGGCCCGCCCGCCTGCTCTGCGCCCCAGTGCCCCCAGGATGAAGCTCGCCTGGCGTGGGGCGGACGTGTCTCCTGCAGGAGTGCGCCCTCGCATCTGCCCTGGCGTGAAACCCTCCTGGCCTTTCCTGGGGAGTTCTCAGGTCACACCTCAAGGCGGGGAGCACGAGCTAAGCCCGTCCTCAGCATGCAGCGGGGCAGTGCTGGCCGCCCGCAGCATCCTCCCTTCGCCCTCTGAACCCAGTCCTCCTCTGTAATTCTTCTAGGCTGTCCAACTCGGGACTTTATCTGTTGGTTCAGATGTAATATTCCCATCTTGGAAACCCATCGTGGCCCTGGCATCTTGCAACCACCGGGCACCAGGCAGACAGGGGCCACTTGTACAGTTTCCTACCTGCCCGGGAGCCTCCTTAGTGCTGGCTAACTTCAGAAAAAGTGTTTCCTTCCTAGTCGAGGTTAAAAAGTTGCTCTCGGCCCTAAAGGGTAGACTGGAGGTATGAATGAGGCAGAGGATAAGTGGTACATACATCAGCAAAGTAAATGGTAAAACTACTTTTGATCACTGGGGACAATGAACACCAATGACTTAACTAAGGACCCTAAAAGCACGTGAAATTAAATTATTAGGGTAAGGTCATGGTATAAAATAGCAGTCTGGAGTTTATTCCAGGAAAAATGTTGAAAACCCCTTGACTAGAAACATGGTCTTTCTGAAAGATTAGAAGGAGACAGTATCTTAACATTAGTGATGTGTTTTTTACTTAGTGTCTTCATACCTGTGAGCTCTGTTTTCCTTCAGATGGCTGTGTGGTAAGACAGATTGTAGTGTCCTGTTTTATAAGTGAGGCACCTGAGGCAGGTGTGTATGAGGGGAGTGGGAGTGGTATGTATCTTGCCTGATGCCTCATAGCCGGGACTAAGGATGGGTCTTCCCCAGAATCCTAGATCAGGACCACATTATAGAACTGAGATGCAGACAGGAGGGAGAAGTTTTTGGTGTGGTTTTTATGCTGTCAGTGTGAGAGGACAGTTAAAAAGTGCTTGCCTTACTTTGCTTGTGTTTGGATTTACTCTTGGTGTTTTTTAAGTGATCTCAATCAGTTCCTTTGGAGCGATGCCAGACCTCTGAATTTTTCAGGCACCTTTCGGACATCCTCATTTATTTTGAAGGGTGTAGAGAACTTCTCAGAAGATCTCAAAATAAAAGTAATCATCTCTGACTCTAATTTTAGAGATAAGTACCCAGGTGTATGTACCAGCTCTTTGTGAAATCAGACAGCAAGACGCTGCCAAGCTTCAGGCCATCTTCTGAGTGTTTTCTGATTATAAGGAGCAGTTCTGAAGGGGGTTTTTTGTCACTGGTATTGTCTGTTAAGGGTTTGTGGGAGCGGCACCACAGAGACCCTGCCAAATCAGTCTCCCTCTATTAAACAAAAATGTCTGGTTGGGCCTTTTCGCCTCAACAGATGAAGGTTTGGTTCCTCATTTTGCTTCTCCTGTTGAACACTGACTCCTTTGTGATCTGCCTGGAATATGTGTATATCATTTACTGCTGAGAAGATGACTTATGCTGGTTGGTTGTCCAGCCCTATGCCACTGTTGTGATTTTTGTTTTGTTTTGTTTTGTTTTGGTGATTGATAACAGCTCATCCCTGGCCAGGGTCTGGTGAGAGATCTGCGGAGATGTGAAAGAGATGAAAGCTTTATCCAAGGTTGTTTTCTTCATTGTTGGCACCCTCTGAACAGTGTTGTATCACTTTGGCCTGTGAAGGCACTTTTAACTTCCTATTTTTTTTCCTGTCTCAATGGACAGCACATGGGCTTTCCTAACAAGCCTGCCTGCCCCTATGAAGAGCTGACAGATTCATATTGGTTGGTTTGACAGATGTTCTTTCTGGGGGGAAAGTTCAGAAATCTTAAAAGCAAAGTCAGTCCTAAGTAAAAAGTCTAAGTCAGCCCAATACGCATACAGGCAGCATATTTCTACTGATGGCTTCCATCATCTCAAGGTTGTTTTTTTTTTTTTTTCCTGGCAAAAGGTTAAAATGCAACTAAAATTCTGCTTTCGTGATTAATAAGTCACTACCGCAGTTGTGTCTGATGCTTCCTGTTTGCCCCATTTTAGTATTTCAGTTAAACTGGAAACATCTGAGCATTATGGGCACTGTTGATGGCACCAGTGTGAAATTGGTGGGCCGGGGACAATTCCATGTCAGTGAATTTAGGGAGCTCTAAGGATGTCAGCCCCTCTAGTCTCCACACACCACAATTCCCTAGTAAGGGAACAAAATGGGGCTGAGCGTCTGTAAGAGCTAGGTGGGCATTCAAAGTGATGCATGTGTGAAGGTTTTGCATTTACTCTGTGGTGCTGGCTAAAATGCTGAAAGCAGTAGCCCAGAAAGGGAAGGCGAGACCCAGGGCAAATTGTAGGGGAACATTTCTGTTGAACTGAGCAGGACATCGAAGTATGAGATTTTTCGTTCTAGGCTTATGACTGCCTGAATGACAATGCAGAAAAAGTCATTTTTCTTCAGTGGCCAGTGTGCTCTTTGTGTTCTAAAGGAGCCTCTTCCCTTCTTGCTTTTCTACATCTCTTAATCCCTCAGCTCCCTGATAGAAATCCCTTGAAATTATGTGGCATCAAGAATAATTTTATAGCCAGTCTTTCTATTTTCACACAATGCTCATGTGAAGAAGGGCAGGGACAAAGATCAGAAAAGTGAAGCCTCATAAGGAGAAATAGACAGGATTGCTCAGAATCTAAACCCCGTTTTCCTGACATCTAGGTCACTGCTTTTTCTACTAACTTGCTCATGAAACGGTAAGGATTTTCCTCCCCCAAAACATGTCAGTTTTGAATATAATGAAACCAGGCTAGCAGCTTTATTTATTGTACCAGTCAATTGTTAATTGATATTGATTGTTAATTAATAAAAGGCTAAAAGAGGAATAGCCTGCTGTCTGGACAGGTGTGCTTGTGCCCATTTTCCAGATGTAGAAACAAAGGCAGAGAGCCCGTGATTTGTCCAGAGCAACAGAACAAGTCTTTGGTGTCTCCGTGTCACATGTGGTGGCTGAGGCTGTCAGGTCAGAGAGACCTGGGTCAGGTCGAGGTCTGCCACTGCCTGCCTGTGTGCCCACAGGCAAATCACTTCACTTCTCTAATCATCAGGTGCCTCATCTGTGAATGGAATCAGAAATACTTCACGGGAGTGTTTTGAGTAGAAAATGAGAGGACATATATAAAGTGCTGAGCCCAGTGCCCGGCACAGAACATAGCGACTGTAACTGTTGCTGTTGTTGTTATTGTTGTTGGTGGTGGTGGCAGTAGTAGTAGTAGTAATAGTAGCAGTGATAGTAGCAGTAGTAGTTGCCAATTAATGCATTGTGACTAAACCTGTTTTCTGTAAGATGATGTCAAGAAGAGTCAGACTGCCTGACAGGCCAGAGTCATTTTCTCAGTAGGACTTTTAGGGGGACAGTTCTTCAGTCTAAAAGCGTCAGCTGTCTTGTTCTCCCTGCCTTACACTATATACTGTCCTCACCATACTCCAAATAAGTCTACAAAGGTCCAGGCTCTGCCCGGTTGACAATCCTGACTCTAAGCTGGAGACACAGCTGGGCCTGTCTAGGGGCTTCCTGCGTCCGACATGTGATCAAGTAGGTTCCTGCATTAACCCTGGAGGTGAGGAAAGGGAAAATACTGTATGGCATGTAGGTCAGCAAGGACTTGCTCTTTGTCTGGGGGACTAGGAGGGAACATTTGGTTCGGAGGAGTGAGGTTCCCACTACCACATGGCATCCCCAGCTCACCGTCCTTTCCCTCTCATAAAGATGTCTTTGTCAGCTTCTCTCCAGGACTGTGTCTGGGAGCCCAGGATCTGCAGTCAGGGACTTGCAGATTTCCCTTTAAATCTCACGGGAAGCCTGGAATGGTGGTGTGTGTTTCTGTAGTCCCAGCTACTTGAGAGGCTGAGGCGGGAGGATCACTTGAGCCCAGGAGGTCAAGTAGCTATGGGCAACATAGCGAGACCCCATCTCTTAAAAGAAAAACATTTGTTTTAATCTCACAAGGGAAAAAAAAAAAACAGTTTCATATTATATTTTAAAGTCTTTTTTCCCCTTAATACAAAACAAAAATATAGGCTCTCACCAGGCTGCCATTCCCTTTAAATAACATTTTGTTTTCTCTTGGGGAAGCTGACTTGATGGCCGAAGAGTCATTTCTAAAGTGAAGCTAGTTTTTAGAAAAAATAGATCACCGGATGTCAAGCCTCATGTGGAGCTGGGTTCAGATGAAAATGAAACCAGCAGGCCTGGCGTGGCAGCTCTGCACTTGACTTCAAGCTGGAGGTGAGAGGCAGAGTGTGCCTGGACCTTGCTCCATAACTGGTTGACCCCACAGAGTGCATTTGATAGGTGCCTTAGTCATTTTCCAAGCAGCTTTGCTTAGGTGAGCAGAGCACTTTCTCTGGAAGGTGAGTCACCCGTGCAGGGGTGTAGGTGACAGGCGATTTATTCCCCAGCACAGTTGCAGAGAAAGTCCTGAGCAGACCTTCGTGGGGAGCCCTCTGCCACAAATCACCCTCATCCCAGCCCCAGGTTAGGAGGCCGGGGACAGGAGGCAAACAGGAGGCTTCTGGGGCCTGCGGGCTGACAGCGGAGGGGGGATCGTAGACAGGGCACAGAGCCCAGATCAGCAGTGTCACTGACTCCTGAGTCCAGCCACCTTGAGGGTGGAAAATGGCCTGCTTCCAGTGACAGTCAGCAAAGAAGCAGGAGGGGAGCTTTGGCCCCAGGGAACTGGGAAATCCCTTGGCAGAGAGCAGAGCGACAAACCCTATTTTGGTGTGAAAAACCTTTTAGGAACGGTTTTCCACCTGCCTCCTTTTCAACCACCTGAGTTGGAGGCTCTGCAGAGCTCCAGTGATTGGAAAGGTGAGATTAAACCCTGGATTTCAAGAAGCTTCGGGAATCCCAAGCCTGCCACCACCTCAGTTGTCTACACTTCTGGACCAGGGTTTGGACCCAGAAAGAAGCCGCAGGGGGAACTCCTGAGCCATCCCTCCCTCCCAGTTTCTGGCTACTACAGCTTCTCTTGACCCTCTTTCCGCTAAAACCACTATCAGGTGACCATTAAGGCAGAGATTTTCTTCAGACACTGTTCTGGACTAGTGCAGTTAGTGTTGAACTTGACCGCTTACGGCCAGGGACATCTATAAGCAATGTCCAGGACCACGTACAAGGAGCGCTTGACTTTAATGAAGCTACAGCCGAGGAACGGTTATTCTCTTGCAAGTAATATTGTTCCCTATCTCTGGCAGACCACCAACCCAGCCCCTGTACCCATACTCCATCAATCTGGACCAACCAGCAGTCACTTCCTGCTGGCATGGCTAAATAACCTTAACCTCACTGTCCACAAAGAGCTGTTAGGATTACAGCCTGGACATGATCATTCACATTTTTTGCAGTGAGAAAATGCAGGAGAGAAAATGGTGGCCCAAGAAAGCCAGGTGGGTTGCCCAAGGCCACACAGCTAGTTAATGGCAGAGCCTGAACTATAAAACCCAGACTCTTCACTGTGCTCTGCTGCCAGGGAATGAAGGAACTAATCCTGAAGCAGGATTTTTTTTTTTTTTTTAAACTAGCTCCTCCTTTTATTCTCCTACCCCAACCCTATCACTCTCAGCCTTTCTGCAAGCTCTGCCAGGCCTGGGAAGGGTGGAGTCACAGCAGCTGCTGCCCTGGGTCTAAGAAAAAGTAAACAGAAAGCTATTTGTTGGACGCTCTCTTATACCATGAGGTTCATGTAATCAAAAGGAGGTCAAGGTTGATAAGAAAATACAATTACCAGGAAGTCTCAAAGGTTGCCCACACCTTTAGAGCACTTTCCTACCTAGCCAAGCAGTATCTCACCTAGAGTGGGTATTTAGTAACTTTCAATGATTGATTACAGGGGTCCGAACTCACAGTGCATGAAGCTCTTCTGCATCTTTCTTCTGTGCAGGAGGTGCATGCATTCTCTGCGTGTTATCCTAGCTGATCTGTCTGGCTCCTCTCAGTGAGAGGCTCTTCCTTATGGGTGAAGCATGATTTCATGATGTCATATCTGGATGGTGGCCCCTGTAAATGCAAAGAATTATTGTAGCCAAAATCCACCTTCTACTGACATTAATGTTTCCTTTTACTGGGCCAGAATTAAAAGGTAGATATTTCTGGTCGATACTAGGGATAGCCAGGAGGGTTGGGAGGAAAGGAGGCTTAGCCAGCCTCCAATGAGGATGTGGTTGCCAATTCAGATAAATGGAGGCTGGGCGCGGTGGCTCACACCTGTCATCCCAGCGCTTTGGGAGGCTGAGGCGAGCGGATCATGAGGTCAAGAGGTTGAGACCATCCTGGCCAACATGGTGAAACCCCGTCTCTACTAAAAATAGAAAAAAATTAGCTGGATATGGTGGCACGTGCCTGTAATCCCAGCTACTCAGGAGGCTGAGGTAGGAGAATCACTTGGACCTGGGAAGTGGAGGTTGCAGTGAGCCAAGATCCACCATTGCACTCCAGCCTGGGCGACAAGAGTGAAACTCTGTCTCAAAAAAAAAAGGTTACAAATTGAGTCCTTTGACCAAGGGAGTTGATTGAACCCACCAGGCTCCTTGAGTCCTGCCCGACAGTCTCCACTGGCAGATGCTGTGCCTGAAGAGGCAGGAATAGCTTTGTACAGATCAATGTGAAGGACGGAGTCCTGCACCGCCTCCCTCTAGCATGTATTAGATACACACAAATATATGCAAATCCCAGCCCAGATGGGTGTTGTCCAGTTCAGAAGGGTTATCTTCTCAAGCAGTAGAAGTAATTGGGTCTCTAAGTCAGCATTTAGCACAGGGGATGGCAGGAGTGGCTCCACAGCCAGCTTTCAGGACACCTGCTTGCTGGGATGCAGTTAGAATACAGCCACCAAGCTGTGACCCCCTCCCTTCCAGCCTGCCAGGTGATTGGACAGTGTGGACACGTGTCCCTGTCTAGCCAGACTCCCAGAGCCTATGGCACTCATTTATTCCTCAGAAGTGTGTCTGTCCTTTCACTCAGGAACACTTGCCAAGTGTGTCAAATGGGCCACATCTACTAGGTGCTAGAAAACCAAACACAATTGAGGCACCGCCCTGGAGGACCTCACCATGACAGGGGGAAGCTGGGCACGAAGGCAGACACCTCACAGGTCAGCCCCGGTGTTGGTCGGAAGCCATGACAATAGGAGCTGGAGGGGGCGAGGAGGCCACCATGCGCAGCCCAGTGGCCCTCCTTTTCCAGCTTGAGCCAGCGCTGTCAGGCGTAGAGCGTCTTGGATTCTGCAGGTGCCTGGGTGGGAACCCCTTGGTATTTCTCTCATCCTGGGGTCTTGTACCACTCATCAGCTTGGAGTGGGAGCTTGGTAACAATTGGGAAACTTCGGCACTTTGGGGGAAAGAAGTGCCTTTTCAGAAGTGTAGGGACACTCAGGAGAAATGTGCTCAAATGTTGTTTGGACACAGTGGCTCATGCCTGTAATCCCAGTGACTTGGGAGGCTAAGGCAGGAGGATTACCTTTTAGGCCAAGAGTCGGAGACCAGCCTGGACAACATGGTGAGACCCACCTCCAAAATTTTTTTTTAAAAAACTAGCTGGGCATGGCCAGGGACCGTGGCTCACACCTGTAATCCCAGCACTTTGGGAGGCCAAGGCAGGCAGACCACTTGAGGCCAGGAGGTCAAGACCAGCCTGGCCAACATGGTGAAACCCTGTTTCTACTAAAAATACAAAAATTAGCCAGGCGTGTTGGCGGGCACTTGTAATCCCAGCTACTCAAGAGGCTGAGGCACAAGAATCACTTGAACCTGGGAGGCGGAGGTTGCAATGAGCCGTGATCGCACCACTGCACTCCAGCCTGGGCGACAGAGCAAGACTCTGTCAAAAAAAAAAAAAAAAAAAATTAGCTGGGCATGGTGGTGCATACCTGTAGTCCTAGCTACTTCAGAGGCTGAGGTGAGAGGATCACTGGAGCTCAGGAGTTTGAGGCTGTAGTGAGTGGTGGTTGCACCACTGCATTCGAGCCTGGGTGACAGAGCAAGACCTTTTCTCAAAAAAGAAAATATAGTTCAAAGTAGAATCAGACAGTGAGTAGCCAGCTAATAAAGACTGACCACCTCCCACCCTTCCAGGAGGGAATTGGGAGGGCAGTGACCACCCTGGCACATCCCATAGGCTTGTTGCCACTAGAGAGTTGCAGGCAGGTGGATCAAGGGAGTGCTTCTAGGTAACTAGGTTCAGCATTCCAAGAAGGCCTTTTGAGGGTTTCAGCAGAGAAGCCTCTTCATCATCCTCATATTCCCGCTGGCCAGCATGGTGCCTGAAACATAGTAGCCACTGGTTAAGTATTTGCTGTTGACTGAAAGTACAAGACTTGAATCCAAACTCCTGCTAGGCCCTGCTGGCCTCGGGGAGGACGAGAGAACCACGGGCTGTTTCATGATTTACCCTCTTTTACCAAAGAATCGTGTGAGATCCCCTGAGAATATTCCTCGTCATGCCCCATGTCCCGAGCCCTTTTTTCCCTTCCCAGTGGAGGACAAGACTATGACCCCTCATTATAAATGGACCCCTCAGCCAATCATGTCCTCAAGCTGGTTGCTTGGGCCAGCTTGTCAAAGAGTGTGTGGGGCAGCGTTTGAAACGAGGCCAGGGTCAAGGTTGCCCCGCCGCAGGGCGGAGCTGGACCTGTGCCTCCTTCCATGCGTTGGAAGCCTTCCGTGGAAAGCCGAGTTCTTTGGGTTTCTTGTTTATTCTGAAGTTCCTCAAACTAGTTCCTCAATTTCAGAACCAGTCACCAGTGACTGCAATGAACTTGAATTCTCCTATGCAGGGAACCTGAGCCTGCCTTTCTTCATCTTCTCCGAACACAGGTAGACGCTGCTTGAAGCCCACTCCCACCTCTGAAAACCAGATTTCCAAACCCAGAAAGGAGCGGCGGGTGGTTGTATTTCAGCGAGATTGACCGTAGCCTAGGGAACTTCTTGCTCAGAATCCACCCCGAAAGGTTAAATAAGGAGAGCTGTTTTTCACAACCAAAATGCTGCTTGTAACAATGATCTCAAAGCTTGGCAAAATCACAAAGTACGTTTTGAGTCATCAAAGAAACTGGCTGTGTTTCACATGATTTTAGTGTCAAGGGCAGTGATGGCCTTCTAATCTTTGGAAATCGGTCGTTGTTAAGTGGCATACAGGGCAGCCCCACTTCATCAGAATATTCAGTTACACAAAATACCCTGAGTTGCAGATTTCAATGACACTTGAAAATTTTTTAATTTTTAAATTATTTCTTATTTTTTTAAATTTTTTGAGACAGAATCTCACTCTGTTGCCCAGGTTGGAGTGCAGTGGCGCAATCTCAGCTCACTGCGACCTCCAACTCCCGGGTTCAAGCGATTGTCGTGCTTCAGACTCCCGAGTAGCTGGGATTACAGGCACCCACCACCACACCCAGGTGACTTTTGTATTTTTAGTGGGGGCAGCGTTTTGCCATGTTGGCCAGGCCGATCTTGATCTCACAACCTCAGGCAGTCTGCCCGCCTGGGCCTCCCAAAGTGCTAGAATTACAGGCATGAGCCACCACTCCCAGCCTGAAAAAATTTTTATACAACATACATTAAACATTCCTTGTGGCTTATTGTATAAAATTAAGTGCACGTGTGGCAGGTTTTTATCTCAATACTACTTTGCCCCACATGTTCTCCTGCATATTGGGTCTGTGTGGATCCGTGATGCCCCCTGCGGCATCTTTTCTATTTGCTGCTGGCTCTCCTTGTGCAAAGGATTTGAAGGTTGAATTGAAAATACCATTGTAATACCTCTCTTTTAAAGCTTATAAAATGCCCTATATCAGGGCCTGGGGGCAAAAGTACTGTTGAAATTTATGAAGATAGCAAATGCTGCTCAAGTCTTTGTTATAAAAAGAATGGTAAATATTAGCTCAAGAAGCCTGGAGCCAGGCTTTATAAAGTGAAGGGCACATTTGCATTTGTCATAGAATTTCTCGTTGGGATAGGCCCGGCTATGCCAGGCCTGGGTGGGCTGAGGAACACAGACCCACCACAAGTCCAGCTTGGAGTCTTTCTTCCCTGTTGTCATTTTAAAGTTGTTTTTTCCAGAACATAGGCTGGCTGTAGTTCATGCTTCATAATTAAGGTGCTTCCTCCCAGGCCAGTCCCTAGATTTCTCACTAACCTTTGACTTGTGACAGCTTTTGCATCTTGGTCCCAATTTTTAAAGCTTAGATCATTTGGAAGTAGATAGAGTGTCATGGTTAAGAGTATGGTCTTTAACATAAAAGTCCCTTGTGCAAATCCTGCCACTGCCACTTTGCTTCTGCATGGCCTTGGGCAGTTTACCTGGCCTACTGAGGCCCAGTTTCTTCCTCCTTGTAGAGGAATAACATTAGTGCCTTGCTCACAAAGTTGTGAAGCTTCAAGAAAAAAATGCATGCATTACCTAATACATGGCGAATAATAATAGCTGCCATTATTATTCATTTGTATGATTACCAACAGCCAGCATGTGGTTATATGTATACAAATAGCAGATTGTTGCAACACCCAAAGATGACCACAGAACAACTAATTTCAGCTTTAGCTGCCAAGGAATTGTGAGTCCCAGTTTATCACGCAGAGCTGAGGCACTGCCAGTGGACACAGAAGCCAGATGGAGTGTGCAGAATGCTCTTCAAAGAACATCTTCATGGGTTCTTGCCGACAACTCTGTCCCTCTGCTCTCAGGATTCTCCTCCTCCTGCTTTGACCACATCTGTTCCAGACTTTCCGTCTGATGCTAGGGCTGCTGGCTAGAAGCTGTGGGAGGTAGCCTTCAGTGCCTCATAGCAGCAAATTTCAAGCAACTTAACACTTATGGACCATCACATCTGTAATCCCAGGACTTTGGGAGGCTGAGGTGGACAGATCACTTGAGGCCAGGAGTTTGAGACCAGCCTGGCCAAGATGGCAAAACCCCATCTCTACAAAAAAATAAATAAATAAAATTAGCTGGGCATGGTGGTGCATGCCTATAATCCCAGCTGCTTGGGTGGCTGAGGCACAAGAATCACTTGAACCCGGGAGGTGGAGGTTGCAGTGAGCCAAGATCATGCCACTACACTCTAGCCTAGGTGACAGTGAAACTGTCTCACAAAAAAAAAAAAAAAAAAAAAACAACTTACAGTTCTGGTCATGCAAAGGTCTGACTGCTCATCTTGTAGCAGCTTCCATCTCACTGGAGGTCCACTGATGTTTCCAGAGTGCCCACTACATGCCAGGCACTGTACTATGTAATTTAAACTTTGTTCCTTGCGTTGAGTCACCCTGTAAAATTCTGTCATGTGGGTTTAAGGATCCGTGTATTACCGATAAGACTCCTGAGTCTCAGATTATGTGACCTGCCCATGGTCACACACCAAGAGTATTGAGAAACTAAGATTCAAACTCAAATCTTCTGACTCCAAGGCCATCCTGTCGTGTGGCTGAATGGCCATTCCTCAGGATTAGTAAGTAATATATTGGAATAAATTACCTCTGAAGGTCTTTCTGATGCTAAGATCATTTTGATTCCTTTATGATTTATTTATCCATCTACCCATTTTCTCCCCATCTAGACTGTAAGCATGTTGAAAGCAAGGATAGCATCTTCACAGGAAGTAAATAGTGTGTTTGGAAACCACCTATCCAATGCTGCCTACTTCTCTGACACATAGAAACAGGAGAAAAGAGATGATAACCCATTGAAAGAGTCACCCAGAAATTCCAATCCCAGGAGCTTACCACCTAGAATTCCTTCTACAAGTACACATAAACGTGAATAAGGATAGGGTTTTTTCCATTATTACTTATAAATGAAAAATTGGAGCCGGGTGCGGTGGCTCACGCCTGTAATCCCAGCACTTTGGGAGGTCAAGGCAGGCGGATCACGAGGTCAGGAGATCGAGACCATCCTGGCTAACATGGTGAAACCCCGTCTCTACTAAAAATATAAAAAACTAGCCGGGCGTGGTGGTGCGCGCCTATAGTCCCAGCTACTTGGAGGCTGAGGCAGGAGAATGGCGTGAACCCGGGAGGTGGAGCTTGCAGTGAGCCAAGATCACGCCACTGCACTCCAGCCTGGGCGACAAAGCGAGACTCCATCTCGGAAAAAAAAAAAAAAAAAAGAAAAGAAAAATTGGAAACAAAGTTTCCAGGTGGGCAAATGATGGTACATCTGTACCTTGCAATCTTATGCAATCTGATGAAGCCTTAAAAGGAATGAATTAGAGGTCAGTCGTGGTGGCTCACACCTGTAATCCCAGCACTTTAGGAGGCCGAGGTAGGTGGATTGCTTGAAGTCAGGAGTTCAAGACCAGCCTGACCAACATGGTGAAACCTCGTCTCTACTAAAAATACAAAAATTACCCAGACGTGGTGGCTGGTAACTGTAATCCCAGCTATTCGGAAGGCTGGGGCAGGAGGATCACTTGAACTCAGGAGACGGAGGTTGCAGTGAGCCGAGAATGGGCTGCTGCACTCCAGCCTGGGCAACAGAGCGAGACTCCGTCTCAAAACAAAACAAAAAAAAGAAATAAATCTACATGTGCTGAGATGGAATAGTATTCATAGTATCTTGTTAAGTGAAAGATGCAATTTGAATGATACTACATGTGTATAATCCCATGTTTCTTTTAAAAATAGTCCCAAACTATATGTTTGTATATGTATAATAATTAGAACTAGAAGGATTTACATGAAACTTAAGTGTTTTTTATGTTGCAGAGAGGAGGGGATGGTGCCGGGATTTTTTTTCTATATACAATTTTGTTTTGTTTACATTTTTATAATGAACAATTATTTTGGTATTTGAAAAAAATTTTTGAGATGGAGTCTCACTCCGTTGCCCAAGCTGGGGTGCAGTGGCGCAGTCTTGGCTCACTACAGCCTCTACCTCCTGGTCTCAAGTGATTCTCCTGCCTCAGCCTCTAAAGTAGCTGGGATTACAGGTGCCCACCACCACACCCAGCTAATTTTTGTATTTTTAGTAAAGATGAGATTTCCCCATGTTGGCCAGGCTGGTCTTGAACTCCTGACTTCAAGTGATCCACCCACCTTGGCCTCCCAAAGTGATGGGATTACAGGTGTGAGCCACTGCACCTGGCCTGAAAAAAAAATTTTTAAGCAAGGTGGAAGATCATATATAAGGAAGGTAGGAGAGGCTAGCTAGGAAAACTGGCCTCCCTTGGGTTTCCCATACTAGGACTAACCCTGCAATTCCCACCCCTTTGCACAAGCAGTGGAGGAAGGGCTGATTTTTCTCTCCCTGGTCCATTTCTGCTGTTTTTCACTCTATGGGGCCACTCGTGCCCGGGGCATCTGGTCCATCCAGCACTAGCACAGGCCTGTAACCACGCATGCATTTGCCACTGGATAAATCAAAGCAGGAAACAGTCCCCATCTTCTGAGCACCTTCCTACTTCTTGAGTCACAACTGATAAAAAAACTCTCAGTCCCCATCAGAGAACAGGGGAGGGAATGAAATGAAAACCAAAACCAGGAAGGACAAGCTTGCCGTCTCCAGCCTTCTGTGTTAGCGGCCCAGCTGCCAAAACTCAGTGAGCAGAACAGAAGAGCCACAGACATTCTGGTGAAGTTTCCTGTCTGCACATGGGTGTGTGTGTGCATGTGCATGCACAGGGTTGGAGAAACCTGCTCATCATGTATTTATAAAGCCCCAATCTCAAGTGTGGATCTAATGCCTCCTAAATTCTCATCCCATGCCAAGAGATTCTTTTTTATTGTTTTCATGATAAAAAGTAATATTTGGCCAGGCATGGTGGCTCATGCCTGTAATTGCAGTACTTTGGGAGGCCAAGGTAGGCAGATCACTTGAGGTCAGGAGTTCGAGACCAGCCTGGCCAACATGGTAAAACCCCGTCTCTACCACAAATACAAAAATTAGCCGGGTATGGTGGCGGGTGCCTGTAATCCCAGCTGCTCAGGAGGCTGAGGCAGGAGAATCTCTTGAACCTAAGAGGCAGAAGTTGCAGTAAGCCAGGATCGTACCATTGCACTCCAGCCTGGGCGACAGAGTGAGACTCCATCTCATAAAAATAATAACAATAATAAAAATAAAGAAAAGTAATACCTACAGAAAAAATCAGTAGAGGGAGATACAAGAAACTGTTATTGGGGATCCCCTTAGAGGAATGGAGGAAGGGATGGAAGGACTTATGCTTTTCATTGGCACCCCGTCTGTTTTATGTTTTTGTTTTTGTTTTTTTTTTACTGTTTAGAAACATTATCTGTTAAAAATGAGAACCAAGGTCGGGCACAGTGGCTCATGTCTGTAATCCCAGCACTTTGGGAGGCTGAAGCAGGTGAATCTCATGAACTCAAGAGTTCAAGACCAGCCTGGGCACCATGGCGAAACGCTGTCTCTACCAAAAATACAAAAAATTAGCCAAGCGTGGTGGCACGCACGCACCTGTCCCAGCTACGCGGGAGACTGAAATGGGAGGATCACTTAAGCCTGGGAGGCAGAGGTTACAGTGAGCTGAGATCTTGTCACTGCACTCCAACCAGGGTGACAGAGTGAGACTGCATCTCAAAAAAAAAAAAAAGAGAACTGAGAAAACTAATACATGCTCACTGAAAAAGTAGAAAAATTAGAAAAGTATAAAAAGAAATATTAAATCATCCATAAGCCCACTACCAAAAGAGAACCATTGCTATATGTTCTAGGTACCTACATTTTTATAAATATCATTATAATATACAAACACATGTATATAGGGTCATATTTTAGATATACTTCTTTATCCTCTTTTTACTAATATAATATCCCATTTTTCCATATTGTTAAATGATTTATAAACATTTTTAATGGATGTTCCATGATTTATTTAATAATTATCCTTCCCCTGTAATTAGACTTTTTTGTTCTAGTTTTTACTGTTACAGAAATACTGTGACCTTTTTTTTTTTTTTTTTGAGATGGAGTTTCGCTCTTGTTTCCCAGGCTGGAATGCAATGGCGCAATCTCAGCTCACCGCAACCTCTGCGTCCCGTGTTCAAGCGATTCTCCTGCCTCAGTCTCCTTAGTAGCCGGGATTACAGGCATGTGCCACCATGCCCGACTAATTTTGTATTTTTAGTAGAGACAGGGTTTCTCCATGTTGGTCAGGCTGGTCTCAAACTCCTGACCTCAGGTGATCCATCTGCCTCAGCCTCCCAAAGTGCTGGGATTACAGGCATAAGCCACAGCACCTGGCTTGTTTTTATTTTTATTTTTATTTTTATTTTTGAGACAGGCTCTCACTCTGTTGTCCAGATTGGAGTGCAGTGGAGTGATCCTGGCTCACTGCAACCTTGAACTCCTAGACTAAAGCAATCCTGCCACCTCAGCCTCCTGAGTAGCTAGGACTACAGGCACGTGCGACTATGCTCAGCTAAGTTTTGTATGTTTTTGTAAAGATGGGGTCTCACTATATTGCCCAGGCTGGTCTCAAACTCCTGGACTCACACAATCCTCCTGCCTTGGCCTCCCAAAGTGCTGGTATTATGGGCATGAGCCACCATAGTCAGCCCCAAACATCTTTGATTATGCTTTTTTCTGGGTTTTTTTTTTTTTTTTTTTTTTTTAATTTGTTCCCTACCTAGATTGCAATTCTGTGAGTTGTGCACACAAAGAGTGGGTATCTTCACTTGGTATGATGCTTGATTGTTCCCAGAGTTCCTTCATCTACATTATTTCATTGAATGAGTAAAAGGGAGTGGGGGTGTGAGGACCAGGAGGAGGGTGAGGAGAGAGGAGACAAGGTGCTGTGGGCAGGCAGAAAAGGAGGCTGTTGTGCAGTGGAGCTGATGGGAGGGGCTTCCTGGGTGGAGGCTGAGCCTTGCCTTTGAAGGACAAGCAGGATGTATGGGGTGGCCCACACAACAGCATGGCACACGTGGGACCTGGAGAGTTGAGTAGCCAAGGGGTTGTGGAGAGATCAGACTGGCCAAAGCCAAACCCTATGTTTGGGGAAACAGTGGCCAGAAAGATTATGCGCCACAGAGTTGAGACTGAGCCCATAAGCAGTGCAGAGCCAGCAGATGTCTTTGAGCTTGAGGTTGTCTTAAGTACATGATGTTTCAGGATTAGCTCAGCACCAGGGTGGGAGGTCAGAGAGAAGCTGGAAGTGGGTAAGACCAATGCCAATAGAATAGATGTGAGGGAATTGCCCTAAACATCTGAAGGGGCCTTATAGACAGTAGTTTCTACATGGCTAGGGCTGGCTAGCCATCATCAGGCATGTGGTGGGAATTGGAGGACAGTCAGAAACTTTACCCCATAAATTGTATTTACCCTGCAGTTTGACCTGTGGAATTGGCAGCAAGACTGAGTTTTTGTTTTTGTTTTTTTGAGACAGAGTCTCGCTCTGTTGCCCAGGCTGCAGTGCAGTGACGTGATCTTGCCTCACTGCAACCTCTTCCTCCAGGTTTAAGCAATTCTCTCATCTCAGCCTCCTGAGTAGCTGGGATTACAGGCATGTGCCACCACACCCGGCTAATTTTTGTATTTTTAATAGAGACGGGGTTTCACTATGTTGGCCAGGCTGGTCTTGAACTCCCAACCCCAAGTGATCCACCTGCCTCGGCCTCCGAAAGTGCTGGGATTACAGGCATGAGCCACCATGCCTGGCTGAGACTGAGTTTTTGAGGGCATGTCTGATTTGTTTCTTTTTAATAATTGATCTGTAAGATTTTAATGATTAATGTACCTTCACATTTCATATCCTTCTTAATGGGAAATGCTTATGCAGAAATTGCCCTCCTGGGAATAAGGCTTCAGGCTGGCCAATGAGTCCAGTTTTGAGGTTCCTCTGGCTGTGTTTCACTCACAGTGCCTGAGTGCAGGCCCCAGTAAGGCCCCTTCCTCCTTCTTCAGACATCTGTTTCTATGTCCCAGGGATCACATGGCCACTCTCCCTCTCCGCCTGAGGGAGAGAGTGAAGCAAGCCTTTCAGAAGCCTGTCACTTGTCAGATTGTTGGCCCAGGCCAGGGTGGGGGTTCTGTACCAATGGCAGGATATTTTCTTTTCTTTTCTTTTCTTTTTTTCATAAAGACACAGTCTTGTTATGTTGTACAAGCTGATCTCAAACTCCCATGCTCAAGTGATCCTCTTGCCTCAGCCTCCCAAAATGCTGGGATTACAGGAATGAGCCACTGTGCCTGGCCAGTGGCTCATTCATTTAATGCCCAGCATCCACCATCTGCCCCTACTCTGCGGCTTCTGCCATCTGGAACTTGACCCCCAAGAGTCTTGGAGGAATGTGGAATTATACCCACCTCACTCATCTGAGAATTTAAACCCTGGGGGTATGTGAGGATCAAGCGTGTGTCCATGGTCTGATGCCTGAACTTCATCTGCAGCCTCCTCTCCTGGGACTGCCTGACTTACACTTTACTCACCGACAACTTCAAGCTGCTGGTGATTGCTGCATTGACTTACCTCTGTGCCTTACCTTTTGCCATCCCCTCTACCCAGAATACCCTCTCCTTTTTCTTGGGCAGGTCTTGCTCACTGCTTTAGACTCAGCCCAGGCATCACCTCCTGGGCTGGACTAGGTATCCCCCTGTGTTCCCGTCGCATCTGCTGTGTGTCTGTCTCTGTCCTTGCATCCCTGTATTGTACTGAACTCTTCTGACTTCTTGTCTATTTCCCCCAGTAGGCTGTAAGACCCTCAAAGGACAGTGTCTTCTTCCTCACTGTACTGCCAGCACTCGGCACAGGGCCCCACACCCAGCAGACCCAGTACATGCCCAGGAACTGCCACGCATAAGATCCTTGCTCTGCAGCTAGACAGGACTCTCTGGGGCCAAGACCTTACTCAACATAAAGCCTCAGGCTGCCTCCAGTCATTGGATTTGGAGCCTCTTTGTTGGGTGCCTATAAGTGATTATATCTTTTTGTCTTAAGTATTTTGTCTGATACGAATATTGCTTCTTTTGGTTAATATTGGCCCGGCACATCTCTTTCTATGTCTTTACTTCCAACTTTTCTGGATAATTTTGTTGCGTTTCTTTTCATCAGCATCTAGCTGGATCTTTTAAAATCCTATCTGGTTTGCTGTTTTGTAATCTACTCACATGTACTGTGGTTTAATGACATGCTAATATTTTGCCTTAATTCTGCCATCTTGTGTTTTTTTATATTTATTGTCCTTTTTGCTTCTTTTTTCCTCCTTTCCTTGCCTTGTATCAAATTGACAGCATTTTCTATTTTTCCTTCTTTACTCTTCTGGTCTGAATTGTATTTCTATTATTTTAGTCATTACTCACATCAACATACATATTAACTGTAATTTTTTCTAGTAACATTTAAACGTTTTTGTACATAAAGTCCCCAAAAAGGCAAAGATCATATTACTTTTTACCCATCGAACAACCCATTTCACACATCTTCCTTATTATTAGTGTCTAGATTTTCATGTTTTATAATGATTTAAACTGGCCAGGCATGGTGGCTCATGCCCATAATCCCAGCACTTTGGGAGACTGAGGCAGGCAGATCACCTGAGGTCAGGAGTTCGAAAGCAGCCTGGCCAACATGGGGAAATCCCATCTCTACTAAAAATACAAAAATTAGCCAAGGGTGGTGACACACGCCTGTAATCCCAGCTACTCAGGAGGCTGAGGCAGGAGAATCACTTGAATCAGAAGGCTGAGGTTACAGTGAGCCAAGATTGTGCCACTGCACTCTAGCCTGGGCGACAGAGCGAGACTCTGTCTCAAAAAAAAAAAAAGGCTGGGTGCGGTGGCTCATGCCTGTAATCCCAGCACTTTGGGAGGCCGAGGCGGGTGGATCACGAGGTCAGGGGATCGAGACCATCCTGGCTAACGCAGGGAAACCCCATCTCTACTAAAAATACAAAAAATTAGCCAGGCATGGTGGTGGGCACCTGTAGTCCCAGCTACTTGGGAGGCTGAGGCAGGAGAATGGTGTGAACCCGGGAGGTGGAGCTTGCAGTGAGCCGAGATTCCGCCACTGCACTCCAGCCTGGGCGACAGAGCCAGACTCCGTCTCAAAAAAAAAAAAAGGATTTAAACCAATTTTTCATATTCAACTCTTAATTAAATTGACCAACATATTGTTTGAGTTCCTGTGCCTACCATTGTTCCTTTTTTCTGGTTTACTTTTTTTCTTTGCAAAGCTCATCCTTCAGTGGTTCTTTCAGTGAAGGCAACGCCACCTTACCTAGAACTCCTGTTTGTGTATGTGTGTATTAGATGTGGACTTATTTGATTGTTTCAAGAAAATGAAATGACCTGTTAAAACCACCAAGTTAAGTCATAACACCCCAGGAGGATTTAGTGGTGTAACTGAACTAAAAGTCTGACAAATTGATGGCTGATTCAGCCCTGACTGAAGAGACCCCTCATCAGTAAGGGATCTTCTTCTGCTTCCTGTCTAAATGGGCTAAGAAATTATTACCAACAGTAGATGGGCAGATGCTAGGGGTAGTAATATCCACATGGGTGGTAATACTGCTCAGTTCCTGGATATTCTACATGCCTCTGCCAACCAGATCTTATTCTAGGAAGGAACTGGAGATCCTTGGGTCCCAAGAGAATGGGCCAAGAGTGTCCTGGCTTGAGCGCTAATTCCATGTTGGATGCTCTAACCGTATAAATTGAGCCTCATTTATTCCTGTAGGTAATGTACTTCTCTAAGCCTTAATTTCTTCATCTGTAAAATTAGAGATAATATTGCCAACCTTGCAGGGTTAGTGTGGAATGCATCAACAAGGCGGATGGAGTTCCTGGCACCATGCCCCATACACAGAAAACATTTATGGACAGTGGTGGCTATTCCATTCCCTGGCACTTGGGAGACACTCATTGAATATTTATGGAGTGGATGCAGAAGCTTACCATAAAAGGCTTCATTGAGTAGATAGGCCTTAAAGGATAGGTGAGATCTGGGCAGACATTGATAAGGGAGGAAGACAAGCAGCCACTCCTTATGGGAGGAACAGGGTGGGCAGAAGAAGGGAATCAGCCTTGCTCAGTGCTGCCCTGCTCAGGCAAGTGAAGGGATCAGTCTGGAACAAACTGGGGGAAGGGCTGCAGGAAGGGCAGAAAGGGGAGTCAGGGTGAGCGTATATGGGGACTTCTGGGTCTGCCTCACCAGATGGCTGTTTTGCCAGGCCAGCTTGCTCTGCCTGATACTTGCCCTTGGTTCCCTCTTTTTTTGTTTTTTTTTTTTTCCTTTTCTCTCTTTTTTTTTTTTTTTTTTTCTTTTGAGACAGGGTCTTGCTCCGTTGCCCAGACTGGAGTGCAGTGGTGCAATCATAGCTCACTGCAGCCTCAACCTCCCGGGCTCAAGCAGTCCTCCTGCTTCAGGCTCCCAAGTAGCTAGGACTACAGGCGTGTGCTACCATGCCTGGCTAATTTTTAAATTTTCTGTAGAGATGAAGTCTCACTATGTTGCCCAGGCTAGTGTCAAACTCCTGGCCTCAAGTGATCCTCCTGCCTTGGCCTCCCAAAGTACTGAGATTACAGGCGTGAGCCACTGCACCCAGCCCAGCCCCTCACTTTGATAGGCAGAGGTTTGCCTATTGTGGCCTGGTGGCCAGGCAAGCTGGAGGCTTAAAAGAGGAAGTCGGGAGAAGATTGGTTTTCAACCAATATCTTATTAAGGAAGTTGAGTCATTCTACTTCTGCTATTTATCCCCTCTGGGCATTCAGAGAAGGACAAGTTTTACTTCCAGATGAAATAGTCATGAGAGGGATTTACCTTGGCCCCTTGTAGACATTTTCAAGATGGCTCTGTAAGACAGATTTTTATTTCCCTTTCGTGTGTGGAGAATCAAGGCTCCAAGTGTTGCATGAACTAGGTAAGGCTCAAGATACCTTGGCTATATGGTGCTGAAACAGAGAAGTCCCATCGTCTCAGTGATGGCTTTTAGTAGCCTGGTGACAGACAAGGGAATGAACATTCATTTAGCCCCTTCTGTTGGCCAGGCAACCCGATCGGCGTTTCATGTACTCTTCTTCATTCGGTCCTCAAAACAGCTCTGAAGAAGCTAAGAGAAGAAACTCAGAGAAGTTAAGTGGCTAGCTCAAGGTTTAGATGTCGGCTTAGGAGGCAGCAGTCTGGGTTCAACCCCACCTCTGCAACCTGCAACTGCGTAATTTTTGGTGTGCTACTAAACTTCCCCAAGCCATATCTTCATGTCTGAAAATGAGATGACGGTAGGTGATTTGTGAATAGCGACAGTTAGTGTTCTGAATTGGAGTTGTCTGGCCCTCAGAGAATCCTGACAGATTGGCTACATTCTCAGAACTAGAAGGAACCTCAAAAGATGTCCTAGGCCGCTGGTTTCCAAACTCTTTTCTTGGAGAACTAGGATTTTGTAGAGGTCCTCGGTGGATGAAGGGACACTGAGCATGCGGAGCTCCTTCAGCCAGGGCAGCAGTTGCAAATGTGAGTGACATGCCAGTTCCATCTGGTTCTTTTAGTTATTGGGAGTTGAGGTATGATTTCATTTGACAAAAATGGTCCCACTGCTCTTCTTAAAAAAAAAAAAAAAAAAATCGTTAAGGCTAGAACCCATAACTTCTGGTTCCCAGTCTGGCATTTTTACTATGCTGTACTTGCTAAAACAGGGAACTGAAATATGACATATTCTTTAAAAGGTTATCATCTTTGAAGATTAACATTTGAAACATTGCTTTTGTACCTTCCAGTGAATCAAAAATTTGTTTACTGTAAACCCCATTCCTGCCCTAGAATCCTAGGAACAGAAATTTTGCTGCCAGAGAAAACACCGCTGTCATCACTTCAGAACAGCACCGTCCAGTAGAACTTTCTGCAATGATGGACGTGTTCTCTGTCTGCACTGTTGAGTATGGTAGCTGGTGTAACAGAGGAACTGATTTTAAAATTTTACCTCATTTCAATTAAATGTAAATAGCCACATGGTGCTAGTGGCTACCACTTTGGACAGGGTCGCCTTGAGTACAGAGCAGGGGTCAGGTGGCAGTCCCTGGTCCTTTGGCATCAGAATCATCCAAAGAACTTGTCCAAAGTACAGATTCTGGGCCTAATGCCCAGTGACTCTGGTTCAGCAGGCCTAGGAGGAATGCATTTAAATAACTTATCTGGTTATTCTAATCTGTGGTCAGATTGGAAACTGCTGCATTGGAGAGCTGTTCCTTGGAGTGGAAGAATAGAGCCAGAATCAGGCGTTTAGCCTGGCCCTGATCTTCTAGGGAGACTAGAGCAACCTTCTGGGGAATGGCAGATCCTTGGAGAATCTGTTGAAAGCTGTGGACCAAGTCTTCCCTGGGAAAATGCAAATTATATTTTCCTCCCTGAATCCATCCTTGAACCCAGATTAAGAACTCCTCATACAGCTATGCCCAGGGGTTGATCTGGTACCATCCAGATCATTCCTATCCCCCAGGCTTCGCCGGGAGGTCACTGAGGCATCACAGAAGAAAGAACCAACAGTGTCTATGCATCAGGCCTCAAAGAATATGGAGTGAATTCTGCTCCTTTCCTTTCCTCTTCTGATTTCATGAGCTTATGGGTGAGCCATGTGGGATTGACTGTTGCCACTACTCGTGTCCTCAACTCTTATGCAGAGAGCAGAGGACCCAATACATTTGGGGCCTGAGTGAAGCTGGGGAGAGTGTCTAGGCTGAGGAATGGATCAGGAGTTGGACTTGCCTTCAAAGGCAGAGACATAACTGGCTCCCACTTCGTCCTCCCCACACACTGCAGGAGGGAGAAGGGGCATAGCAGCAGGGCCATGAGCTGGGGTGACAGCCAGAGGCCAAAGTCCAGGGCTGGGAAGGCCCCCTAGCCAGTAGTCCTGGGCTTAATACAGAACCGTGATTTTTGTAGACGAGAGCCCAGATAGAATTAGGGAAGCAGGGAGGGAGCAAGTGCATATGTATGTGTAGGTGTCTGTATGTGCATGTGTCTGTATGTGCATGTGTATGTGTGCATGTGTGTCTGTGTAGGTGTTTGGGGAGAGCCACTGTCAGGCCAGAGTGTCCCAAGAATAGCCTCTTGAACTTGGAGGCTGTCAGTGAGGGTCTGAGTCATGGTGATGTGGCACAGAAAAGCCAGCCACAGGAGGAGCTTTACAGCTCCCAGGCCGTGATTTGTGCCCCTGGGAGGTGAGGGTCAGCCTGTTTTCCCCATGCCCTTCACAAGTTCAGCTGCCATCTGCTGGGTCAGCTTCTCAACAGCCTCCTTGTTACTGTCTGCCTGCCAGGCTGTTGGATGAGTCATCGGGGAACTGCAGAGGAGGCTCTGAGCATGGCTGCTTCAGCCTCAGCTTCCACTTCTCTGGGAAGAGGGGAGCCTGGTGTGCCCACAGAGGGGCGACTGGGGCCCTGGACAGCTGCCTCCCCAACACCAATATGAAAGGACAACTCTGGGACTCGGGATGCCCTGCACCCTCTCTGGAGGAGTTCTAGCTCAGGATGACCTATCCAGAAGCCTCCATTGGGCCATGCCAGGCAGGCACGGGCTATCAGAGCCCCCACACAGCCAGATCTCTAATAGCCACGCACCCTCAGAGCAGCAGCTATACCACCTGGCCTCATTTTTCTCATTCATCAGGCAGGACTCTCTCTTCCTCCTCAACATTCAGGATCATCCTGTCTCCAAAGGTTATGGAAAAGCAATCTTTGTCCTTTGAGTCCCTCATTCAGCCAGCGTCAGTTGCCTGGTCTGTGGCCCCTGTGCTATACACTGGGGAGGCACTGTGTGCAGGGCCTCACCTCTGCCCTCAGGAGCCTCTTCACTCCAGCAAGAAGCCCCAGGGCTTCTTGACCAGGGAGGACCTTCGTGTCCCCTTCTGCATTCGCCTGTAACCCAGGAGCTTGGGGAGTGGGCATCATAGCCTAAAGAACCTAGGGTCTGGGTCCTGGCCATGCCCTGTCACACGTGGGTTGGGTGACCTTGGACAAGTCTCCACTGAATTAGGCCTCAGCTTCTTCAGATAGAAAGGAGGAGGTCAAGGTCACATCGAGCTCCCTGTGAGCACTCCCTACTGCTGTTAGGTTTGGAGACTTTTTGGTCTGTTCTTAAGATCTCGTTTCCCTTGGTAAAGAGGCTGAGAAAGGTGGGATCGGCTCTGGGCTTAGGTCAGTTTCTTTTCGGGGGGTCGAGTGGGGTGGGGAGATGTGAGGTGGGATGAAAGTACTGTTACAAGAGGTATAGCCAGCCTTGAAGGGCTTTTGCCTAATTGGATTCAGAACACCTTTTAGACTTTTTTTTTTTTTTCTTTTAGAGACAGGGTCTTGTTCTGTCACTCAGGCTGGAGAATGCAATGGTGCAATCTCAACTCACTGTAGCCTCAGCCTCCTGGGTTCAAGCATTCCTCCTACTGCAGCCTGTAGAGTTGCTGGGACTATGGCACATGCCACCACCCCAGCTGATTTTTTGTATTTTTTGTAGAGACGGGGTTCCACCATGTTGCCCAGGCTGATCTTGAACTCCTGGGCTCCAGTAATCCTCCTGCCTCATTCTCCCAAAGTGCTGGGATTTTAGGCATGGGCCACCGTGCCCAGCCCCCTCAGACTTCTTAAGATCCTCAGGTAATAGTGAGGCCACCCATTCGGCCTCCTCAGCATCTGGCGTTTGGAACCAAATCCAGGCATCCTTGCAGGAAGCTGGAACTACTCCGAGTTCAGAGCTAGGAGACCCTTGAAGACAGAAATGCAAGGGACTAATCAATGGCGAACAACAAACCCCACCACACACCCCAGCCAAGCTGGCAGAGCCTTTCAGAGCCATCAAGGTGGGAAGACCAGTGAGGCAGATTCAGAAGGAGAAAGGCTTCAACTTAGTACCTCAGTTTCCCACCATCTCATTCAGTCCTCAGGCCTCACAGGGCAAAAGGCCAGAGGCCTTAGAGTTCAGCTTCAGGTGGTGTGCCTGTCTGCCCCAGAAGCAGAGTCGTGATCCAGGGTTCACAGAGTTACCGCAAGGAAGATGATTTCTGTTAGTAGCAGCTTTAAGACAAACCTACCATCAGAGAGCAGTTATTAAAAATCTCTCTGCATTTGGGACCTTCTCAGGCTGTTTCTAAGGCAAGTCATGCCTGAGAGGGGCCCTGCCCTTTAAAAACTCCCAGTCTTTAAAAACGTTTCCAAATGGTAACAGTCTCAAATCAGTGCTCTTCTCTTTTTTGCCAATTCCAGTCTGCAGGCTGTTTGCACAGATTGTTGGCAACTCTGATTTGCTCTTCTTTGCAGCTTCCTAGGGCTGGGCAAGACAGAACCCAGAGAGAGGTGAATTCTTGTGCTTTATTCTTTATTTCTAGAGGTATAGGTTGGTGTTAGGGCCTTTAGTATAAATTCTACTCCTGATGTTGCCTGAACAAAAAATGATACCTAGAAGTTTTCAGCCAATGAGTCTGGACGTTAGAGGAGGAAGCATGTTAGTTCCTTCCGGAGAGCCACAAACAGACGCACTGGGCAAGGAACCACGTGCTGAGCACCATTTGCATGCTGAGTTTTAGACTTTGTAGGACACACACACACATATCTACCTCCTACTAGGGAACAGAATAGAACCTTGCTTCTCTCCCTTGGAGAAAAGTCGCTGTGGATGGTGTGTGTCAACAGGCCCTCTCCAAAGGCTTATGTGGGGTCGGTGAGGCCATGGTTTTGGAGTTTGGGATTCACCACCCTGTCCTGGGGAAGCAAAGTTTGCCATAAAACACACAACAGAAAAAGATTCAGCCACTATAAAGGCAAGAAAGAGCTGACCCAGACATTTGTGCCACAGCTGTCCTAGAGGGAGTTGACTGGCATCCTTGCTGGACACAGTGGAAGAAGCTGTTTATGTTGTGGTGCTGGGAGGACTGGGGGCCTGTGCCATGTGGAACATGTGTAGATGTTGAGAGGTTGACTCTTACCACTGAGAATGTTTGGAGGATGAGTATGGGTGGCAGAGGCATACATAAAGAGGCAGAGAGCCTTTGCCCCTGCCTTTCTCCCCCACCCAAGGCTGGCCTGTGTTCTCCCAGGTCTGGGATTCTAAGTGACCTGCTCTGTGTTTGGTCTCTCTCAGGGTGAGCACAAGCCTGGGAGATGGCAGTGATGGAAATGGCCTGCCCAGGCGCCCCTGGCTCAGCAGTGGGGCAGCAGAAGGAACTCCCCAAAGCCAAGGAGAAGACGCCGCCACTGGGGAAGAAACAGAGCTCCGTCTACAAGCTTGAGGCCGTGGAGAAGAGCCCTGTGTTCTGCGGAAAGTGGGAGATCCTGAACGACGTGATTACCAAGGGCACAGCCAAGGAAGGCTCCGAGGCAGGGCCAGCTGCCATCTCTATCATCGCCCAGGCTGAGTGTAGGGGCCTGGGGTTGTTGTGGGCACGGGGCAGGTGGGTAGGCCTGCAGGTGGGTAGCTGGGCCCGGGGTGAGGTCCGTGCCACTGCTAGATAAGATTCTCACAAGACACAACCAGAGGTCTATGCCGAGAATGATGGAATGTGGGGTTGTAAAAGTGCACAGATGGTGAATGTGGCAAGGGGAGGCTGTGTCCATCATGACTGGAGCAGGGGAAGAGAGGTAACAGACAGCGCTCGGGACTCTCTGCAGAATCATCAAGCAGGCCATCAACCTTCTGCTGTGACCTTGAGCAGCCCGAGTATCTGGAGAGGCTCCAGACAGGAAAGGCCAGGTCTCCTGGAAAGCCCCACTGGGGCCTGTAGGGCCTTCACCATCTTCCACCTAGAGATGGCCCCACCCCCAGGAATGAGCACCGTGCTCTTGAGCCTGCTGGGCCAGTCCTGGGGTGGCAGGCCATGGCAGGGTGAGGCCTGGTCTGGTCCTTTCTGCTTCTACTTATGATACCTTATGATGACTAGTAATGGTGGCTTCCCTTGGAGACAGAAACTCCCATGAGGCCTGGGTAGGGCCGGGAGTCCTCTCTCTCCAATACCTTCCCTCAACTCGGTAGGCTTCTTGGGGTGGAACCTGGAGAGCTAGACAGCCGTGCTGGCGTTTCTCCACACGCACATATCCTGCCCTCGTCTCCCACTTCCTCCTGGTTGGTTTTTGAGGAGACATGAGAGAATAAAAACTAAAATGCAGTGAGTGACGTAATTTTTTAAAAAAATACACACACATATATCCACACTTACATGTACATACGTATATAAATACCTAATAGCTGGTATTTACTGAACTGTTTTTCCTATGAGCCAGGCACTGTGTTGAGCGTTTTCTGTAGATCATCTCACTTCAGCTTCACAGGACGTGAGGCAGGCACCCTATGATCCCCATATTATAGGCATGGCTATTTCAGAGCAGGTGGCTGAGGCCATGGTCTCCTCTTGACCATAAGCTGAGAAGCTGGGGAGACAGTGCGGGAAGGAGGCACTGCTGGGGAGGTGACTGCCAGACAGGGGTGGTCTGGAACGGAGGGGAAGGAGAGGCGCCAGAGGGGATCTCTGTAAAATGTCTCTCCCCTAAGCGCTGAATTCCTATTTTTTCTCCTCTCTGCTAATCTAACTCCTTTTGCTTTAGGTGAAAATAGCCAGGAGTTCAGCCCCACCTTTTCAGAACGCATTTTCATCGCTGGGTCCAAACAGTACAGGTAAGCAGGGGAGACAAACCTGAGTGGGAAGGCGGGGACTGGACCCAGCGTCCTCGTCCCCAGCGCTTGCCTGGGCCGCTCCTGCTGACCCTGGGCTCCCTCCCTCAGCACCTGTGGTTCAGCTCCTGGAACTCGCCCAGGCTTTCCTGGCTGAGCTGCTCTCTCAGCCAAATAAGCTTTTCAAAGGCTTTTCACAGCTTGTGGCTGACTGCCTCTGGGCCACATCAACTTGACGTTTTATTTTTATTCTCCTCAGAGTCCTTAATGCACCTCCTCGTTTCCCATCAACAGGGAGGGTACTGGGAACAGAAGCTGCTTCCCACTCTTGCGTGACTGTGAGCGCAGTTCGGGTTGGTCGGGGGCTTCTACTGTCCTCTGTGTGAGAAACCTGCTGGTGCCTTTTCTCCTGGGAGATGCACCAAGTAGGGATGCAGGCGGTAGAAAAGGAGGGGACAGATAGACTTGGTGGCCCGGTAGAAAGGAAGCCAGGGTGGGGCTCAGTCTGTTCCCAGGTTCTGCATTCCCCCACAGATGATTTTTTGAAACAAGAGTTCAAGCGCCGGGCGTGATGGCTCTCGCCTGTAATCCCAGCACTTTGGGAGGCTGAGGCGGGTGGATCACGAGGTCAGGAGATCGAGACCATCCTGACCAACATGGTGAAACTCCATCTCTACTAAAAATACAAAAATTAGCTGGGCATGATAGTGCATGCCTGTAATCTGAGCTACTCGGGAGGCTGAGGGAGGAGAATTGCTTGAATCCGAGAATTGGAGGTTGCAGTGAGCCGAGATCACACCACTGCACTCCAGCCTGGTGACAGAGTGAGATTCTGTCTGGGGAAAAAAAAAAAAAAAGAAGAGTTCAAGCTCCCTCCCCTATCACCAGGCAGGTTTTTCTATCACTGGAGTTTGGAACCTGCTAGTGATAAGATTGTGGGGAGGGCAGCTGCCTTGGAACCAAGAAAGGCTTAGAATTTAATGGAATTCCTTCTGCTGTCCTGGGTGCCTTTTGGCCCAGAGTAGGTGCCTTTGATAGACATACTTCTTTCAGCTGTCCAAGAGAAGCCTGTAGGCTTCCAGTGGTCCCCAGGACTGCCATGAGTCTGCCTTTTCTGTGGGGACAGAAGATGAGGCCAAGGGAGGGTGGCTGAGGCCATGATCTCCTCCACAGCTGTTGCAGCAACCCATCTGTTGCCAGGTCCTTTCATACTTGGCAGGGACCCCAGTCCAGTTAGAGCCATGGCAGTGATGAGCCCTGAGGCCAGCAGAGAAGGGCAGGCTCCCCAGTACCAGGCAGCAGCCCAGGGTGTCACCTTCAGCAGCAGCCAGGGACCCCCAGGAACTGTGAGAGTGGAGGTGACCAGCCTTACCTGTTCCTCCATCCGGAGGCAACAGAAACAAGCTCTGCTCAATCAGAGCTGAGAGGCCTGCCATGAGCCTGGCCCCCTCCTGGGAACTCTCCAGGGGCAGCTGACCTTGGAGAGCAGTGAGCAAACCGTGTCTCCTCCCCCAACTCTCCCCAAGAAGTCCTGAGTCTGTACCCTATCACCATAGTAACAAGCATAGCTTCTTGGCAACTTGCCTTGGGGCCAGACACTGAGCTGGGCTTTCTAAATGAACTAAATTATTGAAACCTCATTTCCACCCTGCATGGCAGAAAATACCAAACCCATTTTATAAGTGAGAAAACTGAGGTTCCTTGGGATTTAGAAACTTGGCCGCATTCACACAAGTAATGGCAAGCTGGGATTTGACCTTGGATCTGCAGGAGTCCAGATACAAGTGTCTGGGCCATTGCCTCTTCCTGCCTCCTTGTGCTCAATATGCAAATCTGTCCCTTTTTTGACAGCCAGTCTGAGAGTCTTGATCAGATCCCCAACAATGTGGCCCATGCTACCGAGGGCAAAATGGCCCGTGTGTGTTGGAAGGGAAAGCGTCGTAGCAAAGCCCGGAAGAAACGGAAGAAGAAGAGCTC
This sequence comes from Chlorocebus sabaeus, assembly GCF_047675955.1. Classification (NCBI taxonomy): domain Eukaryota; kingdom Metazoa; phylum Chordata; class Mammalia; order Primates; family Cercopithecidae; genus Chlorocebus; species Chlorocebus sabaeus. The sequence continues at coordinate 66,508,245 of NC_132919.1, forward strand.
AAAGTCCCTGGCTCATGCAGGAGTGGCCTTGGCCAAACCCCTCCCCAGGACCCCTGAGCAGGAGAGCTGCACCATCCCAGTGCAGGTGAGACCCTCCACCCACTGCCCAGACCGCAGGTTCATGGGGCCTTGGAATTGGAGCCTGTGCCTTGGCCCTGGCCCTCTGTGCTGACAGCTGTGTTTCTCCCCACAGGAGGATGAGTCTCCACTCGGCGCCCCATATGTGAGAAACACCCCGCAGTTCACCAAGCCTCTGAAGGAACCAGGCCTTGGTCAACTCTGTTTTAAGCAGCTTGGCGAGGGCCTGCGACCAGCTCTGCCTCGATCGGAACTCCACAAACTGATCAGCCCCTTGCAATGTCTGAACCATGTGTGGAAACTGCACCACCCCCAGGACGGAGGCCCCCTGCCCCTGCCCACGCACCCCTTCCCCTATAGCAGACTGCCTCATCCCTTCCCATTCCACCCTCTCCAGCCCTGGAAACCTCACCCTCTAGAGTCCTTCCTGGGCAAACTGGCCTGTGTAGACAGCCAGCAACCCTTGCCTCACCCACACCTGAGCAAACTGGCCTGTGTAGACAGTCCAAAGCCCCTGCCTGGCCCACACCTGGAGCCCAGCTGCCCGTCTCGTGGTGCCCATGAGAAGTTTTCTGTGGAGGAATACCTGGTGCATGCTCTGCAAGGCAGCGTGAGCTCAGGCCAGGCCCACAGCCTGACCAGCCTGGCCAAGACCTGGGCAGCAGGGGGCTCCAGACCCCGGGAGCCCAGCCCCAAAACTGAGGACAATGAGGGCGTCCTGCTCACTGAGGTAACTAATCCCCCAGCACCTGTATACGTCCCTCCACCAGCAACCTGGGGGATGCTTTTCTCTCTTTATCAGAGTCACTCTTATCTGTGGTGACACATCAAACAGTAGGATAGTGCTCACTGTGGATGAAAAGTGTCATCTCTTACGCTGCCAACCTCACTTTTCACAGCCTTTTTAGCGTCTTCTGTTCTGAGTTCTTCTGGTTGGTCACCTCCTGCTTGCTGAATGCGGGCACTGCATGAATAATACACATGCTGAGGACAAGGGGAATCAGCCGGGAGCCACTGGAGATGTTATCATGGCCCCCAGAGATGGAAGATGAGGATGGGACCTGTTTTCACCACCCACCTCCTTCCCTTTTTCCTCTTGTTCACTTCCCAAATAAGTGTAGAACTTTAAATGATTTTATCACACTTTGATTTTTGGGTTTTATTCCATCCATCCACTTTTTTTTTTTTTTCTTTAATAAATGTGTTTTTTGAGACAGAGTCTCACTCTGTCACCTAGGCTAGAGTACAGTGGTACAATAATAGCTCACTACAGCCTCCATCTCCTGGGTTCAAGCAATCCTCCTGCCTCAGCCCCCCGAGTAGCTGGGACTACAAGCGTGTACCACCACGCCCAGCTATTTTCTTTTTTTAGTAGAGATGAGGTCTTGCTGTGTTGCCCAGGCTGGTCTCAAACTCCTGGGCCAAAGCAGTCCTCACACATTGGCCTCCAAAAGTGCTGGGATTATAGGTGTGAGCCACTGCACCGTCTTATTCCATCCACTTTTTAATTTTTTAATTTTTTGTTTTGTTTTGTTTTGAGACAGAGTCTTACTCTGTCGCCCAGGCTGGAGTGTAGTGGCACTATATCAGCTTACTGCATCCTCCCCCTTCCGGGTTCAAGTGATTCTCCCACCTCAGCCTCCCGAGTAGCTGGCACTACAGGTATGCACCACCATGCTGGGCTAATTTTGTATTTTTTGGTAGAGACAGGGTTTCACCATGTTGGCCAGGCTGGTCTCAAACTCCTGACCTTCAGTGATCCGCCCACCTTGGCCTCCCAAAGTGCTGGGATTACAGGTGTGAGCCACCATGCCCGGCCCCTCCATCCGCTTTTAACATCATCCTTGACCCCGGCCCCTCTTCACTGTTCCTCCCTTCCCTCCACCTAGCTCCTGAGTTTTGTTTTTTCATTGTCAAGGTGATTGGCAGTTCTGTTTCTGTTTCACCATCACAAGTCTGGGATGTTTTTCGTCACAAGGATCAGTGGCTGCAGCCCATGAACCCCTCCCTCGCCTTCACCTCTTTCCTCTACCCCCTCTCTGGTGCTGCCCAGCCCAGATCCCTGTCTTCGCCCCAGGGCTGCCTGGTTGTAAGGGCTCAGCTCAGCAGCCCTGGCAAGGTCACTAGCTGGAGGGCCTTCCTCATTGTAGCCCTGTAGCCCTCTGCTGCCCTGGCCACTAAAACTGGCCTCTCTCTCCTGCCAACCCCAGAAACTCAAGCCAGTGGATTATGAGTACCGAGAAGAAGTCCACTGGGCCACACACCAGCCCCGCCTGGGCAGAGGCTCCTTCGGAGAGGTGCACAGGATGGAGGACAAGCAGACTGGCTTCCAGTGCGCTGTCAAAAAGGTATGCCAGGGCTCAGGAGCTGAGTGAAGAGGGAAGCCAGGAAGGGGGCCTGCTGTGTTCCCTGTGCTTTCTGTCAAGGACAGTCGCAGGGTGACTGTGGGTCTGACTTGTGAACAGAACTTGGCTGTCACTGGCCACCTGAGGTCGGCTGGAACTGGAAGGGAGCAGCCTGTCACGTGTCCTGGCCTGGCCGCTGCCCTTGGCATGTGTGTATGTGAGAGGCAGTGTGAGAGGACGCACGCGGCCTTGGTGTCTCAATATAGCCAGGGCCCTGAGGGGCAAGTCCCAACATGGAAGATGGTTGGAGCGTCATGAAATTCACACTGAGGTAAAACCCCTGAACCACATAGGGGGCCGCCCCCGACCTGGGCCAGATGATGGGGAAAGCAGTAGTCTCCACCTGTCAGGCGCTTCCAGCAGGAGGCCAGTCTCAGTGGGAGTCGGAGCTCTGCCCTGTTAGCCAGGTGTGCCGCAGTCCTACAAGACAGACTTGGTGGGGAAATCAAGCTTGGCAAGACAGGAAGTGAATGGCCTGGTGGCAGAGCCCTGATTCAGACCAGGTCTGTCTGACCTGAGAGTTCGGCTTTCAGCCACTCTTCAGGAAGAAGAGGAAAGAAGATAGACTTGTTGTCCTAGAGTTTTGAGTAGAGACAGAAGACAGGAATCACCTCTCCCACCCCTTCATCTCACTGGTGTTAGAAGTGGAGAGCAGAGAGGACGGTGTGGCATGCTGGGCCTGGAGCTGAGGCCTCCTCCTGTCAGATTACACTCTCTGGGCCCAGAGGGAGCATCAGTGGCAGCTGCAGACCCACAGGCCTCACGGGTGTCGGTCCTTCTCCCCGTCACCAACCTTTCCCCCACCCCTGACTCTTGGATCACCTTGATTGGAAGCCACCTTGTCACCAGTCAAAGCTCTCAGCCTCAAAGCCAGCACCAGGACCTAAGGCGCGTTTCTGTGGACCATCCCCTTGGCCCTTTGGGCAGGGTGAAGTAAGCTCAGAGAGATACTTTGTTTCAAGTGGCTTATGTCAGAGACGCTCCAATCTCCAAAAGGAAAGCAACAAATACAGGTAGAGCATCCGCAATCTGAAAACCCAAAATCTGAAGTGCTCCAAAGTCCAAAAGCCCGGCACACACTGGCCCCATTCAGAGCAGACACCGCCACCACCGTCCAGGGTGCCTGTGGCCTTAAGGGGAGAGGAGACAACTGGGATGTGAATGAACCCAGCTTCCCTGGTGTGTCCTTGGGCTGGATGGTGAGACGGGTGAGGGGACTATCTGCAGGTACCACCCCAAACTTCAGACACACTGTGTCAAATACGAAAACTCTGCTCTCACCACCCACGACTGGCAGCACGTGCTGAGTGCGTGCTGAGTTCTTGCCGAGTTCTTGCCAATGTGGATCATCGTCTTCCACTTGGAGGCCAAGGCCACATGCCTGACCTGCTCAGCTGCAGTTCCCCTCTCCAGGCTACCGGAGAAGGCTCAGCTGTCCCTCCTGAGAGGTGGTGGGAGGAGAGTGTGAGAGTGTGAAGAGACGCGCACCCAGCGCTGGGAGCTTAGTCACTGGGCTTCTCAGCTGTTCCCCTGCTGAGGGCCTCAGAGTCTTCCCAGGCAACAAGGTAAACAGCCTTAATATAGTGGAAGAGGATAAATACTCCATGTTTCGCCCCTCCCATCCACTGCAAGGCAGTTGGAAAAGCTCCAAGCACAAGACGTGGCCTTCTCAGCACCAGAGCTGCAGCTCAAGCCCACGAGAGCTGGCCACTCACAGAACCACTTCCTTCCCACCCCGGAGAATACAGTGGGGATGACTCTTTGGCAGCCCGCACAGCTGCCATTGGTTGGGCAGACAGCCCCTCCTTTCCGTCAAGGCAGTGGTGTCCTTTAGGGTTTTCAGCTGGAAGAGCAGGAGAAACAGTTCCCTGATGAGGGGATGGGGACCGGGAGGTGGGCCCAGCATCAGAGGTCAGGCCGCACACCGGGTCAGAGTAAGTCTGTGCCCCCCCAATGCTTCTTGGGGAGAATCCAGTATGTGAGGTGTCACGTGGTGGTGCCAGCACTCCCTTCGTCCTCCTTCTAGAACATCCTGATCTAGATGCTGATTGGCCATGGGTCCAGAGTTTGATGCAGTTTTTTTTTTAAGGTTTTTGTTTGATCTTTTTTTTTTTTTTTTTTTTGAGACAAGATCTTGCTCTGTTGTCCAGGCTGGTTTGCAGTGGCATGATCACAGTTCACTGCAGCCTCAGCCCTGCAGACCCAAACAACCCTGCTGCCTCAGCTTCCCAAGTAGCTGGGACTTCAGGCACGCACCACCACACCCAGCTAATTTTTTATTTTTTGTAGAAACAGGATCTCACTGTGTTGCCCAGGCTGGACTCATACTCCTGGGCAGCCTCCCAAAGTGCTGGGATTATAGGTGTGAGCCACTTTGCCCCACCGGGATCCCATTTTAATAGAAGAAACAACTACTTGTTTATACACACATAAAAAGTCCATGCTGGGTACAGTGGCTCATGCTTGTAATCCCAGTACTTTAGGAGGCTGAGGTGGGAGGACTGCTTGAGGCCAGGAGTTGGAGACCAGCCTGGGCAACATAGCAAGATCACATGTCTACCACAAAGTTAAAAATAGAAATAAAAAAGAAATTTTAAAAGTCTGAAAAGATTTCTGTCAAAGGGCATTTACCTCTGAGAATAGGACTGGGAAATGAGGACTTTTGCTTTTTTTGGTATCATTTGAATTCTTTTATAATGAGCCTATATTTGTTTGCAATTAAAAGTAAGATCAGGGCCAAGCACGGTGGCTCACGCCTGTAATCCCAGCACTTTGGGAGGCTGAGGCAGGTGGATCACGAGGTCAGGAGTTCAAGACCAGCCTCTGGCCAAGATGGTGAAACCCCGTCTCTACTAAAAATACAAATACTAGCTGGGCATGGTGGCAGGCACCTGTAATCCCAGCTATTCGGGAGGCTGAGGCAGAGAATTGCTTGAACCAGGAAGGCGGAGGTTGCAGTGAGCCAAGATCATACCACAACACTCCAGCCTGGGTGACAGAGCGAGACTCCGTCTCAAAAAAAAGTAAGATCAGGCCGGGCCTATGGCTCATGCCTGTAATCCCAGCCAGCATTTTGGGAGGCCAAGGGGGGCAGATCACGAGGTCAGGAGATCGAGACCATCCTGGCCAACATAGTGAAACCCCCATCTCTACTACAAATACAAAAATTAGCCAGGCGTGGTGGCGGGTGCCTGTAGTCCCAGCTACTCCGGAGGCTGAGGCAGGAGAATGGCGTGAACTCAGGAGGCGGAGCTTGCAGTGAGCCGAGATTGTGCCACTGTACTCCAGCCTGGCGACAGAGTGAGACTCCACCTCAAAAAAAAAAAAAAAAAATAGATCAGCCAGTGTGGGGCTCATGCCTACAATTCTAGCATTTCTTTGTAGAGACCCTGTCTCTACAAAAAAAAAAAATTAGCCAGGCATGGTGGCATACACCTGTGGTCCCACCTACTCGGGCAACTGAGGTGAGAGGATCACTTGAGCCCAGGAAGTAGAGGCTGCAGTGAGCCAAGATCATGCTACTGCACTCCAGCCTGGACAACAGAGTGAGACCCTGTCCCCCGACCCCTCAAAAAATGGGATCCTACTCTAGTGATTATTCTGTACCATGTTTTTGTCATGCAATAATATATCACAACAGATTTCCTTGTTGGCACATATACAACCCTCTTATGCTTTTTAACGGCCATGTAGAAGTTCTTATCCTAGTCAGTGGTGGATTGATAGGATCCATGAACTCTAGGAACTTCATTCAAAAGAATGTTTGTCGGTCAGGTGCAGTAGCTCATGCCTGTCATCCCAGCACTTTGGAAGGCCAAGGTGGGCAGATCACTTGAGGTCAGGAGTTCAAGACCAGCCTGGCCAACATGGTGAAACCCCATCTCTACCAAAAATATAAAAAATTAGCTGCGTGTGGTGGTACATGCCTGTAATCCTAACTACTCGGGAGGCTGAGGCAGGAGAATTGCTTGAACCCGGGAGGCAGAGGTTGCAGTGATCCAAGATCATGCCACTGTACTCCAGTGTGGGCGACAGAGCAAGACTCTGTCTCAAAAAAAAAGTGTTTGTGTGTTGCATGTGTGGCAATCACACATTTTTGAAGAATAATTCATATCATTTACCAGATCCTCAAAGGGGTCTGTAGCCCAAAAAGGGTTAAGAATCACTCCTTTTAGGACATTTGGCTCAAGTGTGAAGTTCTGGGAGCTTCGCTTTGGCTCTGCCGCTGATCTGGGATAATGTGACCCTGGCCAAGTCAACCCAGCCATCACCAAGCACCTGCTCTGTGCCAGACACTGTGCAGGGGCTGGGGGCAGATGTGAAATCCACAGGCCTGACCTGAAGGAACCTGAGTTGTAATGGGGGATAGACATTTATATTAGGGTAAAGGTGAGCAGCCTTCAGTCCTGGACACGTGTTTAGAAGGAAAATAGCACAAGGATCAGAGGAGAATATCTTGATGGTGCTGAGAAAATAAGGCGGGACCCTCTAATATTCATTGGACATCTGTGCACAGTACTGTGGTAGTCCCTTTCACACAGTTTACGTTCCTGGAATCTGCAAAAGAATTTATAGAATTGCTCTTATGCCTTTTTTTAATTGATGTTATAAAACAGATAAGAATACCAAAGAAGAGCCTGGGCACGGTGGCTCATGTCTGTAATCCCAGCACTTTGGGAGACCGAGGCGGGCAGATCATGAGGTCAGGAGATCGAGACCATCCTGGCCAACACAGTGAAACCCTGTCTCGACTAAAAATACTAAAAAAGTAGCCGAGCGTGGTGGCGGGCATCTATAGTCCCAGCTACTCGGGAGGCCGAGGCAGGAGAATTGCTTGAACCTGGGAGGCAGAGGTTGCAGTGAGCTGAGATACTGCACTCCAGCCTGGGCGACAGAGCCAGACTCCATCTCAAAAAAAAAAAAAAAAAAAAAAAAGAATACCAAAGAGGGCCCGGTATGGTGGCTCACGCCTGTAATCCCAGCACTTGGAGAGGCCAAGGCAGGTGGATCACCTGAGGTCAGGAGTTTGAGGCCAGCCATCAACATGGAGAAACCCCATCTCTACTGAAAATAAAAAAATTAGCCAGGCGTGGTGGCAGGTGCCTGTAATCCCAGCTACTCAGGAGGCTGAGGCAGGAGGATCACTTGAACACAGGAGGCAGAGGTTGCGGTGAGCCGAGATCGCGCCATTGCACTCCAACCTGGGCCACAAGAGCGAAACTCCATCTTAAAAAAAAAAAAAAAAAAAAAAAGATTACCAAAGAAAACAAGAGGAAAGTTCAAGGAGGAAAAAGTGATTCCCAGCGTCCAGCGTGCAGGCAGTTGAGTGGAGGGAAGTGGCTTCTGGATTGGGCAGTGGGCTCATTGCTGACAGTGCTTCCCCCTGGGGATGCTCGCTCCTGAATGTATTTTAAAACATTAGCATGGATGCCAGGCACAGTGGCTCACGCCTGTAATCTCAACATGTTCGAGGCCAAGGTGGGAGAATCACTTGAGCCTAGGAGTTCAAGACTAGCCTGGGCAAGATGGCAAAACGCCATCTCTACAAAAAATACAAAAATTAGCTGGGCATGGCGCCTATAGTGTCAGCTGCTTGGGAGGCTGAGATGGGAGGATCACTTGAGCCCGAGAAGGTCGAGGCTGCAGTGAGCTGTGATTGTGCCACTGCACTCCAGCCTGGCCAACCGAGGGAGGAGACCTTGTCTCAAAAAAAAAAAAAAAAAAAAAAAGTTCAGCATGGAAAGGCCTTCAGGAGGCAGAGTAGCTGGCAGCTCTGGAGTCAGGCTTACCCGAGCAAAAGCCCGGCTGTGATCTCTTATACACAGTGACCTTGGGCAGATTATTTGCCCAGGCTTCAGCTTCTTCATCTATAAAATGGGGATAATGATCCCACCAGCTTACAGGCTATTGTAAGATCTGAATAACTAATGCTTAGAAAGGGCTTTACCAGTGCTTGGGAAATGGTAAGTGGGCATTAGATCGTAATTCTCATGAATACCCTCATCACAGTCCAGCCCCCTCATTTTACGGATGAGGAACACGGAAGTTCAGAGAGGAGGGGTGGCCACACGGGCAGCCAGCTTGGCCTGGAAGGCTGGGCTGCTTTCTCCGCTGGCACAGACTTCTAAAGCACCTTGTGTTTTGAAGTATCTCCTCCCACCCTCTTTGGTCTGGGTGACTGGAAATATTTTTAGCATGGATGGGACACTCTAGGAGGACTTACAGACTTCTGCAAAGTTAAAGCCAAGTTTCCCCAACTCTTTTGGATCACAGCCCTGTTAATATCTCAGTCATTGTTTCAGGGCAACCCAGGCCAAAACAAATACCCAACAGATCTGTGTATGAAGCAGTGAGGTCAAATAATAAGTCTTTATCGTAACAACTTAGTAGCCATTTGAAAAGCGACACATAAGTTGAAAGAAAAAGGGTCCTTCCATTTCCAAACAGCCAGATTATTAATGGGATGTATGCCTTGTTGCACATCTCAACCCTTGAAATCAGATAGGACACCACCACCTTCATTTCCCACATTTTCTCCTTGAAGTACTTTTAATCACAGTGACCTCCAAAAACCTAGCTTCATAGAGATACATTATCAAAGGGAATGTCGTGTGATTGAACTTTGAAGCTGGACTGTCTCGAGCAAGTCGTTCATGCAGTGTCCAGCAGATGTTGTGGTGGCTGTTTCCCTCAAATGTCAGATATCCATTTGGCACCCTTCTGAGTTCTCTGCAGTGCCCCAGGGTGCCTCAAGTTCAGTTTGGGGTTGGTTAGGCTGAAGACATTTGCTAACAAGTCCTATTGTTGAATTAGTTCCAACTCAGGTTCAGAGGCTTTTTAGAGCTGGAAACACTGGCAGAGTCAAAGTTCATGGGAGGTGATTAATCAAACCAGATATTAGGGAACCAGAAGGGTGATATTTTCCACTGATAGGCAAAAGTCCAAAAACCCCAGTGTCAGAGCTGTTTGCCAAGTCAGCAAGTCTGTGGAGATCGCTTCCAAGCTGGTTCTGTTACTGCCAGCGCCCCCTGGTGATGCCACTCAAGGCTTACTTGAGAACCATCAGCAGCTGGGAAGGAGGGCAAGTCTATTAAGAAGTCTAAGAGGCCGGGCGCAGTGGCTCACACCTGTAATCCCAGCACTTTTGGAGGCCGAGGCGGGTGAATCATGAGGCCAGGAGTTCAAGACCAGCCTGGCCAACATGGTGAAACCCCGTCTCTACTAAAAATACAAAAATTAGCTGGGTATGGTGACACGTGCCTGTAGTCCCAGCTACTCGGGAGGCTGAGGCATGAGAATCCCTTGAACCCAGGAGGCGGAGGTTGCAGTGAGCCGAGATATCACTCCACTACACTCCAGCCTGGTGACATAGTGAGACTTCATCTCAAAAAAAAAAAAAAAAAAAAAAAAAAAGGTCTAAGAGACCGGGCACAGTGGCTCACGCCTGTAATCCCAGCCCTTTGGGAGGCCGAGGCGGGCGGATCACCTGAAGTCAGGAGTTTAAGACCAGCCTGACCAACATGGTGAAACCCTGTCTCTACTAAAAATATGAAAAATTAGCTGGGCATAGTGGTAGGTGCCTGTACTCCCAGCAACTCGAGAGGCTGAGGCAGGAGAATTGCTTGAACCCGGGAGGCGGAGGTTGTAATTAGCTGAGGTTGCACCGCTGCACTCCAGCCTGGGCGACACAGCGAGACTCTGTCTCAAAAAAAAAGGTCTAAGTATCAGCTTCTCTGATGTGAGCTGGAGGAATTGGGGAGCTAGCACTTCCTGAGTGCCCACTGGTTGCCAGGCCTGGTGTCGGTTACCATCCTTCCAAATCCTTGCTCTACCCAGGAGCAGATACCACTGTCCCTGCTGTTTGCATATGGAAACACGTGGATGGGAAGTCTGCTGCCTTGTTTTAAAAGGCTGAGCCAGGATCCAAGCCCACGATGTTTATATCCAAGGCCTATTTCCTCCCACCAAGTTGCTGGTCCCTTTAGAAAGGAGTGGATGATCCCAGACCTGCCAGTCGGCAGTTGGCCAAACCCCTCCGCAGAAGCCTCCTTATGTTCCCAGATGCTGGGAGACAGCTGCAAACAGAATAAACACTGCTCTGTCTATGTGGATGTTTTAGTCCTCTGGGAAAGAAACAAGTAATTACAAGAGTTAAGAAAAGTGTTGAGGCCGGGCGCGGTGGCTCACGCCTGTAATCCTAACACTTTGGGAGGCCGACGCAGGTGAATCACAAGGTCAGGAGTTTGAGACCAGCCTGGCCAGCATGGTGAAACTCTGTCTCTACTAAAAATACAAAAAGTATCCGGGCATGGTGGCACACACCTGTAGTCCCAGCTACTCGGGAGGCTGAGGCAGGAGAATCGCTTGAACCCAGGAGGCGGAGGTTGCAGTGAACCAAGATCACGTCACTGTATGCCAGCCTGGGCGACACAGCGAGACTCTGTCTCAAAAAAAAAAGAAAAGAAAAACAAAATGCACCCGATGGAGTCCAAATATTGGTTCCTGACCATCAGGTAAGTCAGAAGCCTAGCTTCTGACAGTAGACATGGATGGTGATTAGCAAAAGGACCCACATCCTAGAAATCGCCCATTTAGCTGGAGGAAAAAATGTTCTGCGCTTGGCAGATTTGAGGGCGGACAGCGTGCCAGCAGCCTGGATGAGGAATGTAGGGTTTTGGTTTTTTTGGGGGGGGCGGGGGTGGTTTTTGTTTTTTTTTTTTTTTTTGAGATGGAGTCTCACTCTGTCGCCAGACTGGAGTGCAGTGGCGCGATCTCGGCTCATTGCAACCTCTGACTCCCGAGTTCAAGCGATTCTCCTGCCTCAGCCTCCCGAGTAGCTGGGATTACAGCCTCATGCCACCATGCCCAGCTAATTTTTATATTTTTAGTAGAGACAGGGTTTTGGCTAGGATGGTCTTGATCTCCTGACCTTGATCTCCTTGATCCACCCGCCTCAGCCTCCCAAAGTGCTGAGATTACAAGCATGAGCCACCGTGCCTGGCCGGAATGTAGTTTTTTTGTTTTTGTTTTTGTTTTTTTTGAGATGGAGTCTCGCTCTGTCGCCCAGGCTGCAGTGCAGTAGCGTGATCTCAGCTCACTGCAAGCTCCGCCTCCTGGGTTCACACCATTCTCCTGCCTCAGCCTCCCGAGTAGCTGGGACTACAGGCGCCCGCCACCACGCCTGGCTCATTTTTTTTTTTTTGTATTTTTTAGTAGAGACGCGGTTTCACCGTGTTAGCCAGGATGGTGTTGATCTCCTGACCTCATGATCTGCCCGCCTCGGCCTCCCAAAGTGCTGGGATTACAGGCGTGAGCCACCACACCCGGCCCGGAATGTAGTTTTTATGCGGCTGTTTTTGCACATGGGCAGCACTCCAGAACTTTAATTAAGTTCAGGAAGTTGCTCCTGATACCAAGGGCACAGGATATTTAGGCTCTGAGGCCTGCTGGCAGGCCCCCCGGGCCCCTGCATAGCCACTGGAAACAGCAGCCTCTGTGTGTGGAGCACCTGGTCCCCTTGTCCTGTCTCACAGCTGCCTCTGGGCCCTTGCAGGTGCGGCTGGAAGTATTTCGGGCGGAGGAACTGATGGCATGTGCAGGATTGACCTCACCCAGAATTGTCCCTTTGTATGGAGCTGTGAGGGAAGGGCCTTGGGTCAACATCTTCATGGAGCTGCTGGAAGGTAAGGAGCCAGGTCCCACTCTTTCTCCAAATTCCAAATCTCCAGTGCCAAGGGTTCCCTCCTGAGTCTTGCCCAAGTTGGCCTTGGTCACTGATCCATCCATTGTTAACCTCTTGACCCTATGACCCTGCTTTCCACCACCTGCCCTGTGCTCTTGCCCTTGGCTGGCATGGAGGCTCGAGCAAGTCCCAGGTATAGCCTGGCCTTTGTTCTCCTAGGTGGCTCCCTGGGCCAGCTGGTCAAGGAGCAGGGCTGTCTCCCAGAGGACCGGGCCCTCTACTACCTGGGCCAGGCCCTGGAGGGGCTGGAATACCTCCACTCACGAAGGATTCTGCATGGGGACGTCAAAGGTAAGGCCCAGGCCCCACGGCCCTGGTCCCCAGCAGGCTCTTCTCTCACACCATCCTGCCTGATCTCCTCTCAGTTCTGGGCTAGCCTGGTCATCTCCAGTAGCAGGCCCTGAGTCAGGCTGACAGGACTCTGCCTGTAGGAAGGGGAATGATGTTCTCCAACCCCTTAGCCAAGCACTATAGTTTCTGGTAGATGGTGGCCACAGAGAACTGAAGGTCAAGCTCCCATCCAGTGGTGACCCCTGGTACGGGGTTGGGGCAGGCGAGCAGAGTGGCAGCGTTCCCCAGAGTAAACCCTGCTCCTGTCCCCTTGCCCTCAGAGATCCTGTCTGCCTCTAGCCTGAACTGATACCCTCCTCCCTTCCTCCACAAATGATGAAACTAATCAGAAGCAGCAGCTGCCACGTAGGGTCAGCCAGAAAATTACGTCACTGGAGGGCAGGCCAAACCGAGCCAGGGTGGGCTGGGACCCGGCATGACTCACCTGTTCCTCTTCCTCCCCGGGGCGGCCTGGCAGCTGACAACGTGCTCCTGTCCAGTGATGGGAGCCATGCAGCCCTCTGCGACTTTGGCCATGCTGTGTGTCTTCAACCTGATGGCCTGGGGAAGTCCTTGCTCACAGGTAAGGCCCCCCACCAACTGCTGTGCCCCCCAGTGCATTCATTCGCCGAATGCCTTCCATGCTTTCCAGAATGGGAATTGAGATGTGAACACTTAGGTCCACCTGTGTGTTTAAGCCCCGCACCCAGTCTGGATGATTATCAGGGTTTCTTTGTTATGCGGAAATGCGATCATGGATGTCAGGTGCTCATCGCTGATGCTCCTGTACACAGGGAAGAGAGGGAAAGGCTGTTGACTCTCGCTAGGTCCCAGGCCTTCTGCCTTGGAGGCCCCATGGCTCCCCCCGCCTCTTGTCTGGCCTTTTTAGGGGAGTGCACTGCTAGCCTGTGACCCCAGCTCTCCTGCGCCTCTGAGCACAGTTGGCTGGAAGCACAGTGGGCAGGCTGCCCAAGGGCCCTGGTCTCTAAAGCCAGTGAAATATCTTTCTTTAACTCCTCTGATTATTGAAATAATCCATGCCCACTGTGAAGTATAGAGTTAAGCATATAAAAGAGGTGGAGAACAGAATTCTCACCATTCCTCTTACCCAGAGAGAGAATCACAAATTTTTTTGTTGTTTTCGTTAAGACGGAGTTTCACTCTGTCACCCAGGCTGGAGTGCAGTGGCACAATCTCGGCTCACTGCAACCTCCGCCTCCTGGGTTCAAGCAATTCTCCTTCCTCAGCCTCCTCAGTAGCTAGGATTATAGGCACCTGCCATCATGCCCAGCTAATTTTTGTGTTTTTAGTAGAGATGGGGTTTTGCCATGTTGGCCAGGCCAGTCTCAAACTCCAGACCTCAGGTGATCTGCCCCACTCAGCCTCCCAAAGTGCTGGGATTACAGGTGTGAGCCTCTGCGCCCGACTGAATCATGAATATTTTAGATAACTCCTTCCAGGCTGTTGTTTTCCCTGTGTCTAGTTAGCGCCATTATAACACAATTTTGTGCCCTGCTTTTTTCATTTATAGCATTAAGGATAAAATGATTTCATTCTGACCAACAGAAAAAGAATCTTTGGGAAGTATATGATTGTGTGTTGTTGAAGGACTGTGTTGACAATTCTGAAGATGTAAATTGAATGTGGACACTTGACCTCTACCCGTGTTGTTTTAAGCTCTTTTAAAATAACTTCAGTGGGCTTTTTCTTGTTACAAAAAAAAAAAAAAATGTATCTTTTCTAATTTTTTTTAACTTTTATTTTTTAGAGACAGAGTCTTGCTCTGTCACCCAGGCTGGAGTGCAGTAGCTCACTCATAGCTCACTGCAGCCTCAAGCTCCTTGGCTCAAGTGATCCTGCCGCCTCAGCTTCCTGAGTATGAGTAGCTGGGACCACAGGCATGCACCACCATGTCCGGCTCATTTTTTTTATTTTTTGTAGATATACATGGGGTCTCAGTATGTTGCCCGGGCTGGTCTCAAATTCCTGGATTTAAGTGGTCCTCCCACCTCAGTCTCCCAAAGTGCTGGGATTACAGGCATGAGCCACTGCCTGACCCTTTTTTCTAATATCTTTTGAAGAAAGTAGAGCTAAGCAAAAATTACAAATACAGATCACCAGGAAAAAAACCACTGTTCACATCTGCCATCTATTCTTTCAGTCTTTTATGCAAATAAGTTTTCTATTATGATTTTTAAATTTCACTTACTAGTATTTCAGGAACATCATACCAGTAATTAACCTTCTACAACCTAATTTGTAATGTCCAGCCCCTGCCCTATTTTCAAAAAACACTTTAAGGGTTTGGTCCAAAGGGCAGAGTCCATATCATGGATGCTCTGTTGCTTGGTACAAGTTCCCAGCAGAGTCCCCGCCTAGCTCCTCCCTACAAGTTTGACTTGGAGATGTTATTTCTGTATTTAAAGTACTTTAACATGGCCAGATACAGTGGCTCATGCCTGTAATCTCAGCACTTTGGAAGGCCGAAGTGGGTGGCTCACCTGAGATCAGGAGTTTGAAACCAGCCTAGCCAGCATGGTGAAACCCCATCTCTACTAAAAATATAAAAATTAGCTGGGCGTGGTGGCTCATGCCTGTAATTCCAGCTACTCAGGAGGCTGAGGCAGGAGAATCGCTTGAACCCAGGAAACGGAGGTGGCAGTGAGCCAAGATCGCACCACCGTACTCCAGCCTGGGTTGACAGAGCGAGACTCTGTCTCAAAGAACGAAAAAGATAATAAAATAAAAAGTACTTTAACAGTGACAAATTTAAGATACCCCGAGGATTAACTGGGGTGACCATTGCCTAGGCTCCTGCCCATCAGCATTCCAGGTGACTTTATGTCTTATCCGCCTTCTCAGGGGACTACATCCCTGGCACAGAGACCCACATGGCTCCGGAGGTGGTGTTGGGCAGGCGCTGCGACGCCAAGGTGGACGTCTGGAGCAGCTGCTGCATGATGCTGCACATGCTCAACGGCTGCCACCCCTGGACTCAGTTCTTCCGAGGGCCGCTCTGCCTCAAGGTCGGTGACGGCACCCGGCATGGCCAACATGGGGAGCTGCAGGGCCCTGGGGCCCGGGCCGCAGGCTTGAGGGGCTGCTCTGCGGTGGCATTTGGAGCAAGGGGAGGCCTGGTCATCCATGTGGGATCCTAATTCAAATACTTGCCACCCAAATCTGGGGGTACAAAGGGAGATCCAGCTGCGGAGGCTCACCAAGTTCATGGCAGGTGAGAACCCTCTTCTGTCCATACCCTGGGCCCCATCCACCTGCCTCCTAATGGGCCGGGCCTGGAAGCTATGGGCATCTTGCTGCCTGGCTCTGGCCTGTATTACGGGCTCCATGTGTCCCTGTCCTGGGAAAAGTGCCCTCACTGTAGCCCAGACCCCTCCATTCCTTGTGATAGACCCCAGCACAGTGGCAGCAGGGGCCGGCGGGAGTTGCACAGAGAGCAGTAACAGCCGGGTATCAGGAAATGAGGGAAGGCAGGCCTCACCTGTTGTCTTTTGTGCCCCAGATTGCCAGCGAGCCTCCGCCTGTGAGGGAGATCCCAGCCTCCTGCGCCCCTCTCACAGCCCAGGCCATCCAAGAGGGGCTGAAGAAAGAGCCCGTCCACCGCGCGTCTGCAGCGGAGCTGGCAGGGAAGGTGAACCGGGCACTACAGCAAGGTAAAAGGAGCCGCGCGCTGGCTGACCCGGGGGGCAGAGGACAGAGGTGGACAGAGGAGACAGGTGGCCGCAGGTCCAGAGCAAGGTACCCCTCAGAGCCTTAGTTTCCCCTCTGGAGTAGGGGGTGCAGCAGCCTCGGGGTTGTTGGGAGATTGTGGCAGTACCACGCCTTGACGCAGAGGCAGCGCTCAGGAGATGGGAAAGAGAAAATTCACACACAAACTCGAAGTGCTTTTTCCATTCTCCCACTCAACTACAATCAACCCGAAGACTCCTGTGACCACATGTGTGGGGATTTCCACCCCACCAAGCCAGCAATCAGTTCGCAGCAGACACGAGCTGGGTGTCCTCTAATTCAGTTCTGTTCTAACACTATCTACCTGGAGGCAGCGTCAGAGCCCGCAACAGGAGGGCTTGATCCCCAAGACTGTGCCCCCTACCCATGCCAGTCTCAGGCCCACGTGTTTACCTGTGCTTCTGACCAACTGGCTATAAATCAGGGACCCCACGACCCCCTCCTTGGGATCGATTAATTTGCTGGAGTGGCTCACAGAACTCAGAGAAACCTTACATTTACCAGTTTATTAGAAAGGATATTACAAAGGATACAAATGAGATGCATAGGGCAAGGCATGTGGGAGGGAGCGCGGAGCTTCCAGGGCTTGGCACCCTCCAGGAACCTCCACGTGCCCAGCTACCAGAAGCTCTCTGAACCCTGTCTTCTTGGGTTTTTGTGGAGGCTTCATTACAAAGTCATGACTGATGAAACCATTGGCCATTGGCGAACAGCTTAACCTTTAGCCCCCTTCCCTCCCAGCATGTGGGATGGTAGGATGAAAGTCCCAGCCCTCTAATCCTGCCTATGTCTCTCGGATGACCAGCCTCCATCCTGAAGCTATCTAGGGGCTGCCAGCCTTCAGTCAATCCATTAGTACACAGAAAGAGATCACTTTGGAGAGTAAGGCTTTTAGGAGTTATGTGCCAGAAATGGGGTTAAAGATGAAATATATGTTTACTAATATCACAAGGGTTATGATGTGTAAAGGGGGCTGAAACTCGCTAGGAATCCAAGAATACAAAATAAAGAGAGGCCGGGAGCAGTGGCACACACCTGTAATCCCAGCACTTTGGGAGGCTGGGGCAGGAGGATCACTTGAGGCCAGGAGTTCAAGATCAGCCTGAACAACATAGCAAGACCCTTTCTCTGCAAAAAAAATTTAAAAATTAACCAGACATGGTGGCATGTGCCTGTAGTCCCAGCTACTCAGGAGGTGGGAGGATTGTTTGAGCCTGGGAGGTCGAGGCTGCAGTGAGCCACGATTGTACCACTGTACTCCAGCCTGGGCAGCAGAGACCCTGACTCAAAAAATAAATAAATGAAGCCAGGTAACACTCGAGAGCCATTTGACTGGAAAAAAGCAGAAAGTTGGTGGGATGTGGGGCTGTTGGGACCCCTCGGGTGCTGCTGATGGGCAAGTGGACAAGGCTGCCCACTCTGGAATGCACCTGGCTGCACTCAGGCAGATGTCTGCAGACTGAGACCCAGGACCGCTACCCCTGGGTGCACTGACAAAGGAATGCCAACAGATCCCTATCGGAACACGCCTGAGGATGCGCACTACAGCTTCCTTTGTGGGAGGGGAGTGGGGTACGGTGGGGTCCCTCATTGGGAGGACAGAGACACAAAAGAGGATGCCGCATGGAGCACCAAGCAGTTAAAGCAACTCGGTGTTCACAGAGCAGCATGGACGGATCCTAAAGCCATGGTGCCGAGTGCAAAGAGAACCCGACACAGAATGGAACCCAGATGGTAATGTTTGGTAAACTAAAAACTGATCAATAGCCAGGTATGGTGGCGCACGTCTGTAGTCCCAGCCACTCAGGAAGCTGAGGTGGAAGGATCGCTTGAGCCCAGGAGTTGGAGTCCAGCCTGGGCAACATGGTGAGACCTCGTCTCTTTAAAAAACAAAAAATACAAAAATAAAAATCGATAAATAAAACAACACACATTTTGCAAGAACACAACCCAATCAAAAATGATACATCAAACACAATAGAACGTCACCTGAGGGATGGGCACAAAAAGGCCGTGATTATAGGAATGAAAATGAAATAAAACCAGAGAGATCTTGCACCTCACCAAAGACAGCTGCTAGTTAGAAGGATGAGGGTGGTCCCAGGGTTGAACTCGCCCCGCACCAGAACCAACGGTGCCTGGGGAAGTACTGACTGAGGACGGGGTAGGAGAGATGGTGGGTCCAGGATGCCACTTTGCCTAGGAGCTCTTGAGTTGGTGCAGCCCCAGGGCTTTTTTCAATCTTCTCTTTCTTGTTAACAAAGTCCTCTGGAACTGATTCTGTAGTTTTTCAATTTGCTACTGACACCTAGAAGGAAAACAGAACTAAAGACAGAAATCCAGTCCTATCCCTGTTATATTGGGACCATCTGACTGAGGAAGTCTCCTGTGGAGACCACCACGCTGCCCTCTGAAGTCACCTCCCATGGTGGCCTGGGGCAGGTCCTCCCCTCTGTTCGCCTCTAGCCCTTCTGCACTCAGGAGAGGCCTCTCCTGCCTGGATAGCCTGTGCACAGCACGCTTCCCCTCACCATTGTCCTCTCTGTTTTCTAGTGGGAGGTCTGAAGAGCCCTTGGAGGGGAGAATATAAAGAACCAAGACATCCACCACCAAATCAAGCCAATTATCACCAGACCGTCCATGCCCAGCCGAGGGAGTTTTCGCCAAGGGCCCCAGAGCCTCGGCCAGTTGAGGAGACAACAGGCAGAGCCCCTAAGCTCCAGCCTCCTCTCCCACCAGAGCCCCCAGAGCCAAACAAGTCTCCTCCCTTGACTTTGAGCAAGGAGGAGTCTGGGATGTGGGAACCCTTACCTCTGTCTTCCCTGGAGCCAGCCCCTGCCAGAAACCCCAGCTCACCAGAGCGGAAAGCAACCTTCCCGGAGCAGGAACTGCAGCAGCTGGAAATAGGTACGGGCAACCATGGCTGCAGCTGGGCCCCCGAGCACTGGCCACGGAGGGAGGCCGGCGCTTCTTATCTGCGGTGTGGGCTTGCTTCCAGCCCCTTCCCCAGCAGCTCAGCTTCTACAGACTGTGCAGGAAGAACCCCTGAAAACACAGCCAGCCTCCTCCCAGTCTTCCACAGCCATTTTCTTCCACTTTTCCCTGCAGAATTATTCCTGAACAGCCTGTCCCAGCCATTTTCTCTGGAGGAGCAAGAGCAAATTCTCTCGTGCCTCAGCATCGACAGCCTCTCCCTGTCGGATGACAGCGAGAAGGTGAGTCAGTTGTGGCCCTGCAGCCATGGCTCCAGGGGTGTGGTTCTCCCGGTCCTGGCACAGAGCAAATAGCTTTGCGTCCAGCTAGTGAATGGACTCTGCAAGTAGTGGGTAAAGGGAGGGTGATGGGGGTCACCCCTTCCTTCTGGTAGGGGTCCTTACTAGGTCGGGGGAGGTGGTCATGGTTCAGAGTGAGAGAAACAATGGGAATCTACCCTTCTGGGATTAGGGAATGTGTTTTGCCACCAGAGATAATGGGGAGGCAGGCCTTGGTCCCCCGTGGAGGCAACCCTTACCCTCCTCCAGCTGAGGGCATGAGCAGTGCCCCTTTGCCTCAAATGAGACCCAAGCCAGAGATGGATCCTGGAGCCCAGGGCCCTGAGTCCGTACCCAATCCTGTTGTTTCAGAACCCATCAAAGGCCTCTCAAAGCTCGCGGGACACCCTGAGCTCAGGCGTACACTCCTGGAGCAGCCAGGCCGAGGCTCGAAGCTCCAGCTGGA
Source organism: Chlorocebus sabaeus (assembly GCF_047675955.1). NCBI lineage: Eukaryota > Metazoa > Chordata > Mammalia > Primates > Cercopithecidae > Chlorocebus > Chlorocebus sabaeus. Next base: position 66,528,264 of record NC_132919.1, read on the forward strand.
ACATGGTGCTGGCCCGGGGACGGCCCACCGACACCCCAAGCTATTTCAATGGTACAGTCCAATTCCCACCTGCTCAGCAGCCCCCATGGCAGCTGATCTGCCTGGAGCTAGACAGCCATTGAGGGATTGTGTCTCCCCTCCCCTGGCACAGTGGGAGGGAGGAAGGCGCCTGGTCCCAGAACTTGAGGTTCCTGGCCAGTAAGTTGGGTTTCGAGCAAAGGTCCCCATCACCCACGAGCCTCTCCTGATTGGGCAGTGAGGGACCATTATCCCCTCATTGGCGGCTGATGGAGTCCCAGAAGGTTCCCCTAGCTTGTGGAGGAGAGCAGTCTCTCTTGACCTGGAGTCAGGAAACTGAGCAATTAATCTCTTCTAAAGGGAAAGGAACAGGACCCATGAGCATTTTAATCAGAAACAGCAAAAGGAGCCCCCTCTGAGATCTGAGGTCAAATGAGAAAGACAACATAAAATTCCTTCGTTTTCAAGCTTGATTGCATAGGTTATGATGTGGCTTTGCTAGTACAAGGGCATCATCAGATCAGAGTGCCCTGCTCTCCAGGGCAAGTGTGACTCATGGCAGCAGGCCAGAGGCCACTTCAACTCGGGGAACAATCTAAATTGCTCATAATCTAATTTAAGGATCTTTGTGTTCAGTTCCTTTCTGCTTTGCATCCAAGTTGAAATACTACTTCCCCATAGGAGCCAACCCCAGCTCTTAGCAACGCACAGGCCAGATCCCAGGTGCTGGCAGCCAGGAAGAACTAGCAGGTGTATATAACACGAGGGCTGTTCCAGCCTGAATTTTTTATTTTTCTTATAAAATGCAACTTTGTGACTGGGTGTGGTGGCTCACACCTGTAATCCCAGCACTTAGGGAGGCCAAGGCGGGTGGATTACATGAGGTCAGGAATTTGAGAGCAGCCTGACCAACATGGTGTAACCCCATCTTTACTAAAAATATAAAAATTAGCTAGGTGTAGTGGCACATGCCTGTAATCCCAGCTACTCGAGAGGCTGAGGCAGGAGAATCACTTGAACCCGGGAGATAGAGGTTGCAGTGAGCTGAGATTGCTCCATTGCACTACAGCCAGGGCGACACCGTGAGACTCTGTCTCAAAAACAAACAGAAATGCAGCTGCGCTTAGACCAGCCCAAATTTTATCTCTGCTGCTCCATCACACCAGGCCTGCTCCCCTCTACATTAAGGGCAGAGTGACTTTTAACAAAAACATTCCCTCAGCCCCTGCCAGGACCCTGGTCCTTGGAGAGCCAGCAGCCGCTCTCCTGACTGTCACCTTGCCCGCCTTCTAGGTGTGAAAGTCCAAATACAGTCTCTCAATGGTGAACACCTGCACATCCGGGAGTTCCACCGGGTCAAAGTGGGAGACATCGCCACTGGCATCAGCAGCCAGGTAAGGGGGGCAGGTACACTCTTGACCGGCAGAGTCCCAGAAGCCAGTGCACCTGGCCCCACCCTCCAGGAGGAAGGCTTTCAAAGTAGTAGAATGGCACTCTAGGGAACACGTGGAATTGGCCTTCGACGTCCCCCAGGGCCTCAAAGTAAGACTGGCAGTGGTGACGGAGAGGTCCTCCAGACCCACACTTGGGCTGGGTGGGATTCTCTGAGTCCTGTGGAATGACAAACAGACAGTGCCCTTAGGGCTGCCAGTCTGGCTGGAGGGAGATGTCTTTACCTTTCTACGTGGCTTCTGAGCCCCATGCCATGATCTCAGCCCACTGGTTTGCTCCACCCTTAGATCCCAGCCGCAGCCTTCAGCTTGGTGACCAAAGATGGGCAGCCTGTTCGCTATGACATGGAGGTGCCAGACTCGGGCATCGACCTGCAGTGCACGCTGGCCCCTGATGGCAGCTTCGCCTGGAGCTGGAGGGTCAAGCATGGCCAGCTGGAGAACAGGCCCTAACCCCACCCTCCACTGCCGGCTCCACGCTGCCGGAAGCAGCCTTCCTGCTCGGTGCACAGTGCTGCCCTGAAACACAGGCTCAGCCGCTCCCAGGGATCTGCCAGCCCCCGGCTCAGCAGTGGGACCAGGGCCTGGCAGCAGCAAGGTGGGGGCAAGCAGAACGCCTCCCAGGATTTCCCACCTGAGTCCTGCCCCACCCCGCTGAGAAAACACTCTGCCACGTGAGGAGACAGAGGAGGACGGCAGGAGTTCCCTCGGGAAACAAACAGGATCTTCTCTGCCCTGCTGCAGTCGAGTTGGCCTGGCCCGCTTGGATCAGTGACCATTTGCTGGCAGACAGGGGAGAGCAGCTTCCAGGCTGGGTCAGAAGGGATGGACGAGCCCCTCGGCCCCTCACCCTCCAGGCTGGTGTGAGGGTGTCGAGTGTGTAAGGGCCCACACTCAGGTTCAGTGCAGAACCAGGTCAGCAGGTATGCCCGCCCGTAGGTTAATGGGAGGCCTCTGACCCCCTTGCCCGGCCTCACCTGGCCAGCTCATCCCTTTCGGGTGTAGGGGAAAGGAATGCCTGATCCCAGAAGGCTCCCTGGTAGAATACACCACACTTTTCAGCTTGTTGTAACACAGGTCCTGAGTTGACTTCTGGTTCAGCCAACGACCAAAGAAGGTGTGTAAGTGAAGTGGTTCTCAGTCCCCAGACACGTGCCCCTTTGCTGCTGGCTATCACTCTTCCCCAGCGCAGCAGACCCTGAGCCCCTTCAGGCCCAGCACTGCCCCAGACTCACTGGCGCTCTTCCCTCATCTGTAAAGGTGAAGGGTGATGCAGGATGTGCCTGACAGGAACGGTCTGTAGATGGACATGATCAATACTAAGGAAAGCAGCAAACAGAGACGCTCCGGCACCCCAGCCCCACTGTCAGTGTCCAGCGTGCGGGCCCCCCAGAGCACAGCTCACACGAACACTCACCCTGCCCTGCCCCGGGCCGGAGGGTACTGCTGACGGCACTTTGCACTCTGATGACCTCAAAGCACTTTCATGGCTGCCCTCTGGCAGGGCAGGTCAGTGACTCTGTAGGAGCATAGCAGGCCAGGAGATGGGGTGAAGGGACAGTCTTGAGCTCTCTACATGCATGTGACTCAAACCTCTTCCAGATTTCTCTAATAGCACCCACTTCCCCATTGCCCCAGCTTAGCCTCTTCTCCCAGGGGAGCTACTCAGGACTCATGTAGCATTAAGTCAGCTGTGAATTGTCAGGGGGGTGTCAGCTAGCCTCAACCTCCTGGGGCGGGGGACGCCGAGACTCCTTGGGAGAAGCTCATCCCCGCGTCTTGCCAAGACAGCCTTTGTCCAGCTGTCCACAGCGAGCCAGACTGCTCCCGGGGAGACAGCCCCGGCCCCCAGCACATAAAGAACTGCAGCGTTGGTACTGCAGTGTGGGTTGTAGAGAACTCTTTGTAAGCAATAAAGTTTGGGGTGATGACAAATGTTTGCGGGCCCTTGGTGCCCTCTCTCTTGCCTGCCGGCTTGCTGAACCTCACGACACTAACAACTGCCTCTCTGCCTTCTTGGTGAGATCTTTTCAAGTCCCCTTTGTTTTGGACAAGGACTGTTTCAGCCCTTGAGTGGGGCTGCTTTCCCACCACTCCTCCCAGTGGCTGCTTCTAGTCCCACCTCTGGGCTATTCATTCAGACCAGTTAGGCAAGATGCCTTGCCCAGTGGCATCAGGGAAGTCCCTCGCCAAACACTGCCAGGCTGAAGGGTGGAGGAGGCGGACGACAAAGCCTGCATGCTTTGTGCCACTGCCCAAGTCAGGCAGCCCTCTACCACCAGAAGGGAAATAAGGATGGGTTCTGGGCCCTGACCAGCTAGGGATGCTGGATGCACACCACAGGCCCTCCACCTTCCCCTCCTGTCCTTGAGGCCTGGACTGAACCCTTTCTGCTGCCTCCTGAGCCCTGCATGGGGCCAGGGATGCCCTTGTGGCTGAGTTCCTTGGTCATGGAGCTGGGGCACACGTGATGCCTTATCGAATCTGGCTTCACACTCCCTGTGTGCACAAGTGTGTGTGCGCGCAGCTTGGGTTGGTTTAGCCGGTTCTTGGAAGGGCCCTGGGACCACGAAAGGGGCGGCAGCCCTGAGCCCCTGGCGTGCAGAGCGGGTGCAAGTCCGGTCCAGTAGAGTCAAACTTACCTGCCGCCTGCCTCTTGCTCTGGGCCCGCAGCGGAAGCGCGAGCCCTACTCCCGAGGTCTTTGGAGAGGGATTCTGGCTTCGGGCCCGCAGCCTTCGGAGGACACCTCACTCGGGCCGTCCCCCGCCCGCCCGCCCGCCCGGAACCTAAATGCGGCTCCCTGCCTGCGGGGTCGCGGCAGGGACGTCACAGAGGTGGCGACATCACAGGCACCAGCGCCTCCAATATTTCCAGCGCCCCCCAGTCTCCCAGCCAAAGAGCACACTGGAGGCTGAGAGGCAGCATCTACCAGCCCGCTCCCCGCCTCCAGGACAGAGCCTCGGTCTGCATGGGGGTGACAGGTGGGAGCGGGCGGGCGCCCGGGGGCGGGAGTTCGGGCGGGCGGGCGGGGGAAAGCGACAGTAAGTGGGGGCGGGGCGCGGAGGGGGCGGTCAGGATCGGCCCGGGGCCCGTTCCCCTGCTCCCAAACCCCCGGCACCTGAAAGGCAGGTCGATCCCCCGCCAAAGCCCACCCGGTGCCCCTGACTATGGCTCCCAGCCTCAGCCCCTCCGTGGTGCACATCCGCGTGCGCGCACGGACACGCATGCGCGCCTTGTGGTAGGACTGCAGCGTCAGTGGTTCTTGAAGGGGTTCTGAGACCACAGAAGGAGCAATGGCCTTGTGCACAGGAAACGACTCATGAATTATCCTGAACTGCAGATCCAAAAAATCACATCCAGTTGTCCCTGCTTGATGCTTGAGGCTTTGCAGGGAGGAGCGGCAGTCTTGAGCAGATTTTCACTGAGCGCCTCCTTGGTGTCTTGTACTCTTCTCTGAACCAATGAGCAAAGATGTTTGCCCCTAGTGCCCCGGGTCTCCCCTTCCCATAGGAGCGTCAGATCCCCCACTGAAATGGTGGCTTTCTTTTGGGGATCCTCTCTCCCAGAAGGGCATGGGCCAGCATTAAAAATGATCAAAAATTAGGTGGGCATGATGGCTCAACGCCTGCAATCCCAACACTTTGGGAGGCAGAGGTGAGAGGATCACATAAGGCCAGGAGTTCAAGACCAGCCTAGGCAACATAGCGAGACTTTGTCCTCTACAGGAAATGTTTAAAATTAGACAGGTGTGGTGGCATGAGCCTGTAGTCCCAGCTACTTGGGAGGCTCACTGGAGCCCAGGAGTTGCAGTGAGCTATGATGGCGCCACTCCAGCCTGGGCCACAGAGCAAGACCCTGTCAAAAAAAAAAATTAACCAGAGGTTGGGGCAGTGGCTCACGCCTGTAAGGAAAAACGTAGATTGGACAGCCAGGTCTGTCATGGAGAGGATTACACTGATTATTTGAATTGGGCTTTCAGGCATGAGTAGGACTTTACCAGAAGAAGGCTTTCCAGGTATGAGAAATAGCATTTGCAAAGGCATTGGGTGCAGAAGAGCCTGCCGTACTCTGGGGGTAGCTTTGGCTTAGGGTGAGGAACAGGAAGATGGATGCCAAGAGATGAAAAATGAAGGTAGAGATCAGATCAAGAGGCCACATGGAGTTTGGGGGTGACCAGAGGCAAGTGAAATGTAGCAGGCTCACTCTGGGGTCATTGAAAATCCAGGTTGGAGGGGGACATGGTTGCAGTGGTCCCACTGGAGGACTAAAGAGATTTAAGACAGTGCAGTGAGTAGCATCCCAGAGTCTGGAGTCAGCCAGACCTGCCTTTGGGTCGTGTGCTGCTCTTAATAGCTGCGTGACCTCATACACGTTTCCTCATCTGTGAGAGGAGAGCTGTGGCCAACTGGGCATAGGGTAGGTATGAAGATTGAATGTGCAAAGCACTTAGCACCAAGTGCCGAAGGGTAGGAAGACGTGGGTTTGTGTTGGCTCTGGTACTGGGAGATGAGGAGAGCATCAGGGGTAGGAGGGCAGGAGCTTCGGAGTGAGGAGGAGTCACAAATGACCCAGGTTTCTCATTTGGGTGAAAGGATGAAGGATGAATGGGGCGAGGAGTGTGGGATATGGAGAGATGACAGACTAGAAAGGGAGACAGGAGTCAGACAGGCAGAGCTGTGGTGGCCACACTTAAGAGTCTGGACATACAGGGTGTGAATTTGAGGTAAGAAATTAGGCCAGGCACGGTGGCTCATGCCTGTAATCCCAACACTTTGGGAGGCCAAGGTGGGAAGATTGCTTGAGCTCAGGAGTTTGAGACCAGCCTGGGCAACATAGTGAGTCCTCATCTCTTTTTTTTGGTTTGTTGTTGTGTTGTTGTTGTTGTTGTTGTTGTTGTTGAGACAGAGTCTTGCTCTGTCGCCCAGGCTGGACTGCAATGGCACCATCTCGGCTCACTGCAACCTCCGCCTCCCGGGCTCAAGCCATCCTCCCTATCAAAACCTAACAAAGACATTATAAAGAAAAGAAAATTATACACCAATATCCCTCATGGATATGCATGTGAAAATGCTGAAAAAAAGCCAATCAGATTCAACAACATATTAAAAGGGTAATACGTCATGACCAAATGAGGTTTATCCCAGTAATGCAAGGCTGATTTAACATTTTAAAAAATCAATTTATAGCTGGGCACGGTGCCTCACACCAATAATCTAGCACTTTGGGAAGCCAACGCAGGTGGATAGCTTGAGCCCAGGAGTTCAAGACCAGCCTGGGCAATATAATAAGACCTATCTCTACAAAAAATACAAAAATTAGCTGGATATGTTGGTGAACACCTGTAGTCCCAGCTACTCCAGAGGTGAGGTGGGAGGATCACTTGAGACAGGGAGGTTGAGATTGCCATAACTGTGCCACTGAACTCCAGCCTGGGTAACAGAGTGAGACCCTGTCTCAAAAAAAATCGATGTGGCCCGGTGCGGTGGCTCAAGCCTGTAATCCCAGCACTTTGGGAGGCCGAGACAGGTGGATCACGAGGTCAGAAGATCGAGACCATCCTGGCTAACCTGGTGAAACCCTGTGTCTACTAAAAAAATACAAAAACTAGCCGGGTGAGGTGGCAGGCGCCTGTAGTCCCAGCTACTCGGGAGGCTAAGGCAGGAGAATGGCATAAACCTGGGAGGCGGAGCTTGCAGTGAGCCGAGATCCAGCCACTGCACTCCAGCCTGGGGGACAGAGCGAGACTCCGTCTCAAAAAAAAAAAAATGTATTTTGCCATAAGCAGAATATAAAAATATAAAAGAATTATCACCCAAATAATATAACATTACTCATATTTAATGTATTATAATGTATGTTATGTATACATATATAATATTAAAGAAAAACCATATGATCATCTCAATAAATGCAGAAAAAGCATTAGGCAAAATTCTCAATAAATGCAGAAAAAGCATTAGGCAAAATCCAGCATCCATTCCTAATTAAAACTAAGCAAACTAGGAGAGAAAACTTCATGAAGATGCCCAAGCTAATAAAAGGCATCATGAATAAACCTACAGCTAGCATCATCCTTAATGGTGAAAGGCTAAACACTTTCCCCTAAGCTCAGAACGAAGGGAGGACGTACACACACACTCCTACTCAACATTGTATGGAGATTGTCCCCAGTGCAATTAGGCAAAAAAAGGAAATAAGAGGAACAAGATTGGAAAGGAAGAAGTAAAAGTGTCCTGACTCACACGCATTATTGTCTATGTAGAAAATCCGATAGAATCTAAAAGGAAAAAAAAAGCTATGAGAACACATGAGATTTTAGTATGGTTGCAGGATACAAAAGATGGATCTATTTCTGTGTGCTAGCAACAAACCACTGGAAATAGAAATTCTTTCGGCCAGGCACAGTGGCTCATGCCTGTAATCCCAGCACTTTAGGAGGCCGAGGCAGGCAGATCATTTGAGGCCAGGAGTTTGAGACCACCTGGCCAAAATGGTGAAACCCCATCTCTACTAAAAATACAAAGAGTGAGCCGGGGCCAGGCGCGGTGGCTCAAGCCTGTAATCCCAGCACTTTGGGAGGCCGAGACAGGCAGATCACGAGGTCAGGAGATCGAGACCATCTTGGCTAACACGGTGAAACCCCGTCTCCACTAAAAAATACAAGAAAACTAGCCGGGTGAGGTGGCGGGCGCCTGTAGTCCGAGCTACTCGGGAGGCTGAGGCAGGAGAATGGCGTAAACCCAGGAGGCGGAGCTTGCAGTGAGCTGAGATCCGGCCACTGCACTCCAGCCTGGGCAACAGAGCCAGACTCCATCTCAAAAAAAAAAAAAAAAGGGCCGGGCGCCGTGGCTCACACCTGTAATCCTAGCACTTTGGGAGGCTGAGGCAGGCGGATCACAAGGTCAGGAGATCGAGACCATCCTGGCTAACACGATGAAACCCCATCTCTACTAAAAATACAAAAAAAATTAGCCGGGCGTGGTGGCGGGTGCCTGCAGCCCCAGCTACTCTGGAGGCTGAGGCGGGAGAATGGCGTGAACCCAGGAGGCGGAGCTTGCAGTGAACCAAGATCGCGCCACTGCACTTCGGCCTGGGGGTCAGAGCGAGACTCCCGTCTCAAAAAAAAAAAAAAAAAAAAAAAAAAAAATTTCAATTATTTCATATACTGCAGAATATTATTTGAATCCCTAATAGAACATTCTCAAGTCAGGCACAGAGATCTCAAGCTGAGTCAACATCTGACTTTTTCTTCCAGCCCCAGTGCTATTAAGAGGCTCACACAACAGTAATTTCTTCTCCTGTCCATACCCAGCTGCCATTTATGGAGGGGTTGAGGCTGTGGGTGTTGATTAAACTGCCCAGGGAAATTTTGTAAAGGGAGCAAAGGCCCTGAGGTCAGAAGCCTGGGGAACAGCAGGACCTGGGGCAGGGGGAGTTGGAGAGGGAGAAGAGAGACACGTGAGGAAGCCAGGGAAGCGTAGTGATCAAGGAGGTGGAGGATTGGGGGATACCTCCCCCAAGACCAGGCTAAAGCAGATGGTCCCAATCCCAGGACCAGCCATGCAAGGACCCCTCCCTCCAGCCGCTACATCTCTAGGAAGAGACTGCAGTACATTCTCATCCTTCCAGTCGCTTCCTGGGAGCGATTCTTCCCAGTCAGAGCCAGGGCTGTCACTTCCTGCCACACCCCAGGCTGATGGGGACCCACCTTGCATGATGGCAGGGTCGTCATGATGGCCCCACCATCAACCCCTACGCATGGTCCTGGGTAGCAGAGAACAGGGCAGCCTAGTGCTTCCCACCCCCACAGGGTGAAGAAACAGATTCTGCAGTAAAAGATACAAGCTTCCAGGGAAGGGTGTGGGGTTGGGGACGTTCCCAAGGAGTCAGTCTCCCCTGCAGAGGGGGATCTGAGCTCCTAAATCGTCAGCTAGGTGCTAGCACCACCTCAGATCACACACCCCGGGTGGAGGACTTGGCCTGGAGTCAGTGATGGATGATCCAGAGAGAGTAAAGGAAGCCAGCAGAAGAGCAGGAATGGGGAGATGGGGAAGGTTCGCGTGGGGCGTGATGGGGACTCCATGCAGTTACAGGCTCCTGGGAGTAGCCGGGGGCCAGGGAGTTAAGAGTTTCCTGAGTCAAAACTGCATTCAAGTCACCACTTCAGCTATGATCAGCTGGGGGGCCTTGGGCAAATGGACCTGTCCTAATTTTTTGTGTTGAATCAATGAGATAAAGCAGGTAAAGTGCCCAGGCTATGGAAGCGCCCCGTCATGGTCGGGGTACTGTTAGCAGTCACGGTTTTGGGGGAAGGAGATGGAACAGGGAGCCTCCGAGGAGGCAAGGCAGACAGTAGAGGGAGCAGGACTGGAGGATAGGAATGGCTATCGGCTAGGGAACAAGGAGGGCGGGGCAGGTGGGTGAGGGAATGCAGCTGGGAACAGAGAAAAAGAAGGGCAGGAGGAGGTGGCTGGCTCTGGAATCCCTCCGGGACTGTCTTCTACCCTGCAGCTCCCTGCCCTCACCTCCTTTCCCCTGCCAGGTACCCATGGATTTCCATGCTGCAGCAAAGGGTCAGTGGAGGTTGCAGAGATGCGGTGAGAACCATCCCCGAACATCACAGGCCTCCCCCGAGCCCTCCGGGACCTCCAGCCTCGCCCCTGACACCACCAATCCCCCAACCTAGGATCTCCCTCCCTTCTGCCATTTTCAAAACCTCCTCGGCGCCAGTGTCCAGGCCAAAAGACTGGGGAGGGTGTGGGGTATCTACCCTCCCACTTCTGTTTATGCCCTCAGCCCCTGGCAGAGGAAGACTGAGGGGTAGTGAGGCACACCCAGGGACAGAATAGGACCTGACCCCTCAGAGCTGCCTGGCTTGCTGAGGACAGAGCTGCTCAAGGCGGGGGTGGGCAGGCACTTGAAGAAAGAGTGGGCAGGTGGGTGGGAGGACATTGCTCTGGGGCTCCCCTGCTGGGGACTAGTGTTCTGGGCACTAATTCGCGAAGTGAGTTGTCCCAGCTCACCTGCAATGCTTGATAAAAATGAGATTCCTGGGCCTCACCTCCAACTAACTGGATTCCTCTTTTGTGGGGTGGGGGGGGCATGAGTTGGCAAGGAGTTTCCTAAACTCACTAAAGTTTCAGAATACAACTCCAGACTTCCTGGTGGCAGTAGAGTGGGACAGCCAGGGGAGTGGGACAGCCAGGGGAGTGGGACAGCCAGGGGAGTGGATGAGCTGGTGGCAGGGTGGTCGGGGGGAGGTGCATCTTGCCAGCCTCTGTTACAAGGCAGAGGGCTTTGAGGGCCCCAGAAACCCCCTTCCCGCTGAAGCCACCACCCACCCCACAGATCCCCATCACCCACTCTGTCTCTTTCTGTCTTAGAGATGACTTAAGTCAACACCAGATACAAGAGGAACAGGAGGTAAAAAGGGGATGTCCTCTTATGGGGAGGTGGTAGGCAAGTGGCAGGGCTCTTCCCTAAGTCTCCATCAGCCCCTACCCTTGACAATCCTGGGACCTTAGTACCAGGCCAGTGTGGGTACACTCACACACACACCCCCTCACCAGGCAGGTCTCTGAGAGGAGGCAGGCATGGGGTTGGGGGGCGGGGGGAAGAGAGCAGGACCTGGGGCAGGGGTGGGGCAGGGACTCGGTGCCAGGGAGGGCCTCAGGGGCAGGACCTCCCGCTCCTGCCTCCTCAGCTTTGAGTTGAAACATTTCAGCTGGAGGCAGACATGCTAGAGCAGAAGCCCCAGCTCAAAGTGGACCTGGCCCCAGACCCAGACCCAGAACTGGAGATCGGACAGGTGCCGGCTTTACTGGAGTCAGAGCTGTACCCAGCCCTCAAGCTTGAAACTGAGCTGGACACAAAAGCCAGCTGGAACGAGGAGTCTGACCTCGAAGAGCCCCTGCAGCTGGTGTGCCAGATAGAGTCCGTCCACTCCAACATGGCGCCGCCCACACCGCAGACCTTCAGACCATGGAGTCTGAATTCAAACTACAGGAGTTTCACGGAGGAGAACCATGTGTCCACCTGCCGTCACTCCATCAGTGCACAGACCTCCAAGCACCTCTTCTGGGCAAACAAGCTCATCCAGGCCTCAGAGCACAGCCTGCAGCGAGCCATCAACATGCAGCTCAACAATGGCAGTGCAGGCCAGCCCATCAGTTCCCGGCTCCGGGAGGCCATCCCCACTGACGCCCTGTGCTCCAAGGAGCAGCTCCAGAGCCCCGATGCCCGCCCAGCTCCTCCGGCCACAAGCTTCCAGGAGCCAAGCCCCCTCCTGTCCTCAGATCTCCCGCCACCCATTGGCCTGGCAGAGCTAATCACCTTTGCATCTTCCCTGGCCATGGCCTCCTCCAGCAGGATGGACATGCCCAGTTTGGAACACATGATGAAAGCTCCACCTCAGGAGGCTCTGGAGCCTTCCACAGAGCCCCTCCTGATCACTGCGGAGGAGCAAAAGCCAGAAAAGCACGCAGAGGCCCTACCAGAGAAACCACATGAAGCCAGGGCACCACTGAAATCTTGGAGTCAGGAAGACAAGAACTTCACTCAATCTTACTTTGACTTCAGCAAGCCAGGGATCAAGAGGGCCACCATCGAAGGGCAAATGCAGCTTCTCCAGCCACCAGCCACGTCCCCTGTGCTGCAGGGAGGCAAGGAAGAGTGAGTGAGGCCAGCCCCACAGCTCCCATAGAGGGGCTGTGCTAGAACACAGGGGGGTCCTCACACAGCCGGCTAGGGGTGGGGAACACTGGAATGAGGACCTGGGAGCAGGATGCGGTGGGCTGTGACGCCTCCACCTCAGTGACCTCATAAAGGCTGTTGGAACAAAGTTCCAGTGGACTGAGGTGCAGAGCCAAGGCAAGGGCTGGAGGAAGCCTGGGGACCAAGGAGGGTGGGCACAGGGGCCTGGGTTCAAACTGGGAAGGACCACGCTGGCATTAGGTGGCTTCCCACCCTGGGGGTTGGGCCTCACCAAGGTCGGAAATGCTCAGGCTGGGATCTGCCCTGTTGAGAACAGGTTGGCCCCAACCCTGAAGTCCAGGACACTTTTCTTGAGGGGAGAATGAGGATGCAGAGCACTGCAGTACACCTTGCTTTCTGGTGGTGAATGGATACACAATGTAACCTTAGCTGCCCAGACACAGGCAGCAGCAGAAGACCCCTTACCCCCAGTGACCTCTTCAGAGGGGCCTCTGGGCTCAACCCTCTCCTTCGACCACCCTCTGGGGCCCAAGTGACACTCTCTCTTTTGTGTTGCAGCTCAGTGCCGCCAGGAAAAGAGAAACAGAATCCATTATTGGTGAAAATCCATTTTAAGCTGTCAGCCCCCACAACCCCAGAGAAATGACTAGACAGAACCAATAAAGCCTCCAGTGCTGGCCGTCGGCTCAGAATTTTGTGCAAATGCCCCTGGGCCAGGGAGCTCACCTGGCTGCTGTGTCCTGGTCTGCCACCCCATTTTTTAGCTGCCCCAGCTCCACCTGCCCCCAGAGGGCAACGCCACCCTTGTCCTGGCCACCCATCTCTTACCTGTCCACTCCCCAGGGTCAGTTCCCTTCACTCCCTCCTGGCCAGCCCTCTAGGCCAGCAGAAAGACTTGTGGCTGGTCTTGGGGAGGCCTCGGTGTCCTTTGAGGCTTCCATTTCTTAGACTGTGAAATGAGGCTTCCTCTTGGCCTGAGGCCAGGGAAGTGTTGGGATCATCTGAGGAGATGGCCTCCTGGGCATGGACTGGGCAGGTGAGAAAGTGGGTCTGAGGGGGATCTTCCTGCACTCTTCATGGGAAGGCCTGGCATGGGGAAGGGATGGTGTCCAGGAGTTTGAAGGGGAGGAAAATGAGGCCGAAGGACTGGTCCTTCACAGGTAACAGGCCGGAGCTAGAAGTACCTTCAAAGGCAGGAGAGAGCCATACATCACCCAGACATGTGCACACAGACATAACCAGCTGCCCAGCACATCACACATACAGCACCCACACACAGAGGAAGCAGCATACGACACCCATGCCCATGTACACATGTGCCTGACAGTCACATGTACCAAATATGCACACAAGGCCGGGCGTGGTGTCTCATGCCTGTAATTCCAGCACTTTGGGAGGCAGAAGCCAGCAGATCACTTGAGGTCAGGAGTGCGAGACCAGTCTGGCTAACACGGTGAAACTCCATCTCTGCTAAAAATACAAAAATTATTTTTTTGGGGCGTGGTGACATGTGCCTGTAGTCCCAGCTACTGGGGAGGCTGAGGCAGGAGGATCTCTTGAGTCCGGGAGGCAGAGGTTGCAGTGAGCTGAGATTGCACCAGTGCACTCCAGCCTGCGCAACAGAGCGAGACTCCATCTCAAAGAAGAAGAAAAAAAAAATGCACACAAATGCACACACCTCCCATCCAGGGTTTGGCCTTGGAGGCCGAGAGGGCAGGCAGTATAGACTGACTCCTGGCAGAGGAGAGATGGCAGCAAAGGAAGGAAGGGGATTCGGAGTGCATGGATGGGCAGGGATGTGGACAGGGAAACCTGGGGGAAGGAGAAGGGGAGGCTGCACCATGGCCCGGCCTCAGGTTCCCTGCTAAGTGAAAGCCCAGCCTTGTGGATCTTCAAGAGCCTGCCCAGCTTTCGGAGGGTCCAAGGAGAGAGATGCCTAGGGCCTGGAGGGTGTGATTAGGAAGGGGTGAGCAGTTCAGAATGGGTCAGGGCCAGGAGGAGAAGCGGGCGGGAGACTGGAAGGAGGGACAAGGAGTAGCTGCAGAGGTGGGTGTCTTGGGGGCGGTGGGGGACTGAGCCAGAATCACTGGGCTCTCAGGACTAATCTTTCCATAGGTTTTTTTAAATTAAAAGACTTTATTTTTTAGAGCAGTTTTAGGTTTGCAGCAAAACTGAGTGGAAAGTACAGAGAGTTCCCATGTACCCCTGTCCCCACCCACATACAACCTCCCTGGTTCTGGACATCCTGCAGTGGTACATTTGTTACAACTGATAAACCTACACTGACTCATCATCATCACCAAAAGTCCACAGTTCACATTGGGGTTCACTATTGGTGTTCTACATTCTATGGGGGTTTGTTGTTTTTGAGACAGAGTCGTGCCCTGTCACCCAGGCTGGAGTGCAACGGTGTGATCTCAGCTCACTGCAACCTCTGTTCACCTCCTGGGTTTAAGCGATTCTCCTGCCTCAGCCTCCCAAGTAGCTGGGACTACAGGCACCCGCCACCATGCCCATCTAATTTTTGTATTTTTGTAGAGACAGGGTTTCACCATGTTGGCCAGGCTGGTCTTGAACTCCTGACTCTAGGTGATCCACCCACCTCAGCCTCCCAAAGTGCTGGGATTACAGATGTGAGCCACCGCGCCTGGCCCTTTCTATGGGTTTTGATTGTAGTGTGATACAGGGTCATTTCATTGCCCTAAAAGTTCTGTGCTCTACCTGGCCCCTTCAACTCCTGTCAACAACTGGTCCTTTTACTATTGCCACAGTTTTGCCTTTTCCAGAATGATTTGGAATCAAACGGTATGCAGTTTGTTTGGGTTGGCTTCTTTCACCTGGTAATACACGTTTAAGGTTCCTCCATGTCTTTTCCTGGCTTGATAGCTCATTTATTTTTAGTGGTGAATACTATTCCATTGTCTGGGTGTATGACTGTTTATCCATTCACCTACTGAAGGACATCTGGGTTGTTGCCAGGTTTCGGCAATTATGAATACAGCTGCCATAAACATCTATGTGCAGGTTTTTGTGTGGATATGAGTTTTCAAAACATTTGGATAAATACCAAGGAGCACAATTGCTGGATCATGTGATAAGGGTGTGTTTCATTTTGTAAGAAACTGCCAAACTTGTCTTCCAGATTGGCTGCACCATTTTGCATTCCCACCAGCAATTAATCAGTTCCTATTGTTCCACATCCTCACCAGCATTTGGTGGTGGTAGTGTTTTGGATTTTGGTATCTGAATAGGTGCATAATAGTATCTCATTGTTTTAATTTGCAATTTGCTAATAACATATGATGTTGAACATTTTTTCATATGCTTACTTTCATTTGTATGTATTCTTTGGCAAGGTGCCTGTTTAGATTTTTTTTTTTTTTTTGGACAAGGCCTCATTCTGTCACCCAGGCAGAGTGCAGTGGCTCGATCATGGCTAATTGCAGCCTTGAACTCCTGGGCTCAAGTGATCCTCCCATCTCAGGTTCCCAAAAAGCTGGGATTAAAGGTGTGCACCACCATGCCTGGCTAAGCTTTTTATTTTTTGTAGAGATGGGATCTTGCTGTGTTGCCCAGGCTGATCTCAAACTCCTGGCCTCAAGTGATCCTCCCACCTCAGCTTCCCAAAGTGCTGGGATTCAAGATGTAAGCCACCACACTTGGCTTTTGCCCTTTTTTTTTTTTTTTTTTAATCAGGCTGTTCATTTTCTTACTGTTGAGGGGTTTTGTTTTTTTGGTTTTTGAGACAAGTTCTCTCTCCATCACCCAGGCTGGAGTACAATGGTGCCATCACAGCTCACTGCAGCCTTGAACTTCTAGGCTCAAGCAATCCTCCCTCCTCGGCCATTCAAAGTGCCGGGATTCCAGTCCTGAGCACCATGCCTGGCCTCACTGTTGAGTTTTAGGAGTAATTTGCAGAGGGCAGAAGACCAAGAGATCGAGTCATCACTGAGAACAAACAGGTGACCAGGTCTGGAGGAGGGTCCTTTTCCCTCACCCGGGGTGGGGGGAATCACTGCCCTAGCCCTTTCCCCAGAATCCCCTGCATAGAGGGCTGTGGTACAGTTTCATGTGGAGGATCCTGGGAGGAGGTGGAACCGTATACCCACAGGCCTGGTCCCAGGTCTGAGTACCTACTCAGGAGTCTGAGTACCTGAGTGGGCTGGACCCCTCTGCCTCTCTCCTTCCTGCCTCTAAGGCCTCCACAGCAGCCTCAAAGGCTGCTCATATGAGATCCAGCAGAGGAGCAGGCAGGCAGGATGCAGAAAGGGAGGCTGCAGCTGCACACTGCCCAGCTGACTCAGACGGAGCTAGCAGTAGCCATGGCCACAAAGGCTGAACACACCATGAGGAGGGCAACAGAAATCCAGGGCCTTGTGGCTGCCCATCCAGCAGAGTCAGGTCCAGATGCTGGGTCTGAGAGGTGAAGGCAGGGACCAGGGGCCAGGCCTTGGGGGCTGGGTTTGGGGTAAGGCCTGGCTGGCCCTGGCATTTCTATGCAACAGGTGCAAAGACCTTTCCAACCTCTTCCTTTCTCCTGGGGCAGCTTGACAGGCGAGACACCCCAGCAGTTGGCAGGTGAGGGCCCCAGGACTGGGAGTAAGGAAGAAAATTAGGGGGTGCTCAGGGAAGAACTACAAGGGATTGCCTGCCCTGAAGCTGGGGTCACTGCAAGAAGTCAGTGTTTGCAACCATTCCTCCATGCTTGTCTGATTTGTTCATTTCTACAACCCTAGAGCTCAGAGTGTGTGTGTCTGTGTGTGTGTGTGTGCATGTGTGTGTGAAGGAGGGAGGAAAGGAAAAGAAAACTCAATGGATTGGTATATAGGTGAATGCAGGTATTTAGATGGATGGATAGATAGATGATGAACAGGATGGAAAAGAAGGGAGAAGGTAAAGGAGGAGAAAAAATGAGGGGAAAAATCTGAGTTCCCCTGCCTCATGGGGTCTAAGACCATAAGGGTAAAGGCAAAAGAAACCACAGCCCCATGCTCCCCCAAACAACATGTCCTGATATTGGCAAGGGCCCCTCAAAGCAGAATCACTTTATTCATCATCAACAATGTTCAGTGCCCATGACATTCCAGGCACCAGCAGGGCTCCAAGGCACTGTAGCTTCAGAGCCAGACTGCCAGATGTGACCTTGGACATGAATTTTGAATGTTTTTCAAATACGAGTTTTGGACATAAGGACTGGATGGGCACATAACATGTACCAATACACAACAGCCACTGCTACTCTTTATATTAAAAGTTACAGGCCAGGTGTGGAGGTTGATGTCTGTAATCCCAACAGTTTGGGAGGCCAAGGCGGGAGGGTTACTTGAGCCCAGGACTTCGAGACCAGCCTGAGCAACACGGTGAAACCCCATCTCTACAACAAATTAAACAATTAGCCAGGTGTGGTGGCACGTACCTGTGATGCCACCTACTCAGGAGGCTGAGGTGAGAGGATCGTTTCAGCCTTGGGAGGTTGAGGTTGCAGTGAGCCAAGATCTCACCACTGCACTCCAGCCTGGGCAAAGAGTGAGACTCTGTCTCAAAAATAAATAAATAAATAAAAATTTAAAACACCCAGGAGGGAGTTAGAATGAGCCAAGTCGTCAGTTCCACCTGAGTTAGAGTGGGCAGCTCTCAGGGTTCCTGTGTGAGTGGTTCATCTTGCCACCCGTCCCCCTCTACCCTCAGCCTTCCAGGATATCTTCAAACTCTTCAGCTCCAGCCCAATGGGTACCGTGGACATGCACAGCATGAAAGGCGCCCTAGGCAATGTGGGTATCCAGCTGAGTCCACAGGAGACGTTCGAGGCTCTGCGGCAGGCGGACTTGGATGGTGGGTGCTCCATCCCTGTCCTCTTGTCCCCTCCCACCTCCAGGCATTCTTCTAAAGAATACCTCCCCTTCCCACAAAATCCTAGCCTGGTCCTATTTTAAAGTTCCCTCTTACAGGAAGCCTGCCCTGACCAACACACCTATCTCATGGCCTGTAAACGTTGCTACTGTGTTAATCCTAATCCTGATTTGGGAACCCCCAAGGCATGGGTCATTTCTCCCCCATTCAAACTAGGGTCTGCCCTTGGCTAGAGGCAGGACTAGATTCTCTAACACCTGGAACTGCCAGCAGGCATCTGTAAGGCAGGCCTTCTGCAGGGGCAGGCACCCACAGCGCCCCCTCTCCTCTCTCCCCAGGTGTTGGAACCGTAAGCTTCAGTGACTTCCTGGGTGTCTTCAATGACAACCACCGCTCGGCTCAGTGCATGGGTGAGGGGCAAGGCTGGTGAAGGAGGGGTGGGCCTGGCCTAGGGGGAGCCCCCTCCTCACGCTCCTTCACCTTTTTTGTCCCCAAGCCGGGGGACAAACAGCCAGGTCTGTGACCCCCAGGGACTGCAGACCCTGTTCTTGGAAATGCTGTTCAAGCTGCTGGGCCGGGGCTTTGTGCCCTCCAAGTTGGCACAGGAGGTGATGAGGTGGGCACAACCATACCAGCTCCACGGGACCCCTGATGTTCCTGCCCTAGAGACGGGAGCCTTGAATTCTGGGTCTGTTTCCTGGGCCCCAAGTCGCCCCAGGACAAAGCAGTGGCTCCCGGCCCTGCTTTGGCTTCCGCACCTGTGAGACAGAGAGGTCTGGGGCTGGGGGTGTCTGAGGCGGCCTCCCCGCCTCTCTTCTCCAAGCTACTACTTCAAGAAGCAGTGGGCTCTGGGGCTCAGCCCAGGCTGCGGGGGTTGGGGGGCGCTCCACGCGGGCCTCACCTTCTGCCACGCGGCGCGCATCAGCGGCCTCTCCAACTAGGAGCTGGCGCGCTCGCTGCACAGACTGCACGAAGTAGGTGAGTCCCCGACGGGGCGGGGTGCGCGGGTACCCGCACTCCCAGCCACTCACAACCCCCGCCCTCGCCTCCTACCCCCAGGACCCGCTCTGAGAATCGTCTCCTCCTCTACCTCCTCCCGGGCACCCACCCTAGGTGCGCGCAACCCCTAGTCTCAGATTCCTAACCTGGAGGGGTCGGCGCTCCCAGAACGCAGGACACGAAGCCCAGCCGCGGGCCCCGGCTTCCGCCTGAGCCAGCCCTACTAGCCCGGCGGCCCCAAGTTCCCGCCCAACCCGGGGCGTGGCTCGGCCTAGGTGAGAGCCGGCGGGCGGGGGAGGGATACGCAGTGAGGGGCGGGACAGGTGCGCGGAGGCGGGACAGACAGATGGGGCAATACCGGCTGGCGGAGGGGAGAGGCAGGCGAGGAGCGTGGGCAGGCCCGGAAGAAATGGGGCCCCAGCAGGGGGAGACGGAGGCGGCACACGCGGAGATGTAAGGCGAGGTCACTCATGGCGTCACTACGCACTGGGGAAGGCGAAAGGAAAAGGGACCAGATGCCCAGGTAGGCGGCAGGACTGGCGCAAATGGGGCGGGGCAGCCGGAAGGAGAACTGCTGCGGGGCTGGCCGGGCGGGTCTGACCCCAGCTGCCCGCTCGCCCTTGCGCTGGCCCCCTCCGGCCTTCCGCAGGGATCCCGGGCCAGCAACGAGAGCCTCCGTCCCCTCAAACCGGGCTCCTTCGCCGCCAACTCTAGTAAAGAAGCAGCCTTTCTCCCAGGCGCCCTTTAGTTTGCAGAGGCCTGCTATGAAAAGCTTGTACAAGTAAGCATTTGCTGAGCGAAACAGGCTGCGGCGAGCACTGAGCCAACGCGTATCTTTTGCAAACATCTTTATTAATCTCGTATAAAAATAAGGTCCATGGACGGTCCTCGGGGCTGGGGCTTGCGGGGGCGAGGTGCACTTTATAAGTTACAGGCCAGGCTCCTGCTGAGGCTAAGTATGGCTATTTGGAGGGGGCTTTGGGGTGGGTGCTGCAAGCAGCATTTGCCCTCTGTGGCAAGAAGAGGATGCACCAGCCCGTTTGAGGCGGGCCACAGCGGAGGAGGGGCTGCCCGGCCAGCCGAGCTGAGGACCACCTTCCTTGAGCCTCAGCCTGTCCACGGCCCCACACCCTTGCAGAATCCACCTGCAGAAATAGCGGCTACAGCGAGAGGTCGGACGTGACCTGCAGTGGGGGGCCTGGGGGACGCCGGCGGGCACTGCGGCGGCCTGTGTCTGCGCGGATGTAGGGCTGGTTCCGCAGATCTGGCAGCCGAAAGAGACACATTTACCCTTCAGGAGTCTGCCCACAGCTGGGAGCATGGCTCCAGGGCACAACCATAGCCTCCTAAGGACTCAGATTGTGTGCACACGGCAGGGGTACTGTTTATGTATGCCAGACCCGCCCCCGCCCCCAACGCCAAATCACATCCCAGCCATCCACTGGCCCAGGAGAAGGCAGCATGCCTCAGTTCCCCCAAGGGTCCCGGGGGTTGTGGGCAGTGTGGGATCGGAGGCCAGGTCATCTGGGTACCTGAGGGGCTAGAGGGGCATCTCTTCTCCCAGGCTGGCCTCACAGAGGAGCCGGGATGTCCGCTTGCCGGTACGGGCCGTGAAGGGCACCGTCTTGATCACTGAGTGGGGGTGGGGCGGGTGAAGGAGAGTAGAGAAAGGAAAAAGGAAAGAAAAACAGAAAAGGTAGCAAGAAGCAGTGCGGCAGCCAGTCCCCCAGAGGGTAGGGGACTGGGTCAGAAGACAGCGTAGAAGGATAGACTGAGAATAAGACCAAGGCCTGGCCAAGCCCTTACCTGTGATGATGTCTTCAATGGCCCCGTCACGGTCGCTCTCATAAATGAGTGGCTCCTTCTGCTGCTTCCGTTTCAGCTCAGAGATTAGGTCCATCTGTGCCCGCCGGGCCTTTGGCGGTGACTAGGGGGAATTTATAGCTCCAGCTCCAGGAGGCCTCCCCACCACCAAAACCCTGGAATATCTGCCTGGTCCCCCACAGCAAGGACAGCTGGCTTGAGCAGAAAGAACACTTTCGCATCCCAGGCTCCTGGGGCAGGGTCCGTCCGTAACAGTGAGGGTGTGGGGGTGACACCAGAGGGTGATGAGATGCCATGCATCCCTGCAGCCCAGTACCAAGCCCAGGAGCAGCGGCCTACCTTGTGTGCTGGGGGCTCCCCTTTGCCCAGGGTATCAACGCCTGCCTCCTGGGCAGCGGCTTCTTTTTTCCACTGTTCCACCTCCTGCTCAGCTTTCTGCGGGCCAAGGCAGTCTCCATGAGGGTGGCCCTCCCTACTGCCCTACCCACCCCCTAAACAGAAGCAGTCCCACCCTTCCGCTGCCCAGTGGAAAGGCTTCAGTGCCCTACAGGGTTCCCAGCCTGCCCCAGTCCCGAATACCTTGTAGGCCTTAACGAAGCGGCTAAAGAGGGAGAAGAACAGGCCTGGGGATGTAGTCTTGGGGTTCTCTCCGAAGTATTCCACCACGGACTCAAAGGCCTCCTGCGGGCACAGCCTGTCAGCCCCCCAGCTTAGACCTCTCACAGCCTGTGCCCCCCAGGACACTGGCCACCTGATCTCAGCTTCTCCCAGGCAGGGTGGCCCCTCGTTCCTGCTGCATCCCCCCAAGGGGTCCCAGCTACAGCCACACCCCTCCAGGCTGGGCTACCTAGTGCTCCTACATCCCCCACCTCCAGGTGAGGCCAGCCCTGGCACACCTGAGCCGTCTTGCTGTCTGCCAGCAGCTTGTCCATGGTGGGCGAGTTGGCCCTCAGGAACTCCTTGAGCACCACGCAGTCATCCTGCCGCACAAACTCCCTCTGTGTCAACTCTAGGCCTCGCTGCAGGGAGCGCACGTCTGCCAGGACACTGTCCAGGGACACTGGGCCAGGGATGGGGCAGTATCAGGTCAGTGAATCGGAGAGGCAGTCCTCCCACCAATTATATCCTGTGGCCACCTAGCTTTCTCCCAACCTACCCCAGCCCACGGCCCCTCCCCGCACCCAAGGACTTATATACCCCCTACCTGAGCCTGCCTTGTCCAGGAAGTGCAGGTCGCTGTGGAAGCCTGTGAGTTGCGGGTACTTCTCTGCAATGACCTTCACCAGATAGTGCAGCAGCGTCTGCTTACGGTCAGTCGACTTCATCTCCAACAGCTGCACAAGGACCTGTTGTAAGCCACAGGCCACCAGCCAGTCCCCAGCCCCAGCCCCCAAGCCAGGGTCCCCTCCTCACCGCATCCAGGCTCTGGAGCCTGAAGCCATAAGCTGCCCCACGCTTGCTACTGTTCATGTAGTTGCCGAAGGCCAGGACAATCTGGGAGAGGCAGGGGAAAGGCTCAGCAGAATGCCAGGGCTGAGGACACTGCTTAAATATATTGCACAAGGAGGAGAAGAGGTGGCAAGGAGCAGGCCCCACGCACTCAGCCCCTACTGTACAGGGCCCTCAGATTCACAGCACATGTACGTGTGTACACACAGGTCTCACACATGTGCAGAGTTAACACCATGGGCACACCCAATTTTGTCCTCTGCTAGTCCAACCCAAAACTTGTTGCCAGCATCCCCTCCTAGGCTGTGTGGTCACTGCCTTTCCACCAGCCATTTCTACTGGTTCCTGGGCCCTCCACTGAGCAGGTGACATTGCTCACAGAGCAACGCTAAAGGGGACTGAGCCCTCCGGCAGGGTCCCAGGTGAGCTGCTACAGACACGGCTGCTGTACCCCTTCCCATTCACCACCCCCCTTAGATCTGTCCTTCTCAGCATGTACATGAGAAGTGGGAATGTTATCTTTGTTGCATTGCAGGTGGGCAGGGCCTGGGTCTCCCTCTCACACTATCCAGAACAGGCAAGGGTGGGCCCCACCTCCTGGCCCCTCACCTCCAGGATCTGGCGGAGTTTGTCAGAGGACTTGATGGACATTGAGGCTGCAATGATGGCATTCAGTTGCTAGGGGTAGGATAGGGGAGGTAAGGTAAGTTGGGGCCTCCTCCATCTGGAGGCTCAAGTACTCCCAGATTCCCTGCTGCAGCCCAGGCTGGGAGGTGCCTTCTGCCCATCCCCACCCAAGCCACACCGCCCTGCCCGCTCCGCCCACACCGGCATGAGCAGCTGGGCTGTGTCTGGGAAGTTGCCCAGGAAGGTGAGTGTGGTCATGCGCTCCGGCAGGCGCGGGATGCGGCTGAAGTGTAGCATGAAGCGGTCCTCTTCTGACAGCTCCTCCATCGGCCGCTGCTCCCGCTCAAAGCGGGCGATGAGGCTGCGCTCATACTCTGTAGGCAGGAAGCGCATCAGCAGCTCCAGGAAGTCCAGGCCCAGAGCCTGCAGGTCGTACCTGTGGGAGGGAGGAGAGGGGAGAGTGGGCATCATCCATACCCACCAGTCCCTGGGAGCAGGGCTACCCCTGCCTTGATTGAATAAATGAATTTCAGTATTTTCTATTTGCCAACAGCTTCAGAGAGCAAGAAGTAGGAATCCAGAGAAACTGGGAACCTCAGAGCCGGGGTCCCCATCATACATCAGTGGAAGATGCCCAGCTGTAAATCCCATAGCCTGGGTGCTCACAGCTAGGCAAAGAGGCAGGGAGGAAGTGGGACATCCTAATTTAGGCATGGACTCAGTTTTCTCCACCTTAAAATGGGGACAAGGTTCCTGGACCAGGTTGGTATGAAGCTTGATGAAAGAGTTCACCATTGAGGCTCTTTTACTAGGATCTGCCTGACAACCCCAGCCTAGCAGAGGGGCCAGACTGCCCACAAGTCCGGGGCAGGGACACTCACGCCTCAATGGCTTGGCAGATGCGCTCAGCCCCCAGGTTGCCCTTCCGCAGGGTGATGGCCAAGTTCTTGGCCCGGTTGGCCTCAATGAGTGTTGCCTTGCTGGGGGCCTTCTGGGCTGCCTTACTCTTGAGAGTGCTGAGGTCCAGGCTGGGGCCTTGGGACTTGGTCTTGAACTGTTCCTCAAAGTCACTCATGTCCAGCTCCTGAGGGTACAGGGTGAGGAGGTGGGGCTGGGTGGGGCGGGGTCTGGCACTCTCCTGGCTGAGCACAGTGCTAGAGCTACCCATCTGGCCCTGACCAGGCCACCAGCAAAGAACCAGTAACCCAGCCTGACCACAGGCCCTGATGGGAGGCACAGGGGAAGCACAGGGAGCCTGGAGGAGGAGGGCCGCCTAACGGGGGGCACCCAGACTTGGGGCCAGGACAGCTAAAGGAAGAGCTGAACTGGCCAGTGGTAAAAAGGAGAAAGGAAAGGACATTCCAGCAGAGGGAACAGAATGGAACAATGGCAACAATGGCCTACAGGCAAGAGAACACATCCTTTTGGAAAACTGGAAGTGGAATCAGGAGGGCTGAAGCCTTGGCTGCCTGTGGGAAAGTGGGAGGAAAGAGGCCTGGAGGCAGAAGGAGTGGGATGGGGGGGATGCACCCCTCTGCAGGGATGGAGGGGAAGGCATTTGGGAAGGCAGGATTCTGCCTGTTAGAGGTATGGGTCCAGTCTGGCTTAATGCCCATCCCTGGGCCTCCCCCAGCTCATCTGTGAAATGACTTGGAGAAAACGACTACCCCCAGTGCCCAGCCTGATCCAGGCAACTCCCCTCTTACTCCAGTGCCCCTATTCGGAGCCAGGCAGGGCCACTCACCTGCAGCACCTTCTCATCATTGAGCTCTGTGAAGACGGTGCCGGTGATCTGGCTGGGTTTCAGTGCCACCCAGTTCAAGAGGGGCATTCGGAACTTGGTCTGGATGGGCTTCTTGGCCTTCACTCCTGGGACGGGGGTTTGGGAGGAGTGGTGAGCACTGGGGATACTGGAGGGAACCTGGGCCCAGGGAGGGCTGATGGGCCAGCCAGGAGGCAGCAGGAGCCCCTAGGCAGAAGACTGGAGGACACTGAGGCCCAGGTCCCTCCCTCCATCTTCCCCAAGCCCCGGGCCCAAGGTGGTCCACTCCACTTACCTGGGCCCAATTCTGAGTCGCGTCTTCCTAAGGCATCAGGAGGACCTCCCGGAGGCGGCGGCGGAGGCACCGGCCCGTCAGTGCCCGGAGGTGGTGGCGGTGGCGGGGGTGGGGGCGGAAGGTCTCCGGGCAGCGGCGGTGCCGGCGGGGGCTCCGGGCTGCCAGGGAGAGGCGGGGCCTGTGGGGGCGCCGAAGGCGGGGCTTCCTGCGGGGAGGGGAGGCCAGGCAGTGGGGGCGGCGGCGGCGGCGCTGCTCCGGGAGCCGGCTCCGCTGCAGGTGCGAGATCTGAGCCAGCGAGGGCGGGGCGGGGGGAGGTGCGAGTCAGCTCCTTGGCTTGGGTGGGCTCCTCTCCGCCTCCCGGCTCTACGCATGCGCTCCTACCTGAGCCGAGCCTACAATCCAAACCTCCCTCGCCCAACTCTGCCCGCCACAGATGCCCCTGGGCTCCCCTCCAGACCATGCCCCGCATCCCCGCCAGCCTGAAGCTCCTGCGCACCTGGGCTGGGGGAGCCGGTCGGCACCCCCGGAGTCGGAGCATCACCGCCGCTTGGAGTTGCCACAGCGACGGGGAGGATCTCGATGGAGACAGCATCCCCCGGCCCCCGCAGGATACGGATTAACCCCTTCTCCTCCAGCTCCTCCACCTTCAGCTCCAGGGCCGAGGGCCGCGTCGGGGCAGCGGGAGGTGCTTTCTCAGGCTCGGGGGGACGCCTGGAGGCGCCCATGGCGGTCGATTCGCTGAAGCGCTCCTGCGAACCCCACGGGAGGGGTCAGTGCCCACCAGCAGGCTCCTTGGCACCAAATCCCCATCCTCTTCCCGGGGTGGAGGGAGATGTCAAGCCTAGAAGCCGCAGCTGGCCTGTTCTTGGGTGCCCGGCCCACCACCCGCCCCAGGCTCTCACCCGCAGGGTCTCCAACTCCTTGCGCGCCTGGCTTAGCTGTTTTTCCAGTTCTGCAATCTTGGCCATGGATTCGTTCTCCGCGTCCCGAAGCCGCTCTGTCAGCTGTAGCACCGGCACATGGTGAGCCCCGACCCGCAGCCCGGCACTGGCACCGCCGGTGAGGGGGCGGCATCAGGCATGCCTGCCTAGAAGACTGGGGGAGGCTCCCAGATCCGCTCAGCCCAGGTGCCAAGGGTGGGCCGAGCCTGGCACTCGAACCCAAGCAAATAAGGAGAGGAAACCAAGGTACCAGTGATGCGGGAGGTGGAGGGAGAGGAGGAGACTGAGCTGGGAGGGGCCCCAGGCACCCAGTTCAGTTCATCTGGGGACTGAGCCTGGGTAGAGGAGGGGCCTGTCAGTGAGGGCACTCACCCACACTCATTGAGAAAGACACCCAACAGATTCAGGCTTTGGATTCAGGCCAGGCTTTGGGGCCAGGCAGGAAGCACGTCCAATGCACAACTAGAACACTGTCTGCTGCCCAGTGCCCATGCCTGCGTGTGCCCTGTGGGCCTGTGATGTGCCAGGCTGGGGTCAGGACCCACTCTCACCAGCGCCACCTGCTCCTGCAGTTCCTCCATGTGCTCCAGCACAGCGTTCTTGGTCTCTGTGTCCTCCAGTAGTGCCCCCACATCAAAAACATTGTCCAGGTATGCCTGGATCTGCACCTGCAGCTTGTCACTCTCGGTAAGCCGAAGCCTCTGTCCCCCAGATGGAAGGAGCAGGGTGAGGCCTGGTGTGCGTGTGGAGGGAGTCTTTCCAAATCCCCCACCACCACTGCCACCCAGAGGAAGGGGCCTGAGCCCTAGCCTACTTTTTCTTTATTTTTTAAGATATAATTCACATATCATAAAATCCATTTTAAAGTATACAATTCAGTCATTCTTAGTATAGCCACAAGGTTGTGCAACCATCACCATTATCTAATTCCAGAACATTGTCATCAGCCCAAAAAGAAACCCCATAGGCGTCAGCAGTAACTTGCCATTCTCTCCTCCCCCAGTCCCTGGCAACCACTAATCTACTTCCCATCTTTATGGATTTACCCATTCTGGACATTTCATATGAAGCAATCATAGAAAGCCGGGTGAGGTGGCTCACACCTGTAATCCCAGCACTGTGGGAGGCTGAGGCAGGCGGATCACCTAAGGTCAGGAGTTCAAGACCAACCTGGCCAACATGGTGAAACCCCTGTCTCTACCAAAAATACAAAAATTAACCAGGTATGGTGGCAGGTGCCTGTAATCCCAGCTACTCGGGAGACTGGAAAATCACTTGAACCTGGGAGGTGGAGATTGCAGTGAGCCAAGATCGTGTCACTGCACTCTAGCCTGGGCGACAGAGCAAGACTCCGTCTCAAAAAAAAAAAAAAAAAAAAAAAAGAAGCAGCAATCATAGAGTGTGTGACCTTTTGTGTCTGGCTTCTTACACCTAGCATGTTTGCAAGGCTCACCCATGTTGTAGCATGTGTCAATACTTCATTCCTTCTTGTAGCTGAATAATATTCCATTGTATGGATAGACCCCCTGCCAGTCTGCTCTCTACTTTTTCTTAATCCTGGCTTTCAAAAATCCAACCCCGAAAGCCCCGCTCCTCCAGGAAACCTCCTAAAAGAAGCAGAGAAGGAGCTGCAGCTTCTCTGCTCAGGCTGGGCCAGGAAGCACCAAGCTGCTCTGCCCACCTTCCCCAGGGCAAGGAACTCCTCCATGTCCTGGGCCCATCCAGCATGAGCCAACTCCTGCTTCCACCCTGTATCTCTGGATTCCCCGTTACGTCCTGGAGTCAGAGCACCTGACTGAGGCTGGTGTTCCCACAGCCAGACCCTGGGCCACCTTGACCTATTCTGGTGCCTGCAAAAATAATTCCACAGACTGGGGGCCTGGTATGTGCCAGGCACTGGTCTATGCATTTAGAGTCAAGATTATCTTCTATGATTCTCCGATTTGACAGATGGCAAAACTGATACTCAGAGAGATGAAGAGACCTATCCAAGGTCACATGGCAGGAAATGGCAGGGCCAGGATTTAAACCCAGGTCTGCCTGACCCCAGCACCCGTGCCGCTAACCACTCAGCCATACTCTGCAGTGGGCAGGCAGTTAAGTCTGGGGGGCAGTACAGGGCTTACCTCCAAGTACAGGTCCAGGCCCAAGTGGGTGAACTCATATTGCAGGAAGACACGGAAGTTCATGTTCTCCACCGAGTGTACCACAATGTTGATGAACTGCATGCAGGCCACCTGGGAGCCAGGGACATGGGCAGATCTATGATCCTCTAGGTGGCGTTGCTCAGTGCCTTCCACCTCCACTTACCCCAAGCCTCCCTCCTTCTCCACAGTTCTCACTCCACTAACTCCCAGCCTTGGCCTGCCCAACATTTCACCTCCATGTTCCCTCAATCCAGCCCCCTGCCAACATCCACCCTTCCCCTACTGACCGCTCAGTCTTTATGCTTTGCTGGGGCAGAGCCCATTGCCCAGCACCCAGGACCCTAGCTACTGCGTGCACCCAAGAGGGCCTGGCCCAGGCCTCAGGCTGCTGGGCTCCTCAGCTCACCATGAAGTCGATGTTGCTGTCCTCATTCCGGAAATATTCCATCAGCTTTTCAAAGCGGTGCTGCTCCCCACACACCTGGGTAAAGGGAATGGCTCTCACTGAGGCCCAGTGACACACGTCCTAAGCTACCTTCTGGCTGCCACACCTGTGCTTCAACAGGCTCCTTTCCAGTTAATTCGAAGTTGAGCCACGTCACTCTTCTGCTCAAAACCTCCACTCTCTCTCAATCTCCCACTCCTCCTCACTTTTTTCCACTCCAGCCACACTGGCATCCTGGCACATTTCCACCCCAGGGCCTTTGCACTTACTGTTCCAACTCCCTGGAGAGCCCTCACTTCCACACCAAGTACCTTGCTTCCTTCACAGCTTTGCTCAAATCTCACTTCTCAGTGAGGCCTTCCCTGACCACCCTGCAACCAGGGTGCTGGGATTACAGACATGAGCCACCACACCTGGCCTCTCTTTATTTATTTTTTATTTTTTTATTTTCATAGAGATGGGGTTTCGGTATGTTGTCCCCCTCCCTCTGCAACATTGCTGGCTTTTTTCTCACAGCATTTATCATTTCCTAACATACTATGTAATTTGCTCATTTATTACATCGCTTCTGTCCTTTCCTGTCTGGTTTCCTTTGTTCACTGATGTGCCCCAGGTGCCCTGTTCCTGACACATACTAGGCACTCAATAAATATTCATTAAACGAATGAATGAATGAAGATATCTTCTGCATCTTATGCATCCCCACACATCTACTTCTTGCAAGCCTGTTAGCCAGAGTCCACAACTCCTGAAGGTATGAACCAAGGCTAGTTTGAATCTGGCAAGGCTGAGTCAGAGGTTCAGCAGGTCCCTGTAGTCGTCCCTGCCCCCACCCAGGTGGTGCCTTTACCTGACCCTGCACCTTCCATTCAGAACTTCCCCATCCCAGATTGTCAAGCCAGTGATGTGGCTCAACTTCAACTTTTGGGTGTTCCCCAAATGCCCACCCAGTGTCCCCAGCTGCCTCCACCAAAGGCCAGAGCTGCCAACAACAAGACTCCAAGCAACACCATAGGGGGAAGTGTATGTTTGGGTGAGGGACTCTGGTACCTCCTTGAAGTTGTCAAAGGCTGCAAGGATGATGTCATGTCCTCCCCGCACCAAGCACACGGCCGCCAGCAGCTCCAGCACCAGAGCCTTGGTTCTAGAGAGAGAAGGGGCAGGTTGTCCCTTAAGAACAGGCAGGACCCGCAGCAAGGGTGGGCACAGGCCTGGCTAGGAGGAGCATAGCGGGTGTGGAATGAGCCTCTGAGACCTGGAGGACAGAGTAAGCAAGGGGCTAAGTAGGAGAAGATTCTAGATATGGGAAAGGTTTGGGGCCTGGACCTCACCTGGGGTTCTTGTTGTTGAGGCTCAGAGCAATCTCATTGACACAGGCTGGGTGGTTCATGACAAGGCTGAAGCCAGACTGGGGAGAGAGGAGAAGTCAGTGTCTCCAGGAAGGGACCCCAGGACTTCAGGCACCCCAGCAGAGTCAGTGCCACGCCACACTGATCTTTAACTGCCCTCGAGTTTAGGAAGTTCTTCATATCCAACTGCAACTTCTTCTGTGGCCACCAAAACCTGGCCTTGTTTCTCTCTCTCTCTCTTTTTTTTTTTTTTTTTTTCAAGATGGAGTTTCCCTCTGTCACCCAGGCTGGAGTGCAGTGGTGCCATCTCAGCTCACCACAACCTCTGCCTCCCAGGTTCAAGTGATTCTCCTGCCTCAGCTTCCCATGTAGGTGGGATTACAGGCACCTGCCACACCCCCAGCTAATTTTTTTTGTATTTTTTTCAGTAGAGACAGGGTTTCGCCATATTGGCCAGGCTGTTCTCAAACTCCTGACCTCAGGTGATCTGCCCGCCTCGACCTCCCGAAGTGCTGGGATTGCAGACATGAGCCACCACATCTGGCCTCTTTTTATTTATTTTTTATTTTTTTATTTTCATAGAGATGGGGTTTCGGTATGTTGCCCAGGCTAATCTCGAATTCCTGGGTTCAAGCAATCCTCCCGCTTTGGCCTCCCAAAGTGCTGGGATTACAGACATGAGCCACTGCTCCTGGCCTCTTTTTAAAATACCTTTGTGTTTCCAAAAGCCAGCATCACGCACCTTGGACACCGTGAAGCTGTCTTAAAGGCTGGCTGGAGGGCCCGGCTTCACCCATCAGACCTCCAAATGAATTGACCTGAGACTGTTCTCCCCTGGCCCTCTGTCCAGCCCTTCTTGATAGGTGTGCCCTGTCCCTATGTGAGGCTCCTTCATGTCCCAGCCATGGGCAGGGGTACTCAGAGAACCTGACAGAGGCAGCAAAAACATGGGCTTCCCCTCAAGATGCATCAGCCTTAAAAGTCCGAGCCAACAGCCCAGATGCACAAGTTCCCCAGCACAGCACCGGGTAAAGGGACAGTGGATCCCAGAGCCTTGGCAGCTTGTGTAGCCCCCTGTGAGGACAGGCTGGGCTCTCTAGTCCCCCAGTCCCACACCCCCCGGCTGACCTGGTAGTTCATGATGGCACGCAGGCACATAATGCAGACGTGGACGTCGTCCTTCTGGCTAACGATGCGGGAATTCCGCAGGGCCTTCCTGCTGTGGGCGGGGGTCAGCCTGGGTGGGGTGTGGAGGAGGCAGCAGGGGTCAGAGTGAGCCCCAGCTTCCTGTTCCCCCACCACTCAGATGGCCTCTGGGGTAAGAGGAGGTACATATGGAACCTGACGGCACTACATCCCGTCTACCCAACCAAAGAGGCTGGCTGAGGGGAGGCAGGCTTCCTCAGTCCTTAGACCTGGGGTCTGGCATGCTTGGAGGAGCAGGGACACGGAAGCTAGACCTGGAGTCTGGCATGCTTGGAGGATGGGGGACACGGAAGCTAGACCTGGGGTCTGGCATGCTTGGAGGATGGGGGACACGGAAGCTAGACCTGGGGTCTGGCATGCTTGGAGGATGGGGGTCACGGAAGCTACACCTGGGGTCTGGCATGCTTGGAGGAGCAGGGACACGGAAGCTAGACCTGGGGTCTGGCATGCTTGGAGGATGGGGGTCACGGGAAGCAAAGACACTTCCCAGGGGCTTGGTAGGGCGAGAGCCTACAGAAGGAAGAAACATGGGAAGGATCACCACAAGGTGGCGCTCATGGTCACTTGGGCTCATCTTCCAATGTGAGAGGCGGATCTGAATTCACGCCGCCAGGGTTCAGGAGCATCCCAGCTCATCATTTACTAGACGAGTCACTTAATCTCCCTGTCCCTCACTTTCCTCGCTTCTAGAATAGGAATGCTAATAATAGTAGCTTCCTGTCAGAGTTGTTGGGACTATGAAATGGGCTTAGAACAGTGCCTGGCACATAGTAAGTGCTATATGACTGTACTCCCTTATTCTTCGCCAACAAATGTGTGATGTTTTCATTGTTGCAGAACTGCCGACCCGGACTTCCACATGTCAGTCTCCCTGACGATTCTATCACATTCCCAGTAACAGCGGGAGGCCCCACCTTCACCCCCTCCTGCCACATCACCCTTTCCCGTCATTGTGCTAATATGTCAGAGTTTTTGTTCATGCTGTTCCTTCTGCCTGGAATGCCCTTCCCTGTTCCCATGGCTGCCTATAAAGCCTGTATCTGTCTGTGAGACATAGTGCCAGTGTCACCTTTTCTGGGAAGCCTTCCTGATGCCCCAAGTGGTGGCCACCTCCCTTCTCAGAGCTCCCAGGCACATTTCCATGACAGCCTGTCACACTAAATTGTCCCCCACTTAGACTGTGGGTCCCTGAGGGCAGAGTGACCTGTCTCCTGGGTACCTGCCACACATCTCATACATACTAAGTACTAAAAAATAAATGTTTGTTGAATGCATAATTGCATGAATGGACAAATAACATATTGTGAAAGTTTGAGGCTTAATATGCAATCAATCCCCTAGACCCAAAGTAGGAAGCTGGGGATCCACAAGATGCTCTAGGGTCAATCTACTGCCTGCTTCCTGCCTCCCAGCAAGATGCCTGTGTTAGGATGGAGGCACCCAGCCACAGTACTGAACCCAGGGACATCAGTTGAATACCTCACCCTACCCCGCCACCACCCTGGGAAGGAGTCAGCCAGGCATGCACCTGCCCCTAGGTGGCTACGTACCGGGGAGAAGGGGGACACCTGGAGGCCGCATGGGAGAAAACAGGGGATTAGATGCATACAAGAGGGGTCCCACCAACCCAGAAGCTCCCTTCTTATCCCAGACCCATCCAGACTCCAACTTCTAGGTGCCCAACCCTGATGGCTTCTTTTTTCTTTTTCTTTACTTTTTTTTTTTTTTTTTTTTTTTTTTTTTAGACAGGGTCTCACTCCATCACCCAGGCTGGAGTGCAGTGATGCAATCTCGGCTCACTGCATCCTTCATCCCCTGGGCTTCAGCGATTCTCCCACCTCAGCCTCCTGGGTAGCTGGGATTACAGGTGTGCGCCACCACACCCAGATAATTTTTGTATTTTAGTAGAGATGGGGTTTCATCATGTTAGCCAGGCTGGTCTCAAACTCCTGTCCTCAAATGATCTGCCCACCTCAGCCTCCCAAAGTGCTGGGATTATAGGCATGAGCCACGGCACCCAGCCCCACCCCTGATGGCTTCTTAACATACTGGTGTCCCAAACTCTGTATGAGTCCCTTACTCTGACCCCTAATGCTTGGCTACCCCTCTCACCAACCCCAAGGGCCCTGGGTAGGCTGGCTAGATGCAGCAGTGTGGGGGCTGAATTCTGTTCTCCCACGACCCCACCTTGTGGCCCACATACTTGATGGTCAGGTGGCGGCTTTTGGGCACAGAGGAGGGCGGACCCTTGCTGAGGTCTTCCACCGACTGCTCCAGGGGCTTGTTTTTCTCTGAGTTGGAAGCCCCGTTGTCTGTGCTCTCCATGTCATACCTGGGGACAGGATGCAATGGGGCTGGAGGCCAACACTGCAAGGACCACTTAAGAGGGGGCAGAAGAAACGCAAGGAGAGACAGACCTGCAGGTGAGACTAAGGAGCAGGAGGAGGAGGCTGTGTTCTTGGCACTGTGCTGAACATTGTGGTGGAAGAGAGGCCACCCCTCCCTGTCAGGGAAAGGCTTCTGGAAGGGGCATCGCTCAAGGCCAAATGCAGGGTTCCAGGGTAGACTCGGGCTGCCCGGCTTGGAACTGGCCAGGGGAGTGGGTGAGACGCAGGGAGACGGGGGTCAAAGCTCTGAGGAGTGGCATGAGGCCTAGGGGCAGGAGGCTTACGTGACAGAGCACTGGGCAAAGGCCAGGTACTCGAGGAGCACATCCAGGCCGCGGTTCTCTTCGTTGAGGAACTCCTGCACCCACCTGTGGGCACAGGGCTGCCTGAGCTCCAGCGAGGAAGGAGGTCCTGCCCCAGATGGGCACAGAACAGGGACAGCAAGGGCCCCTGGCGTGCCCTTTCAACCCCCAAAGACCCAATGATACCAGGGGATTCTGGGAGACTTCGGTGGGTCCCATAGCCCAGCCATGCCTCAAGGTGCCAGTCAGAGCATGGGCAGGAGAGGGAGGGGAAGCTGTCCTGGACACCCCCAGGAGGTGGTCCACAAGCACAGCCCTGTGTGGGGGGCCGGGGGAGTAGGAAGGGGAAGCTCCAGGGGTTGCCTGGAAGCAGAGCCTTCCTAGTCCCAGAGAGGAAGATCTGAGCCCTCACTCACCCAATGTGGTTTGTCCTCAGGGAGGTCTCCAGCTCCCGTAGCACCTGCGTGGACTCCTGAACTCGCCTCTTAAACTGGGGACCGAGAACAGGGAAGGCTGGTGGGTGGAGCCCAGCCTCCCACAGGCCCACCAAGTCCTGAGGCAGCAGGCAGCAGCGCCCACCCTCCTCCGACTGGCACAAGTGGCCTTTCATGCTCAGCCTCCCCCACCACCTCCACACACCTGCCTAGCAGAATAAGAACTCACAGGCTGCGTGTGCTCCCCCATACACAGACACACAGGGTGCACACACCCCTGATACATGCACACACTCAAAGAGGCAGGGTGTGCGTGCACACACACAGCACATGAACATCCATATACATGCACTCTAAATATAAACATAGGATATCCACACATCCCTACATGGACACACACACATTCTCTCTCCTGTATACGGACTCAAGGGTGCACACACACACACATCCATAAGTGGACAAAATACACACATAGTATACATACACACCTACGTATGGACATATGGGCTGCACATATGTATACACACAGTATAAGTACACAAAATGTGTCCATGTAAGCACACACAGGATGCACAGGGGAATGTCTAAAGGGCACGCCCAGGGCACTCTTAGTCCCCTATAAATACACAGACACACACGAACACACACACACATACTCATACATGCACTCACACATGCACATAGAAAAGTCTGTACACACAGTTACTCCAGCTGTCCAGAGCTTGGAAAAGGTCGGGGAAAGGGACAGAGTAAAGAGGGGAGACATGTACCCCCAGGTTGGACATCCAATCAGCTGCTACCTTTCGGCTGACCCCACCAGTATCCACATAACTCTTCAGCTTCTGGATGTAGGCTGCAGGGGGGTTCTTGACTTGAAACCGCTCCTGGGGAGATGGAATGGGGTGTACAGAAAACCAACCAGAGCTACCCCAGGGCAAATGACCAGTTCTCGTCCCAATGTTCCATTCTCAGCTCTGATCTGAGGTCCCAGGCTTTCTTAAGACGCCTCTGAAATACCAAAGGTATAAACCCAAACAGTCCACCAAGCCACTTTCTTTGCTTTTATGTTATCTTTCTCTTTTCTTGCCCTGTGATCCAGGCTGGAGTGCTGTGGCACCATCATAGTTCACTGCAGCCTCCTACTCCCCAGCTCAAGCAATCCTCCTACCTCAGCCTCCCAGGTAGCTGAGACTACAGGTGTGCACCACCACGCCCAGCTAGCATCGGGCCACTTTAAAGACCCCCAGCCTAGGCCTAGTCTGCCCTTCCCAGATGGCCTCCCAGGCCACAGCCCTGACACAACTTTGGGGTGGACTATGCAGGGTTAGTCCTGCGTTGGCAGGATCCTGTGTGCTCCTCTCCTGTGCTCAGCGATGCAATTCCTAACTCCCCCACCCCACTGCAGGCTCCAGCGGCCACTGACACAAAGAGGCAGGGACCACGGCAAAGACCCCCTCCCCAGAGGGGCCCCCACCCTTCCAACCCAAACCCCTCAGATTCACCAAGCCACCCCTCAGACTTTCACTTCTTCCAGCCCTTTGAGCCCCCAACCTCTGAGATGCCAGGCTGAGCTGCTCCGAGGGGTCCCCTACCACAGCCCCAGAGCCTCCAGGGGCAGCTCCCCACCCTCTTCCCACTGCCCAGCCCTTACCCCTGGACTGCTGCCCAGCCAGCCCAGGCCATCTGCTTCATTAGCAGGAGGCGAAGGCCCAGCCTTGGCTCCCAGGGGAGGCTCTCAGCTCCCTCCCCACCCCCAGCCTCTGCAGCTCCCTCCTTCACAGAGTCCCTGCAGTAGCCGAGCCCCACCCAGCCTGGCGCTGGGAGAGGGTCTGCCCATGGCTGACCACAGCCCTTGAAGCTGGAGAGGCGGGGGCAGCTGAGTGACCCGTGAGCCCAGGCGCCTGGATGGAGCACCAAAGCAGGGGTCCAAAGTGGCTGGCCTTGGGGAGTTGCTGGTGGACTGCAGCTCCTCTGGACCCAAGGTAAAAGGGCAGGAATTCCCGCCCCTTCCCCCCTCCCTCCCATGGGGTCAGATGAAGATGTCCAACCCCAGGGTTGCCCTCTCCCTTCCCCAGTCCAGAGAGGTTTCTCAGGAAGCTCAGAAGGAGGACAGTGACAGTGACAAGGCCCCATCTGCCCCAGCCAGTGCCCCTGAACCAGCCCTGCCAGCTCCTCTGAAGCTGACCCGGCCCTGCTCATGACTCACAAGTTCTTTTGGGGAGTTCAAGAGAAGGGGATTCGGGAGTCCTGCAGACCCCAGTACCCTCCCCAGGTGCTACATTGGCCACTGAGCAGAGTCTTGGTCCTATGGGCAGTATGGCTGTGCCCCTCTCCCCATAGCCCCAGCCTGGTCAGGGCTGGGTGCTGACAGTGGGAGGGAAGGGGTACCTGGGCAGTGCTGGCACCTACCTGATCACAGATGAGCTCCCACTTCTTCTCGTTGTCATACTGGCTCAGCAGCTGGACTTTGTCCGGGGGCAAGTTCATGCAGTTCTGGGTAGAGGGAGGACAAAGTAAGACCCCTGAGCCTGGGGCCCCAACAAGTGGGGAGAGGAGAATGGGCATTTGGGGGAACCCACTTGGCTCCCAGGAGGTACATCACCCCCCGAATCCTCTGACCCTAGGAGACAAGTAGTGTTATCCAAAGAGAAAGCCAAGAGAGACAGAGCACCTTTCCCGGGGCACACCAGCTAGAAGGGACAGCAGGATTTGAATTTGAGTCTGCCTGCGCTGTGTCACCCCCCACACCGCCTCCCTGGCCTGCCTGGTGTGGAGACAGGTGCGTGGGTTGTCAGCCTACCTCTCTGGGGACCTGAGACACTTCTGGGCTCCAGTTTCCCTGTTGGGGCATCATCTTTTCCCCTATTCTGGTGGGAAACTAACAGGGGAGCCATCACCAGTCAGGCCGAAGTGTGGCCTATTGCCAGTGTCCCACTTCCACGTGCCACCAGATCCCACGTGTGTACAGACCAGGCCTAGGGCACCAGTGCCTCACGAATGCCAGAAAACCTCCTGCAAGGAGGGTGGACAGTAGCCTTCTCCTCATCCCTCTCCAGCCCCCTCCCATCTCGGGGAGAAAGCTGAGAAAGGAGGGAGAGGTCTGGGGGAGCTGACGGCAGCCATGTCAGCAGGCAGGGAGTTCCAGATCACAGCTTCAGGGGTGGGGAGATTTGGGGGGAAGGTCACTCCACCACAGCACTGGGGAGAAGAGTCAATGCCCTGGGTCTGTGGTGTGGGCCGCCCAGCTGGGACTCCCCCAGGAGCTGAGAAAGGTCAACAGAGCTCCGCGTAGGTCCTCCTCCTCCCCTGGCCACAGACAACAAGGGTGTGGTGCCTCTGCCACCACAGAGCAGGTTACAGCCAGCCCAGGGCTGCAGAATCAACCAGGTGTCAATAGCACCAGGGGCTTTCTGGACCCCCGGACTTGGCTTGTCTCCCTCACAGACCCAAAAGATGAGGCCACTTCCCTGCAATTTCGTAAACCCCAGGTTATTGAGAGCCTTCTATATGTCTAGCCCAAACAGACAATTCCTGCCCTCAAGGAGCTCTGAGTTGAATAAGGGTCTCCATCTGGGATGTGGGAGCCCCTGAGGGCTCCTGTTGCCAGCCATGGTGGTTCACGCTCCACACCCTCAGTCATGTGGCGCTGAGGAGAGGCCACAGCTGGAGCACTCAGGGAGCCACACCCACCTGAGGCTCCCCAGCCAGCTTCCTCTCCAGGGTGCCGGGCCTCGTTCTGGGGATCCAGCCAGACCTTACCCCCAAAATCACTGTCTCGGGTCAGGCCCAGACAACAGGAAGCTGGGTGCGCTCAGCCTCCATTGCTTAAGCTTTCCGGCCAGGCCCCACTGGAGAGGTGAAACTGCCCCTCCACCAGGCCCCCCGCCCCCAGCAGCTGGGGGGGGTGGGAGTACGTCATCCTCTCCCCCATTGCGAAAGTGAGCCTGGATTGAGGAAACCACTGCTGTCTCATCGGCCGCCCTCCCCCCTGCCCTCCAAGGGCCAGGACAGCTCCAGCTACCACAGGGGCAGGGCGGTGGGGGGGGGGGGGGTGGGCAGGGGGAGATCGCCCAGGAGTACCAAGGAGGCAGGGTCATTCTCTGTCTCTCTGTCTCTGTCCATCTGTCTGTCTCTCTCTCTGATCCATCTTGCTGATGATCTCTCTCTGTCACCCCCACCCCACAGGGATAAAGGGTGGGGCAGGGCCAAGGTGGGAGCAAGGTGGAAGAAAGGGACAAAGAGGGGAGACAGGGCCAGCAGTGCCAGGGAAACTGGAGCCATGGCGGGCACAAAAGACGGAGATGGCGGCCAGGGAGTGAGGGGACGGCTGAGCCCAGCATGGAGTCACAGAGGGGACAGCCGCTTCCCCACATGAATCCTCCCAGGCCCTCACCCACCCAGGGACTTTTTTGGTTCTGGAATGGCCCCAGCAGCACTTCTAGAGGCAGTAACTAGTCATAATGACATCCCCAACAGTCAGGTAGCCAGCTCCGCCAGAATGCCTACTGTGCAAGGCACTGCTCCGAGCCCTGCGTGCCGATGACCGCCTTCCACCCTCACTGCCATCACTGGCACCGTTAACATTCCCATCTCACAGGTGCAGGCACAGATTAGTTTAGTGACCTGCCCAAGGTTATGAAGCCAGTAAGAGTAGAGCTGGGCTGGCTTTGAGCCTGGAGCTGACTCTGAGCCACCACCCGGGTCCACTCCCCCAGGAGAGCCCCCTGGTTGTTACTGTGGAGGGGAAGCCTCTGCTGGGGCCTGCAGCACCTGTCTGAACAGTGGTGGAGGGCAGGGCGCCCATGCCCCTTCCCCACCTGGGCCTTCTCAGGCCCCCAGGCCCACATGCCAGCCTGCCAGACGGGCTAAATTTAGCCTCAGAAATCAAAAATAGCTCTGACAGCGCCGAACACTAATTAGCAGCTGCTCCTCAGCTGTGGCTGTGCCCACCGAGGAGCTGGGCACTCCAGGGAGTAGGAGAGGGGCCATCAGATGCCACTCACTCGGGGTGGGGTGAGGCCATCCTGAAAACAGGAACAGACCCCCAGACCAGGGCCTTCAGCAAGCAGCTGGGATGGGGGCTGGGGGACACACGGAGAGTTGGCTAACAGTGCTCAAGTAGGAGGGGAGGGGCTGGCAGTCCAGGTGGGCAGGATACCTGCCTCCTGAGGGGCGTGGGGAGGGACAGCTATGAGCTGCCACATGGAGGACCCAGAGCTGGCTTCCAAAGACCCAGCCTCTGGGCCCAGCTAGCCCTACAGCTTCTTTGCCCCTTTGGACCTCAGCTTCCTCCTCCATAAAATGGGCGCACTCCCTCCCCGGAGCCTCACACTCACGGAGCTCCTGGAACACTCAGTGAGAAGCTGAGTTTGGATTTAACAAAGCTCTTCAGTGGTCTAACAATATGAAGAAGCAAGCACTTCACAGAGGCAGGAGTGGTGGAGGGGCAGGGGTCCATGGAAGACTCCAGGGTGGGGGATGGTAGAGTGAGCAGAAGTTTGTGAAAACATCCAGAAACACGGGCTTGTCTCCAAGGCTTTGGCCA
Source organism: Chlorocebus sabaeus (assembly GCF_047675955.1). NCBI lineage: Eukaryota > Metazoa > Chordata > Mammalia > Primates > Cercopithecidae > Chlorocebus > Chlorocebus sabaeus. The sequence continues at coordinate 66,568,009 of NC_132919.1, forward strand.
AACCTTAACTAGCCTTCAGCCTACTTTCCCTGCTGCCTTTAGTGCTTTGGGTCAGATGAGGAAAGAGACAGGATTCATCTTTTAGGGTTGGCCGAGAAAAGGAACTGATTCCCCATATCTTTCTATTAGAATGTGTGGGGACCATTCTCCTCCCTCCCTGCCCTGGGTGTGAGAGGGGACCCCCAGCATCTGCTCACCTAAGGCCAGCCCCCAAAAGACCCTGCTAAGAGCCCTTCCCCCACCTCCCCCACACCAGTGCTGACTTCTGAGACAGTGTCCCAGGAGGCTGAAGGGGCCGCGTCCACATCTGGATGCAGCCACACCCTAGGGTTTCACTTTCAGTTTGAGTGGAGCCTATGTCCCAATCCACCTGCCCATCTCTCCCTATGGCCTAGCCCTTCAAGCCCTAGGGTACCCCTGAACTTGGACATCAATCCCATCTCAGGCCAGCCCCACAGGCGTTCCTCAGCCCGATGGGCCCAGAAGCTGAGCCTGTCCCCCAGCCCCCACTCCCCCGTCCATCTCCCTGCCACCTGCCCACCTCTATATGGTCTCAGCCTTAGTTGTAGTGCTCTCAGCGCATCTCCAAACACAACTGATTTTACCCACTTGTTTGAACTTTGGCATATAGATTTTCTGGAGCTCTTATAAGCAATTCCAGGCTTACAGGAGAGCTATGAGGAGACCCAGCCCTAGGATCAGGTGATGAGGACCCAAAGAGCTAACAGTTTCTCCCATCAGAGTTCAAGGGTCCCCACAGCTGGGAAAAGGGCAAGCAGGGTGGAAGCCACTACCTATGTCATCCGGGCTGGTAGGAGAAAAACAACACTGACAATAGTAACAGTAACAAATGTTCCCCAGACACTTTTCTTCAACTCAGAATTAATCTCTCAATCCCCAAACATTCCGTGCTAAGTGCCGTTCTAAGCGCTTTACATCAAAACTCATTTAAACCTCAACAAGCCTACAAAATAGATACTGTTATAATCCCTATCTCACAAATGGGAAACTGAGGCTCGAGGAGGTTAAGGTGCTTGCCCAGGGTGGCCTTGGTGGCAAGCTAGCAAGGAAGACCCAGCTTCCTCCAAAGAAGGAGCACCCGGGGAATGGGAAATGTTGGTCCTGGCCCCCAGGGGTCTTCTGCAGACAGCCTGGCCCACGTACCCCATCTGAGGAACCAGGAACAGCCAGCCCCACTTCCTGCCACCCAGCGCCCCACGCTTCCTGTTGTTGCCCACACCGAGCTCTTACTCACTGGGGAACCCCCCCCAGCACACCCTCTCTCAGGGGGAAGTGGAGGCCTCCCCTCCCCCTCCCATGTACACACTGCTACCGTTAGCACCACCGCTGCCCCACCCTCCAGGAGAGGTGGGCCCTCCCTCTGGCGGTTTCCGGCCACCAGGCAGTTTTCAGTCTGGGCCCCACTGCTGGTGACCTGCATAACGGTGGGGAGGTTGCCTGGCCCTCACTAGCTAAGGATCTGGGGCTCCTGGGGAGTGCACAGCAACCTTGGGTGCTCTTGGTAGTGGAGGTGGAGGGAGGGGAGAGGCAGGGTCTGGGCTCCCTCTGCTGAATGGGCCCTGAGATGAAGAAGACCAGATCAGCTCCAGCTTTATCCCCTTCCTCACAGTGGAGGGCAGCTACTGAGCATCTGCTCCGTGCCAGACACTGTTCGAAGTCCTCTATTTCACCCTCTCGACAATCCTAGGAGGCCAGCAGATGCCATTGTTATTCTCTTTTTACAGATGAGGAAAACTACAGCTCAGAGAGGTTAAGTAACTTGTTCATGGTCATGCAGGTAATGAAAAAAATGAATCTCAGCCCCCAAACATCATGACCCCAAAGCTCAGGAAACGCCCCTGCCTTTCCCATAAGTAACCCTTGCCCCCTCAAAGGCCACCCAAGCCACCTTCCAGGGCTCCGTGTTCCCAGGAAAAAGGCAGAGATGGCCCCGAGAGCACCTGCTCCTGCCCATCTCACCCAGCTCTCTGCCTGTCAGCCCCAGATGTCACTGTGAGTCATGCCCACCACATCCGTGGCTTTCCAAGGTTAATGTGCGCCAGCCCTGCCTGCTGGGATTGTCACCCCTCTCCTCTGCCTAGCCCAACATCAGACCACATGGCCGCAGCCCCCGACATCCTCTGCCCTGCAAATGGGAAGCATAAGGCCTGAGCGACCCCATGGCTCTGTGTCCCCACACTTCATCTGCCCCGTCCCGGAGGTGGGAGTGGCCAGGGGGCCAGTGCCTCAGTTGCAGTCCCTCCTGCCCTTTACTGCCAGCCCCAGAAGGGAAGAGCCCCAGCTGCAAGCAGGATTCCAGGCCCAAACCCAACATGGGGCCATCCTGACCTGCCCACACAGCCTGGCCAGGCACCCCGGCCCCTGGGCACAAGCTAAACACCCATCAGGCAAATGCCTCTCCACTGCTACTGTGCCAGCATGGCTCTTGGCCTCACGCACACCACCCCTGACACCTTCCCTTGATCCCTCTGCCCCAAGGTTATGGGATTCTCCCTGCCCGGCAGATCAGGGATATCCCAGGCCCAGGTGTAAGCGTGGCTCTTCTGGCACGCCTGGAAAGGTCGCCTTGTCATCCCCGTCCCTGACCCTGCATGCCTCCCAGGGGAAGGCATGAAAGGGCTGGAAGACACCCAGCCTTGGGCATGGGCGTGGGAGAGGCGAGAGCTTGGCGCCCCGCCGGCTGGTGTTCCCACCATCGCAGCAGGCCGGTGGGGCTGGGCAGCCATCGCTCCTCTGCTGTTGCTAAGGCAGCAGCCGGAAACCCTGGCTCAACCTGCTCTTTCTCTCCACCCCCATTTTAAGCAAGGGGCACCCCTTTCTTTCACAGCTTTCTTGGAAAGGTAGCCCCCCACCACCCACCCTTGCATGGGAGAAGGGCTCCCTGCACCTCCTGTCTGGCTGTAAGTGGGGACATCCCTCACCCACAAGAGAGGTCCCACAGCCAGGAGAGGAAGGAGAGTTTAGGGTCTCAGGATCCTACGCCCCACTAGGGACAAAATGGGAAGGAAGAGGTTCCCTGGGGCTGCTGGACCAAATCCCTGAGGGCAGGACTGTGCTTCTCCCATGGAGAGTGGGGATCACTGATGGCAGTGGGCCCACCCCTCAGGAATCTAAGGTTCTTCTCCTCTTAGACACTGACCGCGGACAGGACTCAGCTCTGGCCATGGTGGTTAGGGTGGGGGTTCAGATTGTGACCCACTCTGAGATACCCACTGCCAGACCTGAGGGTTGAACCAACTCTTTAGCCCTGGGCAGCCTCAGGCAGAGGTCAAGGCTGTTACCCTGGGGCAAGCCTCATGCCCCTGCTGGTGGGGAATGAGAGGAACCAGGGTCTTAGCCAAGTGTCCTTAGATTGGGTTTAACCTGCCCACACAGGATAAAAGACAGGCTGAGCCACCTCAGGAAGAAGGTATAAACACACTGGGGTTCCTGGGCACCCAGTAGGGGGTAAGCCCTGGTGGGTGCTGCTACTCTAAATTTCTGCTAGTCACCTCCACTTTCTCCACCAGCACACCCTCTCTGGCCCACCTGTGGGTGTCCCCACTCCACATCCCGGTACTCAGGGACTCCCAGTGGCATTTAGTGTCAGACTCTGCCAATCAGTTACAGCCACAAATCCAAGCAGGGCAAACAAGTCTTACATACACATCAGAACCTCACCATTTGACTTGTGGATTTTCCCCTGGTCAGAATTATTCACAGGGCTCCTCCCCATCAGCGTGCTAAACAGAAGATTGGGGTGAGGACCTCACCCCAAGAGGCCCATAGACACACACTTGGGGGAAAGACAGACCCATGTCCCTCCAACCAGGTTGGCAGGGGTCCAAGGACCCACCACCAACACAGGCTCCCCAGATGGCCCCCAGAGACTGTGTCTCCTCATTCTCCCCCCTCCCCCATCTGCTCAGCTCAGCTTTGTGAAGTCCTGTGCTTGGGGAGCAGGGAGCAGGGCAGGTGGAGAGATGGAGAAGTCAGGCACCCACCTGGTGTGAAGCATCCCTCAGTGTCCCTGCCCTCCTCTAATTAAGCAAGGTGTCTTCACAAGGATGGATCCCTCGCCACCCCATAGCTCCTCCAAACTCCCCCCAGCCTTCTCTTGGGAGGAGAGAGAAGCCAACATTTTCAGGAACTGTTAGGAGGCGACCCTCTGGGGCCAAGCTGAGGATCTAGACAGCCCAATGACTGGCCAGGAGAGGGGAAATGATGTCAAGGAGATGGAGGGCTACCAACTGAGCCAGCACCCTCTGTGGCCTGTGCCTCCGTTGAACCCCCACCCTCAGACCTGCAGGGCTGTCTGCACAGACTGGGAAATGCATCTGGGAGAAGGCACAGCCTCATTTGCCTGTCACCCAGCGTCCAGCAAGGGAAGGCTGACAGCAGGCAGGCCACCAGGCAATTAGTTAGAGGAGGGAGCCAGGGCCAGGGCATGGGGGCGGGGGGTGGGGGGAGGGAGAGTGAGCAGCTCTTCCCCTCCCTACTTCTGCCTCATGCAGGGTCTTGGGGACCCCTGAGTCTTCTCTGGAACCCCCACCCCACTGAACATGTTGACTGTTTCAAGGCTCGGCCTGAGCTGACGGTTCCCTCCCCAGAGGCCTATTCCCCAGCGCCCCCCCGCCCCCCCCCCCGTCAGTTCCCCAGGTAGGCGACAGTGGGGAGTGGTTCCAGATTTTGCTCCACCCCTCCCCCGGGCGACCCACCCGTCCTGACCCTACCCTCACTCATCTTACTCCCTTCAGTGGCTTGGAAGGGATGCCCCAAGATAAGAGCCACAGGCACCCTGGCTCTGACATATGGCGGGGGAGAAACACAGATAGCTCCGGGCCATGAGTCCATAACCCGATTCCCCGCAGCCCAGGCGCCCAACAAATCAGGACCCAACACCTCCAGCAGGTCTCCCGATCCCGGGAGGTTGTAACCCTTTCATCTTTGACCCCAGACACAGAAAAGCAGATGCCCCAGACCGGCGCCTCGGCGCTGGGCCTGCGTGCAGTGGGGAAGGGGGCGACCCGGGACCCCTGTGCGTGCCCCGCTCCCAACTTCCTCACAGGACATACTTGTTTAGACCTTTAAACCCAGCTGGGGTGGAGGTGTCTTAAGGAGGGAGATCGGGCGATTACTGAAGAAACTTTTGGGGGGACAGTGCTAAGTCACTCTGAAAAAAAGGCCACTGTCGCTCCCACCCCCTGGAGCGGGCAGCTGCCGGACCGGGGATCTCCAAGCGGCACCTGAGTCCCCGGGGGCGGGGACGCGCGCCCAGCCCCTGCCGCGCCCCTGCCGCCCCCCGGCCGCGCCCGACGCGCCTCCGGGTCGCACTCACCAGGGCGCGGTTGAACCTCTCCTCCAGCTCTCCGGCCGCGGGCATCGGCTGCTTAGGAGGCGCGGGCTGCTTCGGGGGCGGCGCGGCGGGGCCGGCGGGCTGCTCGGTGCTGCCGGCCGCGTTGCCCATGGTGGTCCCCACCCAGCCGGCCAGGCGCCTCCAGCCTCGGAAATCCAGCTTTCCGGGGGACGGGGACAAGGCTCCCGGCCCAGGCGGGGGCGAGGGGGCAGCGGCTGGCGGCGGCGGCGGGGGTCTCGGCGGCGGGGGGCGCTCGGCTCAGCGGCGCGCAGGGGCCGGGGCGCGGCGTCCCATCGGGGCGGCCCCGTCCGAGGGACCGGGCGGCGAGCTGCAGGGTTGGGGGAGGAAGTCAGGCTGCAGGCCGCCAGGGCCAGAGGGCTGGGCCGGGGGCAGGAAGCTGCGGCGCTGGCTCCCCCCTCGGCGATTTTCGAACTTCTGCTGTAGCTCCCCGTGCGCGCAAACCGCAGTTCGCCGCCGCCGCTGCGCACCCAGCCCCAGGGGGGCGGGCTGGAGGGAGGGGGCGAGCGCCGGGCGCCGGCCCGGGGACCCCCGCAGCCATGGCGGGCGGGGAGGGGTCTGCCGAGCCGCTTCACCTGCTGCAGAGGGGGCGGCCGGCGCCGCTTCACCTGCCGGAGCGGGAGGCCACCGAGGCGAGGCCGAGGCGGCGGCGCGCTCGGCTGCGCCTCCGGGTCCTAGAACCGCATTCTCCCGCTCGCCGGGGGCGAGAGATTGGCCGGGTCTGGGTGAAAGGGGTCACGGCCTGGGGATCGGAAGGGCACATCTTCTCCGCACCGAGGATCTCAGCGACTGCGAGCACGGCTCGGAGACCCATGGTGGTGCAGCGTTGGCGCGCCAGGGCTGCGTCCCCCTCTCAGGTCCCCGACTGAGAAGGTGGGAACCCCCTTCCAGGCCCCCCACCTTTTATTTCTCTCCTCCCCTGCTTAGCCCAGAGACTAGCTGAGGACCAGGGGGAGCCATCTCCAAACAGGAACTCCTAAACAGGGTAGGGGGCGCGGACGCAGGCCAGTGGAGACCCCCGCCACCTGTCCCACCTCTACCAACCGTGCGCCTGTGCAGGGCACCCCTACAGGTTTTAGAATGCGGGCACCTATGGAATAGGGCAGGTTGCGAGAAGCTGGGCCAGCCAAGGTGGTCCCAAGGAGGATTGGGGGGTTGCGGAAAGGAGGATGAGAGCCAGCCGCAAGACTGGAAAAGGAGCGGGCACCGCAGAGGAGGGAAAAAGAATCTTGACACTGTCCCCGCCAGGGATCTAGTCTGGCCTCTCACCTTGGAGAATAACAATCTCTGATGTCAGCTAATTACAGAAATACTTCCAGAGCTCTTTCATTCATCCTGACAATGGCCAGAGAAGGTAGGTATTGATAGCCTTATTTTAGAGATGGGGAAACTGAGTCTGAGAATAGGTAAGTGAGCTGTCCAAGGGCACTCAACTAACAAAGGACAGAAGCAAGCCTCCTCACTGTCTACCTCCAAAACCTAAACTGGCTTGGAGTTGCTGTCCTGGCCCTCCACTGCCCATCTCATGTAGGATGGGAGAGTATGGGGGAGCAACCTAAGGGCTGGGGTCCCATCTATAGCCTGAATTTGAGACTTTCAGTTGCTCCTCTCATTCCCCATTTAATTTGTGGGGATCCCCAACTGGCTCCTCCCTACACTTCCAGGGCACTGAGGAGGGAGGGCTGGCTGAAGGAGCCCTGGATTATCTCTAGGCCAGGTCAGGAGCCATTAGTGTCCCCTCCCCTGGCAGCATCCTCCTCCTTCTGCCCTCACATTCAGAGCCACTGAGACTTTGAGCAAGAGATGGAAAGTTAACATCTAATCTGGAGGAAGACCCTGGAAGGAGCCAGTCCCTTCCCCCAGGCTGACCTGGTTTAAGCCTTTCTTCTGCCAAGGTCACCAGCACCCCAGATGGGTGAGAGATGTGATCACTGGTTTCGTGGCCTGACCAAGGACCTCCAAGGTGAGTCAAAGCAGGATTCTCCTTGGGCATGCAGGGAAAATGACCCATTCCCTGAACACTGCCGTATTCTCCCTCCCAGACAGACCAGAACCTTGCCCTTGGGTCCTTGCCCTTGAGATTAGCTAGGACCTCTTCCTCTTCTTCTCTCCTTGTTTCTTCTCTCTTCTTTTTTTTCTTCTTGTCTCTATAAGATAACTGTTGTGGAAGATTTTTTGTTCTTTTAAGATGGAGTCTTGCTGTCTCCCAGGCTGGAGTGCAGTGGCTCAGTCTTAGCTCACTGCAACCTCCACCTCACAGGTCCAAGCAATTATCCTGCCTCAGCCTCCTCAGTAGCTGGGACCACAGGCGCGTGCTACCACACCCAGCTCATTTTTGTACTTTTAGTAGAGATGGGGTTTTGCTATGTTGACCAAGCTGGTCTCAAACTCCTGACCTCAAGTGATCCGCCTGCCTCAGCCTCCCAAAGTGCTGGGATTACAGGCACGAGGCACCCCGCCCAGTCTGGAAGACTTTTTTTAATGAAAAACAAACAAACAAACAAACATTTTTTTAAAGAATGGATTCCCTGATTCCTCAATGGCTGTCTCTTTCAATTGAACAATAAACCTTTACTTAGCACCAGCTATGTGCCCATCACTGTGCTCGGTCCTGCAGATTCTGTGGCAAATGAGAAATGCCCCAGTCCTTGGGCTGCTTGCAGCCTAGTGAGGGACAGAATTTTTTTTTTTTGAGACGGAGTCTCACTTTGTCGCCCAGGCTGGAGTGCAGTGGCCGGATCTCAGCTCACTGCAAGCTCTGCTTCCCAATAGGCCATTCTCCTGCCTCAGCCTCCCAAGTAGCTGGGACTACAGGCGCCCGCCACCTCGCCCGGCTAGTTTTTTGTATTTTTTAATAGAGACGGGGTTTCACTGTGTTAGCCAGGATGGTCTTGATCTCTTGACCTCGTGATCCGCCCGTCTCAGCCTCCCAAAGTGCTGGGATTACAGGCTTGAGCCACCGCGCCTGGTGAGGGACAGACGTTTAACCCCTCTAGGAGAGTGGCTGCTTCAAGTCATCCTATGGGACCAGCTGTTCATGCTTCGTCTTGCCCAGAACTACTTCTGTGAGAGGAAAAGAGAAGGGTAGGAGCGTGCCCTGCAGCTGGAAACCCAAGCCAGGCGGGGAGCCACTAATGCAGTAGTTACCAGACTGTATCCTCAATCCTTGGGGTTTCTCAAGCCATTGCCAGCCACTCTTCACCCAAGGCCTGGTGGAAATAAAGCTGGGCTAAGTAACACCTCTTCTGTGGAAAATTATTGTTTCTGCAAGCCTACATATTCTCTCTCTCTCTCTCTCTCTCTCTCTCTCTCTCTCTCTCTCTGTCTGTCTCTCTCATGCCGATCAGAACTGTAAGTTACAAAAAAATGAGAAGATGGAATCAATTATTACGTAGTAAATTTCATTGGCTTGGCAGAAGGTATCTTTCCCATCTTGGCCCACTGAGGAGGAAATCCTAGAAGGGATGACTGAAGCTTGGGACTAACACATTGGTGGATCTGTGCTACCCTCTGCTGGCCACAGACGGTATGACAGCCAAGACAGGGCAAGGCTTCCAGCAGCGATGGATGGATTCACCGCAGAAGCGACATTTCTGGACTGTTGTCACCTTCAGTGGAGGTATTGTGCAGTCACTGGGGATATTCAGAACCCAGGTAATTGAGAAGGTTTCCCCAGGGATCTCTTCTCTCCCCTTCACCATTACTCCGTAGGAGCCTCCTTAAAAACGGAAAACGAGGAGCCGAGGAGCCGGGCGAGGTGGCTCATACCTGTAATCCCAGCACTTTGGGAGGCCAAGGCGGGCAGATCACGAGGTCAGGAGATCGAGACCATCCTGTCTAACACGGTGAAACCTCGTCTCTACTAAAAATACCAAAAAAATTATCCAGGCATGGTGGCACGCGCCTGTAGTCCCAGCTACTCAGGAAGCTGAGGCAGGAGAATCGCTTGAACCCAGGAGGCGGAGGAGGTTGCAGTGAGCTGAGATGGCGCCACTGAGCTCCAGCCTGGGCGACAGAGCCAGACTCCGTCTCAAAAAAAAAAAAAGGGAAAAAGGGGCCGGGCGCGGTGGCTCACGCCTATAATCCTAGCACTTTGGGAGGCGGAGGCGGGCAGATCATGAGGTCAGGGGTTTGAGACCAGCGTGGCCAATATGGTGAAACCCCATCTGTACTAAAAATACAAAAAATTAGCCGGGTGTGGTGACGCGTGCCTGTAATCCTAGCTACTCAGGAGGCTGAGGCAGGAGAATCGCTTGAACCCAGGAGGCGGAGGTTGCAGTGAGCCGAGATGGCGCCATTGCACTCGCACCTGGGCGACAGAGCAAGACTCCCTCTCCAGGGGGAAAAAAAAAAAAAAGGAAAAAGGGGCCAGGCACAGTGGCTCACACCTGTAATCCCAGCACTTTGGGAGGCTGAGGAGGAAAGATTGCTAAAACCCGGGAGTTCAAGACCAGCCTGAGCAACTTGGTGAGACCCCATCTCCACAAAAAATACAAAAAATAAAAAAAACAGCTGAGCATGATAGTGAGCACCTGTAGTCCCAGCTACTCAGGAGGCTAAGGTGGGGGGATTGTTTGAGCCTGGGAGGTCAAGGCTGCAGTGAGCCAAGATCGCATCACTGCACTCCACTCCAGCCTGGGCAACAGAGCGAGACCCTGCCTCAAAAAAAAAAAAAAAAAAAAAAGGAAAAAGGTTATTACACAGTTCAAAAGAGAAACAAAGTACAAAAGCATGTGCAAAGAAAGTAAAGTCTCTCCTGGCCAAGTGTGATGGCTCACCCCTGTAATCTCAACACTCTGGGAGGTTAAGGTGGGTGGATCATTTGAGGTCAGGAGTTTGAGACCAGCCTGGCCAACATGGTGAAACCCCATCTCTAATAAAAATACAAAAATTAGCTGGGCGTAGTGGCAGGTGCCTGTAATCCCGGGTACTTGGGAGGTTGAGGCAGGAGAATCACTTGAACCTGGGAGGCAGAGGTTGCCGTGAGCCAAGATCGCGCCACTGCGCTCTAGCCTGGGCAACAGAGCAAGACTCTATAAGAAAGAAAAGACAGAAAGGATGAGAGAAAGGAAGAGAAAGAAAGGAAAAGAAAGGAAAAGAAAAGTCTCTTGCCAGTCAGCCTCCCTGTTGCCCATTTCCTCCCCAGGGGCAACCACTCTTAACAGTTTGTCTGTTTTTTTTTTTGGTTTTTTTTTTTGGAAATGGATTCTCACTCTGTTGCCTAGGCTGAAGTGCAGTGGCATGATCTCAGTTCACTGCGACCTCTGCCTCCGGGGTTCAAGCAATTCTTCTGCCTCAGCCTCCTGAGTAGCTGGGACTACAGGTGCGCGCGCCACCACGTCCAGCTAATTTTTGTATTTTTAGTACAGACGGGGTTTCATCATGTTGGCCAGGCTGGTATTGAACTCCTGACCTCAAGTGATCCACCTGCCTCAGCCTCCCAAAGTGCTGGGATTACAGGTGTGAGCCACTGCACCCAGCCTCTTAACAGTTCTAATGTGTCTTTGCAGAGATATTTGGAGCATATGCTGTGTGTGTGTGCGTGTGTGTGTGACACAAATGATAGCACACACTCTACACTGTTCAGCACCTGCTATTTTCATGTAATAATATACCTGCCTGTAGATAGTCAACATAGTTTTCCATCATATGGTGTGTCACAATTTACTCACCATTCCCCTCCTAGTGGATATTTATGTGTGTCCGCCTTTTATTACTACAAACAATGCTAATTGCAGGAAATATCTTAGTACATATATTCGTAGACATATGTGTGTGTAAAATAAATTTATAAGTATGACAATTCTGGGTCAAAGATTATGTGCTCTTAAATGTTTTATAGGTTTTCACAGAATTGCCCTCCAAAAATTTTGTACCAATTTACAACCCCCAACAACAAATGAGATCACCTGTTTCCCCAAATCCTCACAAACAGGTTATTATCAGGTCTTTTTTTTTTTTTTTTGAGACAGAGTCTCACTGTGTCGCCCAGGCTGGATTGCAGTGGTGCGAGCTCAGCTCACTGCAAGCTCCGCCTCCCGGGTTCATGCCATTCTCCTGCCTCAGCCTCCTGAGTAGCTGGGACTACAGGCACCCGCCACCACGCCTGGCTAATTTTTTTTTTTTTTTTTTTTGTATTTTTAGTAGACACGGGGTTTCACTGTGTTAGCCAGGATGGTCTCGATCTCCTGACCTCATGATCTGCCCGCCTCAGCCTCCCAAAGTGCTGGGCTTACAGGCGTGAGCCACCATACCTGGCCTCTCAGGCCTTTTGATCTTAGGTGATGACTCTTTAAAATTCCTGGTCACAGAGCAGGTGATTATATGTCTTTTTCTTTGGGCCGCGGGTTTCTCCAAGTCAGGGACTGTGTCTTTCTCATACCTACATCCCCAGTGAAGGACTTGACAACATCCTTGGGAGTTACTCAAGGAGTATCTGCTAAATATTGAGTGAAAGAGACAGAGCTGCATTTTGGCAGGCCCGGAGGGAGGGGTTAGGTTTGAGGTTTGAGCAGGAGGCCTGCTCTTTTTTTCTTTTCTTTTCTTTTCTTTTCTTTTTTTTTTTTTTTTTGAGACAGAGTCTCGCTCTGTCACCCAGGCTGGAGTGCAGTGGCGTGATCTCGGGTCACTGCAACCTCTGAGGAGGCCTGCTCTTTAGGGCCACTCTCTCTTCCAGACCCTGGTCAAGTCTCTGCCCCAAATCCAAAAGCCTTCCTCTTTCAGGAGCCTCCCAGGTTGCAAGGTCTGAGGTTGAAGGCCCAGAACGCCCAGTGCAGCTTTCACCCAGCTCTGCTGTATTCCAGGAATGGGCCCATCATCCCCAAGTTGCATGAGAACTGGAGACAAACTAGGTGTCCAGCTTTAGGGGATCAGTTAAACCACTGTCCAACAGAACTTTCTGCAATAATGAAAATGGTCTCTATCTGCCATGTCCAATATGGCAGCCACTGGCCACTCATAGCTACTGAGTATTCAAGCTGTAGCTAGTTCAACTGAGGAAATAAATAAATTTTACTTAATTTTAATTAATTTCAATTTAAGTAGCCATGTGTGGCTACTATATTGGACAGTGAAGGGTTCAATAAATTTTGATATAGCCCCACAATGGAAAACTATGCAGCTGTAAAAAATAAAATAAAATAAAATAAAATAAGGATGCCAAGAAGAATGGAAAGATCTTCAGGATATATTTTGAAACAAAAATGTGGTATAGGCTGAGTGCAGTGGCTCACTCCAATAATCCCAGCACTTTGGGATCTAAGATGAGAGGCCGAGGCAGGAGGATCACTTGAGTCCAGGGGTTCAAGACCAGCCTGGTCAACATAGTAAGACTTCTGTCTCTACAGCAAGTAAAAAAAAAAAAAAAAAAAGGCCGCATGGTGGTATATGAACGTAGTCCCAGCTATTCAGGAAGCTGAGGTGGGAGGATTGCTTGAGCCAGGGAAGCTGAGGCTACAGTAAGCTGTGATTGTACCACCACACTCAGCCTGTGTGACAGAGCAAGACCCCATCTTAAAAAAAAAAAAAAAAAAAAAAAACGTCCAGGCACGGTGGCTCACACCCTAATCCCAGCACTTTGGGAGGCCAAGGATGGTGGATCACCTGAGGTTGGGAGTTCAGGACCAGCCTGACCAACATAGAAAAACCCTGTCTCTACTAAAAATACAAAATTAGCCAGGTGTGGTGGTACATGCCCATAATCCCAGCTACTCAGGAGGCTGAGGCAGAAGAATCACTTGAACCCGGGAGGCGGAGGTTGCAGTGAGCCAATATTGCGTCATTGCACTTCAGCCTGGGCAACAAGAGCGAAACTCCATCTAAAAAAATAAAAATAAAAAAAATAGCACAAAATGTGGTTCAGAACAGTATACATAGTATGTCATCTTTTTTGAAAGAAAGGCAGGTAGAGGAGGCTGGGCGTGGTGGCTCATGCCTGTAATACCAGCACTTTGGGAGGCCGAGGCGGGTGGATTAACTGAGGTCAGGAGTTTGAGATGAGCCTGGCCAACATGGGAAACCTTGTCTCTACTAAAACTACTTCGGGAGGTCAAGGGGGACAGATCACTTGCAGAAATTTGAGACCAGCCTGAACAACTTGGTGAAACCACACCTCTACACAAAATACAAAAATTAGTTGGATGTGGTAGTGCACGCCTGTGGTCCCAGCTACTCAGGAGGCTAAGGTTGGAGGGCTCTTGAGCTGGGGAAGTCGAGGCTGCAGTGAGCCATGATCACACCACTGCACTCCAGCAGGGGTGACAGTGAGACAGTAGGAGTGACAGAGTGAGACCCTGTCTCAAAAAAATAAAGGAAAGAAAAGAAAAGAGCTTTGCACAGTGGTAGTATCATAGCCAATGAATGAAAGGGAGGTGGAAATAAAAACAGATGTTTATATTTGCTTGAATTTGTATAGGGAAAGTAATATCAGTGGTGACCTATAGGGAGCTGGGGGAAACCTGTGGCTGGGGGGCGGAGGTAGGCAAGGACAGGGGTGGGAATAGAACTTTCCAGTGAATTTCTTTATATTTCATTTTGATTGTTGAAACATGTACATATATTACCTATTCAAAAAGTTAGTCAGGTGCAGTGGCTCATGCCCATAATCCCAGTACTTTGGGAGGTTGAGGTAGGAGGATCACTTTACCCCAGGAGTTAGAGGGGTTACCCCAGTTACAGTTACCCCAGCCTGGGCAATATAGTGACCTCGTTTCTATAAAAAGTTTACAAATTAGCCATAAGCTGGGTGCGGTGGCTCACACCTGTAATCCCAGCACTTTGGGAAGCTGAGGCAGGCAGATCACCTGAGGTCAGGAGTCCAAGACCAGCCTATCCAACATGGTGAAACCCCATCTCTACTGAAAATACAAAAATTAACTGGGCATGGTGGTGGGTGCCTGTAATCCCATCTACTTCGGAGGCTGAGACAGGAGAATCGCTTGAGCCCAGGAGGTGGAGGCTACAGTGAGCCAAGATCACGCCACTACACTCCAGCCTAGGCGACAGAGCGAGACTCCGTCTCAAATAAATAAATAAATAAACAAATAAATAAATGGCCATATATGGTGACACGCTCCTGTAGTCCCAGCTACTTGGGAGGCTGACATGGGAAAGTCGCTTGAGCCAGGGAAGTCAAGGCTGCAGAGAGCCAAGATCACGCCACTGCACTCCTGCCTGTGCAACACAGTGAGACTCTGTCTCAAAAATGAAAAGGTGGCTGGGCACAAGGCTCACACCTATAATCCCAACACTTTGGGAGCCTGAGGAGGGCAGGTCACTTGAGGCCATGAGTTCGAGACAAGCCTGGCCAACATGGTGAAACCCCATCTCTACCAAAAATACAAAAATTATCTGGGTGTGGCGGTGTGTGCCTGTAGTCCCAGCGACTAGAAAGGCTGAGGCAGAGGAATCACTTGAACCCGGGAGGCAAAGGTTGCATGAGCCGAAATTGCACCACTGCACTCCAGCCTGGGTGGAAGAGCGAGACTCCCTCTCAAAAAAAAAAAAAAATTAATTAAAATGAAAGCAAATTGCTTGCTATCTAACCATGAGGGCTGCTCCCTCCCTCTTCTTGGCAACTCATGATAGTCACTACGTTATCGTTTCTTTTTTTTTTTTTTTTGAGACGGAGTCTCGCTCTGTCACCCAGGCTGGCATGCAGTGGCCGGATATCAGCTCACTGCAAGCTCCGCCTCCCGGGTTTACGCCATTCTCCTGCCTCAGCCTCCCGAGTAGCTGGGACTACAGGCGCTCGCCACCCCGCCCGGCTAGTTTTTTTGTATTTTTTTTTAGTAGAGACGGGGTTTCACCATGTTAGCCAGGATGGGCTCGATCTCCTGACCTCGTGATCCGCCCGTCTCGGCCTCCCAAAGTGCTGGGATTACAGGCTTGAGCCACCGCGCGCGGCCTACGTTATCATTTCTTTTTTGTTTTTTTGGAGATGAAGCCTTGCTCTGTCCCCAGGTTGGAGTGCAGTGGCACATTCTCGGTTCACTGCAACCTCTGCCTCCCGGGTTAAGGCAATTCTCCTGCCTCAGCCTCCCGAGTAGCTGGGATTACAGGCGCCGAGTAGCTGGGATTATAGTCACCATGACCGGCTAATTTTTGTATTTTTTTAGTAGAGACGGGCTTTCACCATATTGGCCAAGATTATCTCCAACTCCTGACCTGTGATCTGCCCACCTCGGCCTCCCAAAGTGCTGGGATTATAGGTGTGAGCCACTGCACCCTGCCCAAAGCTATCCTGTCTATGTAACTCTCTAGAGGACAGCCCCAGAGAGTGGACCACTGAAGACCACATGAGCCTCACCCCAGTGACACAGGCTCCCAAAGCCGGCCATGCATCACAATCAGAATTTGGGGGGAGTACGGCCAGGGATCTGTGTCTTTTACAGTCCTCCAGGTAATTCAGTCAGTTACTGACCCGTCCTTGTCAGTGCTTCCCAGTGAAGAGAGTACAGGCTACATGTCCCAGATACATACACCTTCCCTTTAGACAGCAGTCATCACTGACGTCTTCTGAGTACCAATGATGTGCCAGACACTGAGGCGTTCTATGCGTTACTTTAAGGCAAACAGCATCCCGGCAGGGCAGGGCTTGCCACTGTGCTCACTGAGCTCAGCGTCCTCTGGAGTGACTGACTTATTCAAGGTCATATCGCTGGTAAGTGTCAGAACTAGGATCTGAATCCAGTCATAAACTCCCTGAGCCTGCGTTTTCTTCTTTGAAAAAAAAAAAAAAAAATGGCGACAGGATTTTATTGAATTGTTTTGAATATTAAATAAAATTTTATGTAAAGCACTTAGCAGAGACTTTTATTTCCAGCAATAAGGTGGGCTATATATGTTCAGAAAAACTCTTGTGGTACAAAACAGCTAGAAATGCTAGATAAAAAATAAAATGTATGTGGGTCTCCTTCCTTCCTTTCCTTCTTTCCTTCCTTTCTTTCCTTCTTTCTTTCCTTTCTTTCCTTCTTTCCTTCCTTCCTTCCCTCCCTCTCCTTCCTTCCCTCCCTCTCCTTCCTTCCTTCCTTCCCTCCCTCCCTCCTCTCTCTCTCTTTCTTTCTTTCTCTCTCTCTCTCTCTTTCTTTTTCTTTCTGTCATTCGTTCTTTTGCTGTGTTGCCCAGGCTGGAGTGCAGTGTTGTGATCTTGGCTCACTGTAACCTCCACCTCCCAGGTTCAAGCAATTCTCTGGCTTCAGCCTCCTGAGACTTGAGTAGCTGGGACTACAGGCACCCACCACCATGCCTGGCTCATTTTTATATTTTTATATTATTTTTATTTTTTATTTTTTTAAATTTTTATATTTTTAGTACAGACGGGGTTTCACCATGTTGGCCAGGCTGGTCTCGAACTCCTGACCTCAACTGATCCACCCACCTCAGCCTCCCAAAGTGCTGGGATTACAGGCATGAGCCACTGCACCCAGACGTGTGTGTTGTTTTCAATGCAAGGCTGAGCTGGCAAGAAAACAAGACTCCTCTGAGGCACAAATCCAGAAAGGAACAAGACAAAGCCTGGGGCCTCATAAAGAGGAGGAGATTAAATCAGAGATAATGTGCCCTTCAAAAAAGTCAAGAGTGGACCAGGCATGGTAGATTAAGCCTGTAATTCCAGCACTTTGAGAGGCTGAGGCAGAAGGATCGCTTGAGTCCAAGAGTTCAAGAACAGCCTGGGCAACATGGTGAGACACCATCTCTATAAAAAATACTTAAAATTAGCCAGGCATGATGGTACACACCTGTAGTCCCAGCTACTCAGGAGACTGAGGTGGGAAGATCACATAAGCCCAGAAGGCAGAGGCTGCAGTGAGCCAAGATCATGCCGCCACACTCCAGCCTGGGTGACAGAGCAAGACACTGTCTCAAAAACAAAAAAAATTTTAAAGAAAGAAAGAAAAAGTCAAGGGTGCCCAAAAGGTGATATTCTGCTACAGTAATGGAAAAAACATCCACCCAGCAGAGAGAGATGGTAAGGATACTTGCTTACCTCAATCTGTCAATAAGCTATATGTATATACCTAATAACATAGCTTCAAAAATCATAAAACAGAAATACTGGGAAAAATAGACAAATCCACCAATGGAAGAGTTAAATCACCTCCCTCTGGAATTGGTACATCAAGCAGACAAAAAATTCAGTGAGGATTTAAAAGATTTGAGCAACGCAATCAGCAAGCATAATCTAATAGAGTATTTTAAATACTCCAGTTCAAACAATTGTTGAACACACTTTTACTTTCAGACACAGATGGACCATTTACAAAAATGACCACATATCAGATCATAAAGCAGTCTCCGTCAGCTCAAAATATCATATAGACCGCATTCTCTAACAGCAATAGAATTAAATTAGAAATCAATAATTTTTAAAAATAAACAAACCCATGCATTTTTAAATGTCAAAATGCACCAGGCTCAGTGGCTCGCACCTATAATCCTAGCACTTTGAGAGGCCGAGGAGGGTGGATCACGAGGTCAGGAGTTCGAGACCAGCCTGGCCAACATAGTGAAACCTCATCGCTGCTAAAAAATACAAAAATTAGCCGGGCGTGACGGCAGGTGCCTGTAATCCTAGCTACTAGTGAGGCTGAGGCAGGAGAGTCGCTTGAACCCGAGAGACGGAGGTTGCAGAGAGCCAAGATTGCGCCACTACACACCAGCCCGGGTGACAGTGTGAGACTCTGTCTCAAAAAAAAAGTCAAAATGCAATTCTAAATAATTCATGGGGCTGCACCCAGTGGCTAATGCCTGTAATCCCAGCACTTTCAGAGGCTGAGGCAGGAGACTCACTTGAGCGCAGGAGTTTGAGATCAGCCTGGGCAACATAGTGAGACCCTGTCTCTATAAAAAAATTAAAAATAAAAATAGCCTGGCATGGTGGCGAATACCTGTAGTCTCAGCTACTCAGGAAACAGAGGTGGGAGGATTGCTTGAGCCCAGGAGTTAAAGGCTGCAGTGATTCATGATCAAACCACTACACTCCAGCCTGGACCACAGAGACCCTGTCTCAAAATTAATTAATTAATTAATTAATTAATTAAAATTTGTAGCTTAAAGAACTCCTAACAGAAATTAGAAAGTATCTACAACAGAACATCAAAAATACCTTATATAGCCCAAGTGCTATGGCTCATGCCTGTAATCCCAGCACTTGGGGAGCCTGAGATGGGCAGATCACCGGAAGTCAGTAGTTTGAAACCAGCCTGGTCAACATGGTGAAACCCTGTCTCTACTAAAAATACAAAAATTAGCCAGACGTGTTGGCGGGCACCTGTGGTCCCAGCTACTCAGGAGGCTGAGGAAGGAGAATCGCTTGAACCCAGGCGGTGGAGGTTGCAGTGAACTGAGATCGCGCCACTACACTCCAGTCTGGGCTACAGAACAAGACTCCATCTCAAAAACAAACAAAAAAAGCCGTGTATAAAGTCCTTAGCACATAGTGCCCTAAAAATGGAAGTGAAGATGAGGATGATGAAGATGCAGCAATAGCTTGGAGGGAAGGTATCTGTAGGACAAACTTGGCAATAGTCAGTTCTGAGGTCAAAGGAGAAGGGCTAAAGACTAAAGGACTGGCCAGTTGTGGTGGCTCACACCTGTAATCCCAGCACTTTGGGAGGCTGAGGTGGGAGGATGGCTTGAGTCCAGGAGTTAGAGACCAGCCTGAACAACATAGCAAGACCTTGTCTCTACTAAAAATTAAAAAAAAAAAAAAAAAAAAAAAAAAAATTAGCTGGGCATGGTAGCACAAATCCAAAGTCCCAGCTACTCAGAATTACTTGAGCCTACGAGTATGAGGACAGCCTGAGCAACACAGTGAGACCCTGTCTCTATAAAAAATTAAAATAAAAATAGCCTGGCATGGTGGTAAACACATAGTGAAACCCTGTCTCTACAAAAAAATGTTTAAAAAGGTTGGGCACGGTGGCTCACACCTGTAATCCCAACAGTTTGGGAAGCCGAGGCAGGCAGATCATGAGGTCAGGAGTTCAAGACCAGCCTAACCAATATGGTGAAACCCCATCTCTACTAAAAATACAAAAATTAGCCAGGTGTGGTGCCGTTTGCCTGTAGTGCCAGCTACTCAGGAGGCTGAGGCAGGAGAATTGCTTGAATCGGGGAGGCAGAGGTTGCAGTGAGCCAAGATCGCACAAATGCACTCCAGCCTGGGCGACAGAGTGACATTCCATCTCAAAAAAAAAAAAAAAAAAGTTTAAAAATTAGCCAGGTATAGTGGTGCACACCTGTAGTCCCAGCTACTGAGGAGGCTGGGACAGGAGAATTGCTTGAGCCAGGCAGGTAGAGGCTGAAGTGAGCCATGATTGTGCCACTGCACTGCCTGGCCAACAGAGCCAGACCCTGTCTCAAAAAAACAAAAAATTCAAGGGCTAAGTTTGAGGGTGATCACTGAGTCTGGGAAGAGAGAATCCAAAGGATGAGATACAAACAGCAACCCTGTGAACTAGAGATTATTCTAGTTTCATTTTACATTAGCGGCCACTAAGGCTGCTAATGATGAAGTAACTCAAGTCACCCACTTAGAAAGTGGCAGAGCCAGGATTCAAACCCAGGCTGGCCCTCTTGCTTTTCATGGTGTCTCTGAGGGGACAGCTGAGGGAGGCCAGGAGGAGCTTCTTGGTTAACAACAAATCTTTATATTTTTACTTATTTATTTATTCATTTATTTTTGAGACGGAGTCTCACTTTATCACCCGGGCTGGAGTGCAGTGGTGCGATCTCAGCTCACTGCAAGCTCCGCCTCCTGGGTTCACGTCATTCTCCTGCCTCAGCCTCCCAAGTAGCTGGGACTACAGGTGCCCACCACCAAGCCCAGCTAAATTTTTTGTATTTTTAGTAGAGATGGGTTTTCACCGTGTTAGCCAGGATGGTCTCGATCTCCTGACCTCGTGATCCACCCGCCTCGGCCTCCCAAAGTGCCGGGATTACAGTTGTGAGCCACTGTGCCTGGCCTATTTATTTATTTATTTTGAGGCAGAGTCTTGCTCCATTGCCCAGGTTGGAGTGCAGTGACAAAATCATGCCTCACTACAGGCTCTACCTCCTGGGCTTAGGTAATCCTCCTGCCACAGCCTCCTGAGGTGCTGGAACTACAGGCATGCACCACCATGCCCAGCTAATTTTTTTTTTTTAATTGTTTGTAGAAACAGATTCTCCCTATGTTGCCCAGGCTGGTCTCCAACTCCTGGGCTCAAGTGATCCTCCCGCCTCAGCCTCCAAAGTGCTAGGATTACAGGCATGAGCCACCACACCTAGCCTCCAAATCTTAATCTTAGATTAAGTGTCTTAATCTTTGAAATAGTCTGCCAAGGAGACATTTGGTCACTTCTCACACTCTGACTGTGTCTGGCTGAGCTGAGAGGCTACAAACGACAACTGTCACTTTTACTGCTCTGTCAGTCTGTCCAAACCAGCTCTGATAACCCAGCCAGAAGAAGAAAATGTAGTCATTTCTTTCAAGGCCCTAAGTCTCACAAAAAGTGCAGATGGGGACTGGCTGCAGTGGCTCCTGCCTGTAATCTTAGTGCTTTGGCAGCCCAAGGCGGAAGAATCACTTGAGCCCAGGAGTTCAAGATGAGCCTGGGCAACACAGTGAGATCCTGTCTCTATAGAAACTAAAAAATTAGCAAGCCATGGTGGTGTATGCCTGTGCCTGTTGTCCCAGCTACTCAAGAGGCTGAGGTAGGAAGATCCCTTGAGCCTAGGAGCTCAAGGCTGCAGTGAGCTATGATCGTGATCACACCACTGCACTCCAGCCTGAGTGACAGAGTGAGATATTGTCTCAAAAAATAAACAGGCCGAGTGCAGTGACTCATTCCTGTAATCCCAGCACTTTGGGAGGCCGAGGCAGGTGGATCATTTGAGGTCAGTAGTTCAAGACCAGCCTGGCCAAAATGGTAAAACCCCGTCTGTACTAAAAATAAAAAATTAGCCAGAAGTGGTAGCAGGCGCCTGTAATCCCAGCTACTTGAGAGGCTGAGGCAGGTGAATCACTGGAACCCAGGAGGCAGAGGTTGCAGTGAGCCAAGATCATGCCGCTGCGCTTCAGTCTGAGCGACAGAGCGAGACTCCATCTCAAAAAAAACAAATAAACAAACAAACTAGGGCAGGTGAGGACTTATCCAATCTGCAGCCAAACAGACTGGGACTCACAGCTGCCTAGAGCTGCTGAGCTGAGAGGAGAGAGTGGACTAAGGGGGCCCCCTAGAAAACCTAGGTACATTCTTGGGGCTAGGGGAGCACAGCCTGGCATCTGGTACACAGTAGGTGTTTAATGAACGTTAACAGAAGGAACAACTATCGAAGACCTGCTGAACACCAGGCGCTGGGCCTGTGAAAGGTCTCGTTAGTTTCATCCTCATGGCAATACATCTAGGTTGGTGTTACTAGTTCCATTATTTCATTAAGATGCAGAGACTAGGGTGCTGAGAGGCTTAGTGACATATCCAAGGTCAAGAAAATGGCAGTCCCACCCAGAGCAATCAGACAAGAGAAAGAAAGAAAGGGCATCCAAATTGGTAAAGAGGAAGTCAAACTGTCACTGTTCACCAATCATATGATCATATACCTAGAAAACTCTAAAGATTCATCCAAAAAACTCCTAGATTTGATAAACAAATTCAGTAAACTTTCAGGATACAAAATTAATCCGCACAAATCAGTAGCACTGCTATATACCAACAATGACCAAACTGAGAATCAAATCAAGAATCTAACCTTTTTTACAATAGATGCAAAAAATAATAACAAAATACTTAGGAATATACCTAACCAAAGAGGTGAAAGACCTCCATAAGGAAAACTACAAAACACTGCTGAAAGAAATCACAGACAACACAAACAAATGGAAACACATCCCATGCTCATGGATGGGTAGAATCAATATTGTGAAAATGACCATACTGCCAAAAGGAATCCAAAATTCCAAGGCAATTCCCATCAAAATACCGTCATCATTATTCACAGAACTAGAAAAGACAATCCTAAAATTCATGTGGGTTCTGGTGCAGTGGCTCACACCTGTAATCCTAGCACTTTGGGAGGCGGAGGCAGGCAGATCACAAGGTCAATAGATTGAGACAATCCTGGCCAACATGGTGAAACCCCGTCTCTACTAAAAATGCAAAAATTAGCCGGGCATGGTGGCACATGCCTGTAGTCACAGCTACTCAGGAGGCTGAGGTAGGAGAATCACTTGAACCCGGGAGACAGAGGTTGCAGTGAGCCGAGATCATGCCACTGCACTCCAGCCTGGTGACAGAATGAGACTCCATCTCAAAAAACAAAACAAACAAAAAAAAAAATCACGTGGAACCAAAAAAGAGCCTGCATAGCCAAAGCAATGCTAAGCAAAAAGAACCAATCTGGAGGCATCACATTACCTAACTTCAAACTATATTATAAAGCCATAGTCACCAAAACAGCATGGTACTGGTATAAAAACAGGCACATAGACCAATGGAACAGAATAGAAAACCCAGAAATAAATCCAAATACTTACAGCCAACTGATTTTTAACAACTCAAACAAAAACATAAAGTGGGAAAAGGCCACCCTATTCAACAAATGGTGGTTGGGATAATTGGCAAGGCATATGTAGAAGAATGAAACTGGATTCTTATCTCTCACCTTATACAAAAATCAACTCAAGATGGATCAAATGCTTAAATCTAAGACCTGAAGCCACAAAAATTCTAGAATATAACATTTGAAAAACCCTTCTAAACATTGGCTTCAGCAAAGATATCATCACCAAGAACCCAAAGGAAAATGCAACAAAAACAAAGATAAATAGATGGGACTTAATTAAATTAAAAAGCTTCTGCACAGCAAAAGAAATAATCAGCAGAGTAAATAGACAACCCACAGAGTGGGAGAAATTCTTCTCAAAGTATGCATCTGACAAAGGACTAATATCCAAAATCTGCAAGGAACTCAAACAAAACGGCAAGAAAAAAAAACAAACAGTCCCATCAAAAAGTGGGCTAAGGACATGAATAGATAGACAATTCTCAAAAGAAGATATACAAATAGCCGACAAACATATGAAAAAATGTTCAGCATCACTAGTTATCAGACAAATGCAAATCAAAACCACAATGAGATACCACCTTACTCCTGCAAGAATGGCCATAATTTAAAAATCAAAAAATAATAGATGTAGACATGGATGTAGTAAAAAGGGAACACTTTTATACTGCTGGTGGGAATGTAAACTAGTATAACCACTATGGAAAGCAGTATGGAGATTCCTTTTTTTTTTTTTTTTTTTTTTTTTGAGATGGAGTCTTGCGCTGTCGCCCAGGCTGGAGTGCAGTGGCACGATCTTGGCTCACTGCAAGCTCCACCTCCCGGGTTCACACCATTCTCCTGCCTCAGCCTCCCGAGTAGCTGGGACTACAGGTGCCTGCCACCACACCCAGCTAATTTTTTGTATTTTTAGCAGAGACGGGGTTTCACCATGTTAGCCAGGATGGTCTCAATCTCCTGACCTCGTGATCCGCCCACCTCGGGCTCCCAAAGTGCTGAGATTACAGGCATGAGCCACTGCGCCTGGCCAGGAGATTCCTTAAAAAACTAAAAGCAGATATACCATTTGATCCAGCAATCCCCCTACTGGGTATCTACCCAGAGGAAAATAAGTCATTATATGAAAAAGAGACTTGCACACACATGTTTATAGCAGCACAATTCGCAACTACAAAAATAATGGAACTAGCCCAAATGCCTATCAATGAGTGGCTAAAGAAAATGTTGTACACACACACACACACACACACACACACCCTGGAATACTACTTAGCCATAAAAGGAACATAATTCTGCCAGGCGCGGTGGCTCAAGCCTGTAATCCCAGAACTTTCGGAGGTTGAGGAGGGTGGATCACCTGAGGTCAGGAGTTCGAGATCAGCCTGACAAACATGGAGAAACCCCATCTCTACTAAAAACACAAAATTATCTGGGCATGGTGGCACATGCTTGTAATCCCAGCTACTCGGGAGGCTGAGGCAGAAGAATCGCTTGAACCCGGGAGGCAGAGGTTGCTGTGAGCCGAGATCGCACCATTGCCCTCCAGCCTGGGCAACAAGAGTGAAACTCTGTCTCAAAAAAAAAAAAAAAAAAAAAAAAAAAGAGAGAGAGAGAAACAAAATCATGGCCTTTGCAACAACCTGGATAGAATTGGAGACCATTATTCTAAGTGAAGTAACTCAGGAATGGAAAATCAAACATATGTTCTCACTTATAAGAGAACACAAAGGCATAAGAATGAACAATGGACCTTGGGGACTCTAGGGGAAGACTGGAAGGGGGCGAGGGATGAAATACGACACAATGGGTACAGTGTACAACCTTGGGTGGTGGGTGCACCAAAATCTCAGAAATCACCACTAAAGAATGTATCCATGTAACCAAACACCACCTGCTCCCCAAAAATCTATTGAAATGATTTTTAAAAGGAACAGAGGCTGGGCGCAGTGGCTCATGCCTATAATCCCAGCACTTTGGGAGGCCGAGGCAGGTGGATCAACTGAGGTCAGGAGTTTGAGATGAGCCTGGCCAACATGGTGAAACCTCGTCTCTACTAAAACTACAAAAATTAGCTGGGTGCGGTGGCGGGTGTCTGTAATCCCAGCTACTCACGAGGCTTCGGCAGGGGAATCACTTGAACCCAGGAGGCAGAGGTTGCAGTGAGTGGGGATTGTGCCACTGCACTCCAGCCTGGGTAACAGAGTGAGACTCTGTCTAAAAAAACAAAAAACAGGCTGGGTGCCATGGCTTACGCCTGTAATCCCAACACTTTGGGAGGCCGAGGTGGGAGGATCACGAGGTCAGGACATCGAGACCATCCTAGCTAATATGGTGAAACCCCGTCTATACTAAAAATACAAAAACAAAATTAGCCGGGCATGGTGGCAGGCGCCTGTAGTCCCAGCTACTCAGGAGGCTGAGGCAGAAGAATGGTGTGAACCCAGGAGGCAGAGCTTGCAGTGAGCCGAGATTGCGCCACTGCACTCCAGCCTGGGCGACAGAGCGAGACTCCATCTCAAAAACAAAACAAAACAAACAAACAAAACAGGAAACAATAACTGGGGGAAAAAAGAAAAAGAAAATGGCAGAGCCAAGACAATAACCCAGAAATTGAGACCCAACTTTCTCCACTGTTTCCCCTGTACTAGGGACAGCCAGTTTCCAAAAGTCTCCCTCCCGACAGCCAGCAAACCCATAGGTCCCTGTGACGAAAGCCAAGAGCAAGGCCAGGCCTTAGGCAAGCATTGAACCTCTTTGCTCATTATTCCGTAACTTTTTTTTTTTTTTTTTTTTTTGAGACGGAGTCTCGCTCTGTCGCCCGGGCTGGAGTGCAGTGGCCGGATCTCAGCTCACTGCAAGCTCTGCCTCCTGGGTTTACACCATTCTCCTGCCTCAGCCTCCCGAGTAGCTGGAACTACAGGCGCCCACCACCTCGCCCGGCTATTTTTTTGTATTTTTTAGTAGAGACGGGGTTTCACCGTGTTAGCCAGGATGGACTCGATCTCCTGACCTCGTGATCCGCCTGTCTCGGCCTCCCAAAGTGCTGGGATTACAGGCTTGAGCCACCGCGCCCGGCCCCATAACTTTTTTTTTTTTTTTTTTTTTTTTTTGAGACAGAGTCTCACTCTGTCGCAGGCTGGAACCCGTAACCTTTTTTTTTTTTTTTTTTTTTTTTTGAGATAGAGTCTCACTCTGTCGCAGGCTGGAATGCAATGGCCCAATCTCGGCTCACTGCAACTTCCGCCTCCCAGGTTCAAGGGATTCTCCTGCCTCAGCCTCCCACGTAGCTGGAATTACAGGCATGCGCCACCACGCCCAGCTAATTTTTGTATTTTTAGTAGAGACTGGGTTTTGCCATGTTGACCAGGCTGGTCTTGAACTCCTGACCTCAAGTAATCCTCCCGCCTCAGCCTCCCAAAGTGCTGGGATTACAGGCGTGAGCCACTGCACCTGGCCATTATTCCACAAATATTGATGGAGGGCCAACTGCATGCCCAGCACCAAGGGATAGAGAAGAATTAGGCCCCAGCCTGCCTAAAAAGAGCTCACAGCCTGGGAAAGGAGTATGAGGGGAGGTCTGTTTGCCCTAGGGGCCACTGAGGAAGAAACACTAAGCCCAGACCCACTCCTGACATAATTCTGCCTGGACATCCACTGGGTCAGGGTCGGAGACTCAGGGCTGCCCTCCTGGGTTGTTGAAGGAGAGGCAAAGTTGAAACCACTGGAAGGTGAGGCTATCCAGGGGAAAGAACAATTCCAGGCACTCCATCTGAGGACAGGAGCTGGAAGAACATCTTAGCTGGGGTGTGAGGAGTATACAAGAAAGACCAGGACCAGGCCCGGTGCGGTGGCTCACACCTGTAATCCCAGCACTTTGGGAGGCCGAGGCGGCTAGATCAGCTGAGGTCAGGAGTTCTGGAGACCAGCCTGGCCAACATGGTGAAACTCCATCTCTACTAAAAATACAACAATAAGCCAGGCATGGTGGTGGGCACCTGTAATCCCAGCTACCTAGGAGGCTCAGGCAAGAGAATCACTTGAACCCAGGAGGCGAAGGTTGCAGTGAGCTGAGATCATGCCACTGCACTTCAGCCTAGGCAATAGAGTGAGACTCGGTCTCAAAATGGAAAGAAAAGAAAAAAAGACCAGAACCTGCAGAATTTGCCAGACAAGCCACCACCTGCAAAGCTGGCTCCACAGTGGATCCACCTCTGTACCTCCCAGAGCAACTAGCATTCTGTCATTTTTGATGAAGGAGATGGGCGGAGACTGGGGCAGCCAAGCGCAGCCTTCTGTGGTTTTAGGGAGAAGGGCGGGTTAGTCCGTTGCCCTGAGAAGAGGTCAAGAGGATGAAGACTATGAAAGCGACTGAGTTGGGCAATTAGGGTGTCCCTAGTGGCCTTCAAAAAGAATGCTTTCAACAGCAGCTGCTGAAATTTCAAGGGCAAGTTTGGTCGTCAGAGGGGAAGAGGGAGAGAGAGAAGGCAGAGCCTAGCCAGCCATCAGCAGAGATAACACATGCATAATTAATGATGTCCTTCTTAACTTGTTTCGAAAATCCGATTTTTTTTGACAGACAACTCAGGGGTTAATCAACTTCAGAGGTTCAGAAGTTCCATGAATCCCTTAAAGTGGAGAACTCCACTCAAACAATGTAATATTGCTTATATTTGCACCAGGGAGACATAGCCTGAATCTATCCATAAGGAAGTACCAGACAAACCGCAAATAAGGTACATTCGATTAAAAGGGAAAATGTGTGGGGGAGTCCTATTCTGAAAAAAATGTCATGAAAGATGAAAAAGATGAGGAACTGCCCCAGATTAAAGAAGCCTAGGCCGGCGAGGTGGCTCACTCCTGTAATCCCAACACTTTGGGAAGCTGAGACAGCCAGATGGCCTGAAGCCAGAAGTTCAAGACAAGCCTGGTCAATATGGCGAAACCCTGTCTCTACTAAAAGTACAAAAATTAGCTGGGTGTGGTGGCATGAGCCTGTAATCCCAGCTACTTGGGTGGCTGAGGCAGGAGAATCACTTGAACCCAGCTGAACCGAGATCGCACCACTGCACTCCAGCCTGAGCAACAAGAGCAAAACTTGGTCTCAAAAAATAAAAAAATAAAAATAAAGAAGCCTAAATATCTGGGTGTGGTGGCTCATGCCTGAAATCCCAGCACTTTGGGGGCTGAGGCAAGAGGATTGCTTGAGCCCAGGAGTTCAAGACCAGCATAGGGAGACCCCCGTCTCTACAAAAAATAGAAAAATGGTCGGGCATGGTGGCTCATGCCTGTAATTTCAGCACTTTGGGAGGCCGAGGAGGGCAGATCATGAGGTCAGGAGATTGAGACCATCCTGGCCAACACGATGAAACCCCATCTCTACTAAAAATACAAAAATTAGCTGGGCGTGGTGGCAAGTGCCTGTAATCCCAGCTACTCAGGAGGCTGAGGCAGGAGAATTGCTTGAACCCAAGAGGCGGAGGTTGCAGTGAGCCAAGATCACGCCACTGCACTCTTGCCTGGTGACAGAGCGAGATTGTGTCTTAAGAAAAAAAAAAAAAAGAAAGAAAAATGGCTGGACACAGTGGTTCACGCCTGTAATCCCAGCACTTTGGGAGGCAGAGGTGGGTGGATCAGCCTGGGCAACATAGTGAGACCTCATTTCTTTTTTTTTTCTTTTTTTTTTTTTTGAGATGGACTCACCCTCTGTCACCCAGGCTGGAGTTCAGTGGCATGATCTCAGCTTACTGCAAGCTCCGTCTTCCAGGTTCACGCCATTCTCTTGCCACGGCCTCCCGAGTAGCTGGGACTACAGGCGCCTACCACCACACCCAGCTAATTTTTTGTATTTTTAGTGGAGGCAGGGTTTCACCATGTTAGCCAGGATGGTCTTGATCATCTGACCTCGTGATCTGCCTGCCTTGGCCTCCCAAAGTGCTGGGATTACAGGCGTGAGCCATTGCGCTTGGCCGAGACCTCATTTCTTTTTTTTTTTTTTTTTTTTTTTTGAGACGGAGTCTTTGCTCTGTCGCCCAGGCTGGAGTGCAGTGGCACGAACTCGGCTCACTGCAAGCTCCGCCTCCCGGGTTTACGCCATTCTCCTGCCTCAGCCTCCCGAGTAGCTGGGACTACAGGCGCCCGCCACCTCGCCCGGCTAGTTTCTTGTATTTTTTAGTAGAGACGGGGTTTCACCGGGTTAGCCAGGATGGTCTCGATCTCCTGACCTCGTGATCCGCCCGTCTCGGCCTCCCAAAGTGCTGGGATTACAGGCTTGAGCCACCGCGCCCGGCCGAGACCTCATTTCTAAAAGAAGAAAAGAAAAATTAGCCAGGTGTGGTGGCACGTGGCTGTAGTCCCAGCTACTCAGGAGGCTGAGGTGAGAGGATCTCTTGAGCCCAGGAAGTAGAGGCTGCAGTGAGCCAATATAATGAAACTGCACTCCAGCCTGGGTGACACAGTGAGACATTGTCTCAAAAAAAAAAAAAAGGAGAAGAGGAAGCCAATTAAATGCAATGTGTGATCCTGATCTGGATCTTATACTAGAGGGAAAAAATATTCTAAAGGATCCTTATTGATAAAAATTGGAATATAGACAGTAAATTATTGTATTGATGTTAAATTTCACTGAACTGTGGTGATGCAAGAAAATATCCTTGTTTTTAGGTAATACCCACTGAAGTATTTGGGGACAAAGGGGCACGATGGCTGCCACTTTCAGTTCAGTTAATATACAAAAAAAAAAAAAAACACCTACGTTTTTATGGTTTTATTGTTTTTTGAGACAAGGCCACACTTTGTCACCGAGGCTGCAGTGCAGTGGCGCAATCACGGCTCACTGTAGCCTCAATCTCCCTGGCTCAAGCGACCCTCCCACCTCAGCTTCTTGAGTAGTTTGGACTACAGGTACACATCACCACAGTTGGCTAATATTGTTTATTTTTTTGTAGAGACGGGGTCTCACTATGTTGCTCAGGCTGGTCTCAAACTTCTGGGTTTAAGTGATTCTCCTGCCTTGGCTTCCCAAAGTGCCGGCATTACAGGCGTGGGCCACTGCTGCTGGCCTAAAACTATGCTGTTTTGTTAATTTTTTATTTTTCATTTTCTTGTGCCCCCTGTTCAACTAACTAAAACTACGTTTTTATCTACTGCATATACAAAGAGAGAAAGAAAGCAAATGGGGCAAAATTTTATCAGCTGATAAATCTAGGTAAGGGATGAAGAATCTTTGTATCATTCTTGAAGCTCTTTTGTAAGCTTTAAAGTATTTTCAAATTAAAAAAAAAAAAAAATTACCTACCCAAACCAGGACCTCCCTAAAGTGAGTGGCCTTCATCCTACTCTTTTTCCCCAGTCCTGGCCCTCGGTCAGTGTCCCGGGTGAACAGGGTAGTGTTAGGGGCACACATGGCGGCCAGAAGGGCAGAGGCCCTCCGCTTCGGAACATTCCTCGGCTCACAACAATTTCTGATCTGACAGCTGGGGAGGCCACCGAGCCAGGCCAGGAGTGACTCACCCGCGGGGCTCCCAGGGCGGTGGAGGAGCCCTGCCCCGCAGAGAGGGCCCCAGCCGGCAGGTGCCGCTGTTGAGCCAGCTCTGGCAGAACCTGGCTGAGGCTCAGTCGGGCCCTGGAGCTGGTGAGCCCATGGTTTTCTTCCAGAACACAGCCCACCAGGGTCTGTGAGCAGCCTCACTTCTCTTTGCCCCCATCTCGCCTCGGGCTCCCAGGCCCACAGCTTCCCCGCATTCCCGCCGCCATCACGGAAGCCCCAAGGCAACTCCTTGGGATAACGCCAAGTGGAGGAGGGGAGGACGGCAGGAAGAGGCTTCAATCCTTGGCCCTAAAATCTAAGCTGCAAACGAATCCTCCCCCTCTCCTCCACCCTATTTCCCTAACAACAACTCCTCCTCCTCCTCCTCCTCCTCCTCCACCCAAAACAGGCTTTCAAAACAAATACACACCTCCCCAGCCCATCCCCCTGCCTGGGCCTTTTTCTGGGAGTTGTGGGTCGTAGACTCCAGTTCCTTCTGCTGGATCCAGAGCTCAGGGTAGAGCTGGAGAAGAGGTGACAGGGTGCTGGGGAGCGGCGCAGACAATGCCCTGTGACATGATTTGTTCCCTGTCTAGAAAGGAGTTGCTCTCGCAGCCCCTCTGCAGTCGTAGGGGCTGGGGCGGGGGAGTCATTCCCTGCCTGGGCTAGTGGAGCTGACCCTTTACCCTAGGATCTCCCCTGACCTACTCAAACTCAGGATGAAAGAGGCCTAGAGACATCATTTTGTCCATCCCCTGGCTCCAGGAAGGACCATAACGGTGCGTAGGTCTCCCGATCCTACATGCATTCACTAACTCCTTCAACAGCCCCTCACTGGGCACCCGCTACGTGCGAGTACCAGGAGCTTTACCTAACGCTTAAAGCAGCTTAAATCCTCACTAGGACCATCAGAGGTGGGTACTATCGCTCTACATTTGTCCGAAGATCCAGTTCAATCCAGGCCGCCTCTGTGACTCCTTCCAGCCCCTGCAGTGGAATTCATCTCATTCGGCTTTGGGGTCCCCAGTGCACCTCGAATAATATCCCAGTTACTGTATTTGTGTCATCAGCTTCCAATGATTTGTCTTCAGGGACCCCCCCCCGCCCAGTCACTACCAGACGGCGCCAGACCACAGCAATGAGGGACAGTAAAGCCTGGAGGTCCTGCACTAGCTCTCACTATGTGGCCTTGAAGTTCCCTAACTTTAAGTTCAGTTTCCCATCTGTAAAACAGGGTTAACAGCAATACCTTCCCATGGTGTTGATATGCAGGTAAAGGAAGAAGATGATATAAAGACCTGGCATGGTGGCTCATGCCTGTAATCCCAGCCCTTTGGGAGGTCAAGGCTGGCAGATTGCTTGAGGTCAGGAGTTCGAGACCAGCCTGGTCAACATGGTGAAACCCTATCTACTAGAAATGCAAAAATTAACCAGGCGTCACCAGTGACATGTACCTGTAATCCCAACTCTCAGGAGGCTGAGGCATGACAATAACTTGAACCCAGGAGGCAGAGGTTGCAGTGAACCAAAATCATGCCACTGCACTCCAGCCTGGGCAACAGAGCAAGACTCAGTCTCAAAAAAAAAAAAAAAAAAAAAAGTGCATGTAAAATGCTTAGCACAATAAATTTAACTTAAAACAGGGAAGTTGGGCCAGGAGTGGTGGCTCACCCCTGTAATCCCAGCACTTTGGGAGGCCAAGGAGGGCAGATCACTTGAGGTCAGGAGTTCCAGACCAGCCTGACCAACATGGAGAAACCCCGTCTCTACTAAAAATACAAAATTAGCCAGGCGTGGTGGCGCATGCCTGTAATCCCAGCTACTGGGAAGGCTGAGGCAGGAGAATCGCTTGAACCTGGAAGGCAGAGATTGCAGTGAGCCGAGATTGTGCTATTGCACTCTAGCCTGGGCAACAAGAGCGAAACTCCATCTCAAAATAAAGCAAAACAAGGAAGTCCATCCCCACTAGAATGGCTAAAATGAAAAAAGCAGTCAACACCAAGTGTGGGCCAAGTACATGGAACAAAGGAATTCTCATACTCAACTGGTGAGGGTGGAAAACCATTTAGCATTTTCTGTTAAAAATGAGTATACTTATATAGTATGACCCAGCAACTCCAATCCTAGATATAAAACTCAAGAGGAATGCATGTACATGTGTACCAAAAGACATGTAAAATAATTTTCATAGAAGCACTAATCATACATAATAACCCCAAACTGGAAGCAACCCAAATGTCCAGCAGCAGCAGAATGAATGAAGGCATTTCAGTATATTAATTCAATGGAATACTATACAGCAATGAAAAAGAATGAATAGCTACTACTTGTAACCACATGGATAAATCTCACAGATATAATGTTGAAGGAAAGAAACCGAGCACCAAAGAGGTACATGTATCATGTTTATTTTCATAAAAATTCCAAAACAGCCAACTAATCTACTTTAGGGGTCAGGATGGAGGTTACCTTGGGGAACAGTTATTAAAAACAGGGCTTGGGGTTGGGCATAGTGACTTATGCCTGTAATCCCAGCACTTTGGGAGGCCAAAGCAGGCAGACCACCTGACGTTAGGAGTTCGAGGCCAGCCTGGTCAACATGGCAAAACCCTGTCTCTACTAAAAACACAAAAATGAGCTGGGCGTGGTGGTGCACACCTGTAGTCCCAGCTACTCAGGAGGCTGAGGCAGGAGAATCTCTTAAACCCAGGAGGCAGAGGTTATAGTGAGCCGAGAGCTGATATCGTGTGATTGCACTCCAGCCTGGGTGACAGAGCTAGACTCTGTCTCAAAAAACAAAACAAACAAAAAAACAACAATAAGAAAACAGGGCTAAAACCATAAAAACCCTAGATGAAAACCTAGGTAATACCATTCAGGACATAGGCATGGGCAAGGACTTCATGTCTAAAACACCAAAAGCAATGGCAACAAAAGCCAAAATTGACAAATGGGAACTAAAGAGCTTCTGCACAGCAAAAGAAACTACGATCAGAGTGAACAGGCAACCTACAGAATGGGAGAACATTTTTGCAATCTACTCATCTGACAAAGGGCTCATATCCAGCACCTACAAAGAACTCAAACAAATTTACAAGAAAAAAACAACCCCATCAAAAAGTGGGCAAAGGATATGAACAGACACTTCTCAAAAGAAGACATTTATACAGCCAACAGACACATGAAAAAATGCTCATCATCACTCACCATCAGAGAAATGCAAATCAATACCACAATGAGATACCATCTCACACCAGTTAGAATGGCAATCATTAAAAAATCAGGAAAACAGCAGGCGCTGGAGAGGATGTGGAGAAATAGGAACACTTTTACACTGTTGGTGGGACTGTAAACTAGTTCAACCATTGTGGATAACAGTGTGGCGATTCCTCAAGGAGCTAGAACTAGAAATGCCATTTGACCCAGCCATCCCATTACTGGGTATGTACCCAAAGGATTATAAATCATGCTGCTATAAAGACACATGCACACGTATGTTTATTGTGGCACTATTCACAATAGTAAAGACTTGGAATCAACCCAAATGTCCATCAGTGACAGACTGGATTAAGAAAATGTGGCACATATACACCATGGAATACTATGCAGCCATAAAAAAGGATGAGTTCGTGTCCTTTGTAGGGACATGGATGCAGCTGGAAACCATCATTCTCAGCAAACTATCGCAAGAACAGAAAACCAAACACTGCATGTTCTCACTCATGGGTGGGAATTGAACAATGAGATCACTTGGACACAGGAAGGGGAACATCACACACGGGGCCCTATTGCGGGGAGGGGGGAGGGGGGAGAGATAGCATTAGGAGATATACCTAATGTAAATGACGAGTTAATGGGTGCAGCACACCAACATGGCACAAGTATACATATGTAACAAACCTGCATGTTGTGCACATGTACCCTAGAACATAAAGTATAATAAAAAACAAATAAATAAATAAATAAATAAATGTTATCGTGCTACTTAAAAAAAAAGAAAGAAGGAAAAAACAGGGCTTGGATGGTTCTGGGTACCGATAGAATTGTTTCTCTTCTTTTGTTGTTTCTTTTGTGAGACAACGTCTCACTCTGTTGCCCAGGCTGGAGTGCTATGGTGAGACCTCAGCTCACTGCAGCCTCTGCCACCCAAACTCAAGCAATCCTCCCACTTCAGCCTCCCAAGCAGCTGGGACCACAGGCACGTGCCACTGTGCCCGGCTAATTTTTTGTATTTTCAGTAGAGACAGGGTTTCTCCATGTTGCCCAGGCTGGTCTCAAACTCCTGGGCTCAAGTGATCTGCCTGCCTTGGTCCCCAAAAATTGATGGGACTACAGGCATGAGCCACCATTCCTGGACAGTTGTTTCTTCACTGGGTGTGGTTACACAGGTGTGTTGACTATGAAAATTCATTAAGCTGTACACTTACTATTTATCTACTCTTTTGTATAAATGTTACGTACTTCCATTAAAAAGTTACCCTTAATATAAAAACAGACAAAGAACAAAGACAAATGAATTGAGCTACATGTATCACATAAATAAATCTTTTTTTTTTTTTTTTTTTTTTGAGACGGAGTTTCCCTTTGTCACCCAGGCTGAAGTGCTGTGGTGCGATCTTGGCTCACTACAACCTCTGCCTCCCGGGTTCTAGCGATCCTCCTGTTTCAGCCTCCCAAGTAGCTGGGACTACAGGCATGTGCCACCACACCCGGATAATTATTTTTAGTAGAGATGGGGTCTCGCAATGTTGGCCAGGCTGGTCTCTAATTCCCGACCTCAGGTGATCCACTCTCCTCGGCCTCCCAAAGTGCTGGGATTACAGGCGTGAGCCACTATGCCCAGCCCACATAAATAAATCTTAAAACGTTTTAAGTAAGCAACAAGTTATAAGATTTTGGGCCGGGCGCGGTGGCTCAAGCCTGTAATCCTAGCACTTTGGGAGGCCGAGACGGGCGGATCACGAGGTCAGGAGATCGAGACCATCCTGGCTAACATGGTGAAACCCCGTCTCTACTAAAAAATAGAAAAAAATTAGCCGGGCGCAGTGGCGGGCGCCTGTAGTCCCAGCTACTCGGGAGGCTGAGGTAGGAGAATGGCGTGAACCCGGGAGGCGGAGCTTGCAGTGAGCCGAGATTGCGCCACTGCACTCCAGCCTGGGCGACAGAGCGAGACTCCGTCTCAAAAAAAAAAAAAAAAAGATTTTGGCAGTATGATTCACAGAAATTTTTAAAGTGCTTAAGACTACATATTATTTAAACATACATACCTAGGTAGTACAAATAAAAGATATGCAGTGGACCAAGTGCTCATGCCTGTAATCCTACGAAGCGGGTGGTTCACCTGAGGCCAGGAGTGTGAGACCAACCTGGCCAACATGGTGAAACCCCGTCCCTACTACAGATACAAAAATTAGCTAGGTATGGTGGCGGGTACCTGTAATCCCAGCTACTTGGGAGGCTGAGGCAGGAGAATAATTTGAATCTGGGAGGCACAGGTTCACGTGAGCAGAGATTGCACCACTGCACTCCAGCCTGAATGACAGAGTGAGACTTCGTCTCAAAAAAAAAAAAAAAAAAAAAAAAAAGCAGAGGAGGGATAACACTGAATTCATAACAAGATTTTCTTTCAGTGGGAGAGAAGGGACTGAGATATGCACAAAGGAAAAAGTTTCAGAAGTTTTTCTAGGCTGGGAGTGGTGACTCTTGTCTATAATCCCAGCATTTTGGGAGGCTGAGGTAGGAGGATCACTTGAGGTCAGGAATTTGACTCCAGCCTGGACAACATAGTGACACCCCATCTCTATAAAAAATTTAAAAATTGTCCCAGCGCGGTGGCTCACACCTGTAATCTCAGCACTTTGGGAGGCTGAGGCAGGCGGATCAGGAGGTCAGGAGATCAAGACCATAATGGCTAACACGATGAAACCCCATCTCTACTAAAAATACAAAAAATTAGCCGGGTGTGGTGGCGGGTGCCTGTAATCCCAGCTACTCAGGAGGCTGAGGCAGGAGAATGGCGTGAACCCGGGAGGCGGAGGTTGCAGTGAGCTGAGATCGCGCCACTGTACTCCAGCCTGGGCAACAGAGCGAGACTCCGTCTCAAATAATAATAATAATGATAATAATAATAATAATAAGTATTTCTAGCTTTATTTATTTATTTATTTATTTATTTATTTATTCGAGACAGTCTCACTCTGTCGCCCAAGCTGGAGTGCAGTGGCGCGATCTCAGCTCACTGCAGCCTCTGCCTCCCTGGTTCAAGTGATTCTCCTTCCTCAGCTTCCTGAGTAGCTGGGACAACAGGCGTATGCCATCACACCCATCTAATTTTTGTACTTTTAGTGGAGACAGGGTTTCACCATGTTGGCCAGGATGGCCTCAATCTCCTGACCTCATGATCTGCCCACCTCAGCCTCCCAAAATCCTGGGATTACAGGCGTGAGTCACTGCACTCAGCTGCTTTATTTCATAAGCGGAATGGTTCTTTATTTCATAAGCGGAATGGGTGTTCATTTTATTATTCTGAATACTTTATATTTTTCTGATTGACATAGTTAAAAGAACTCCTCAGTAAAAGAGAGAGAGAGAGAGAAAAAAAAAGAGAAAAGAAAAGAAAAGGAGGAAGGGAGGAAATTGTGGCTTATTTATCTTTGTCTTTCCAGCGCTAACCCAGTGCTGGCACTCAACAAGTGCTTGGTGAATGCAAGATCACTTGATCACTTGGCCAGTAAAGCATCAGAACCAGGGTTTGATGCCAGACCCTCCTATGCCAAATCCCAAGTCCAGGGCATTCCCTACTCTTCTGCAAACAGGGGGTGACTGGAGAGGGGCAGCAATAGTAGAAACCCCAACCTGACTCAGCACTATCTGTATCTGAACTGAATTATAGAATTACTGAATTACAGGACACAGTGAAAGAACAAAACTTCATTAATCAGAACTCTGCAAATTCAGGGCCGGGCGCAGTGGCTCATGCTTATAATCCCAGCACTTTGGGAGGCCGAGGCAGGTGGATCACTTGAGGTCAGGAGTTCAAGACCAGCCTGGCCAACATGGCAAAACCCCTACTAAAAATACAAAAATTAGCTGGGTGTGGTGATGGATATCTGTAATCCCAGCTACTCAGGAGACTGGAGCAGGAGAATCACTTGCACCCGGGAGGCAGAGGTTGAAGTGAACCGTGATTGTGCCACTGTACTCCAGCCTGGGCAACAGAGTGAGATCCTGTCTGGGGAAAAAGAAAAAAAACCTGCAAATTCAGAATCGGGTGGCCCCAAATTTCTATGGATAAATACTGCTCAAATCTCTTTATTTTTATTTATTTATTTTTTTCGAGACACAGTCTCGCTCTGTCACCAGGCTGGAGTGCAGTGGCACTATCTCTGCTCACTGCAACCTACGACTCCCAGGTTCAAGCGATTCTCCGGCCTCAGCCTCCCGAGTAGCTGGGATTACAGGCACGCACCACCACACTCAGCTAATTTTTGTATTTTTCTAGAGACAGGGTTTCTCCATGTTGGCCAGGATGGTCTCGATCTCCTGACCTCATGATCTGCCTGCCTTGGCCTCCCAAAGTGCTGGGATTACAGGTGTGAGCCAACACGCACAGCCAAATCTTTTAATAATTTGATCTTTATTGGAAATCTTTTCAGATTTGCCTATGTGATAGATGTAGCTCAACCCATTGGGCTCTTTTATATCACTGCTTTGTCTTTTTCATGGGACAAAATGGAAGAAGGGGCTCTCTAAGCCAAAGCCTGGCCCAAACAGCTTGTGGCATCGCTTCGAACAGTGCAAGAAAATCAACAAACAGCCTTCAGCACATTAAGTCTGCGTGCAGAGATGCCACTAATTGCAGACGCGTGTTATCTGTTTATTAGGCCTCATGTGGAATGCAGCCTCTGAGAAAAGCACTTCTCACCACTCAAAACCCACTGAAGCATGCCCAGCCCTGAGAGGGGCTTCTAGGAATGCAAAACGAGCTGCCTCTGCAGCCATGAGCAGAGCTAACCACATAATAAGCACACTGGAGGGGATTCACAGGCTTTGAGGATTATTTTGAAGGAAGAGAAATAGGTCCTACTTCTGTGGGAGACTGATTATTCCTTTAACTCCAATCAAAGCTGATAGTTTGAAGAGTAGTGAATGACGCTGGTGGTGGTTGAAACTGCAAGAAGCCCATCTGGTTACTGCATCATCGCACACCTGCCCGCACAGCAGATTTCTCACCCTGACTGATACACATTCAAGCAAGGTCTCTACTAGGCCACACTGATGAAGGCAGAGGTGTTACTGTACTGAATGGTAATAAAGTGACAATTCTCTTCAAAAATGCTCTTGTTCACACTTTGCACTCAGACTGTCCTCTTGCCACCAGCAACTCCCTCGCCAGGCAGGCTGAAATCAATCAGTTACTCATTCGTTCGTGGATCAATTTAGTATTTAACAAAAAGTCATTTGTGCCAGTCACTGTGTTAGCCACTGGGGTGACAATGACCAAGAGGTTCCCTGCCCTCAGGATCTTGGAGTCAAGCTAACAGATCATTAAGATTCTGTGTGATTAGGACAATGACAGAGGGAAATACGGAAACCAGGACCCAGAGGAGAGTGGGGCTAGCTACTTACCTGTCCCAGCCCCTCCCCAACAGGTACCCAGCTTACCAGCCATGCCAATACCTGCCCCCCAAACTCACTCCCCTGGGTCTTTACCCTGCTGTTCTGTTGTTGACTCCCCTTCCTACACCTACTTGACCCCAAACCGCTGCTCGTCCCCCAAGATCCAGGTCAAAATGATAAGCCCCAAATTCAGAAGGGCAGTTCATCTAGAAGGATGAAATCAGGCCGGGCATGGTGGCTCACGCCTATCATCTCAGCACTTCAGGAGTCCGAGGCTGGCGGATCACCTGAGGTCAGGAGTTCAAGACCAGCCTGGCCAACATTGTGTCTACTAAAAATATATATATATGGCCGGGCAGGGTGGGTCATGCCTGTAATCCCAGCACTTTGGGAGGCCGAGGCAGGCAGATCACCTGAGGTCAAGAGTTCGAGACCAGCCTGGCCAACACAGAGAAACCTTGTCTCTATTAAAAACACTGAAGTTAGCAGGGTGTGGTGGCACACGCAGGTAATCCCAGCTACTCGGGAGGCTGAGGAAGGAGAATCGTTTGAACCCAGGAGGCAGAGGTTGCAGTGAGCTGAGATTGCGCCACTGCACCCCAGCCTAGGCAACAGCGTGAGACTCTGTCTCAAAAAAAAAAAAAAAAAAAAAAAAAAGGCTGGGCATGGCAGCTCATGCCTATAATCCCAGCACTTTGGGAGGCTGAGGCAGGAGGATCACCTGAGGTCGGGAGTTCAAGACCAGCCTGACCAACATGGAGAAACCCTGTCTCTACCAAAAATACAAAAATTAGCCAGGCATGGTGGTGCATGCCTGTAATCCCAGCTACTGGGGAGGCTGAAGCAGAGGAATCACTTGAACCCGGGAGGTGGAGGTTGCGGTGAGCCAAGATTGTGCCATTGCACTCCAGCCTGGGCAAAAAAGAGCAAAAAAAAAAGAAGGATGCAATCAGGGAGGAAAACCCTGGGGACTATTTTGAGGAGGGGAGGGTAGTATTTTTAATGTTTTATTTCCTAAGCAAGAGGTTCATTCTATTATTCCATATATGCCTTTCTGTGTCTGAAATATTTCATCATAATATATTTCCAAAAGAGATTTCATTCAAGCTACACCTCCATCTTTAGACCCACCTTCTGCTATGTTTCCTTGTCAAGAATCAAGCTGGAAATTCCCTTATTGTCAGTCAAAAGCAACTTCGTGTTTCTAAAGATGCATGGAAATGATTGTCACCAAGCTAGGATCCCAATTACTTCTAGGAGGGAGAGTGCAATTAGAGAGCAGAATAATGCTGGGGCGGCAGCAAGCACCACAATGTTGCAACTTTTTTTCTTCCTACACAGCATTAAATGCTTCCCACACACAGCATTAAGAGTTGATAGTTCTTAAACCAGGTGATGGGTACATAGGTGTTTTAGTAGAGACAGGGTTTTGCTGGGCAACATGGCAAAACCCCATCAATATTTTAGCCATAAATATAAAATATTATATAAAATATTGTATAACATTTTATGGTTATAAATAAATATATATATATAAATATATATATATATATATTTTTTGCTTGTTTGTTTGTTTGAGACGGAGTTTCACTCTTGTTGCCCAGGCTGGAGTACAATGCCACGATCTCAGCACACTACAACCTCTGCTTCCCAGGTCCAAGCGATTCTCCCGCCTCAGCCTCCCGAGTAGCAGGGATTACAGGCATGCGCCACCACACCCGGCTAACTTTGTATTTTTAGTAGAGACAGGGTTTCACCATTTTGGTCAGGCTGGTCTCCAACTCCCGACCTCAGGTGATCCACCCACCTCGGCCTCCCAAAGTGTGGGGATTACAGGCTTGAGTCACTGCACCCAGCCTAAAATATTGTATAATATTTTATGACTAAAATATCGTATATTTTATGACTAAAATATCATATACTAAATTAAACATTTGATAAGTAACTCTGGGCCGGGAGGGGTTGTTCATGCCTGTAATCCCAGCACTTTGGGAGGCCGAGATGGGCGGATCACTTGAGGTCAGGAGTTCAAGACCAGCCTGGCCAACATGGTGAAACCCTGGCTCTACCAAAAATATAAAAAATTAGCTGGGTGTGGTGGCATGTGCCTGTAGTCCCAGATACTCGGGAGGCTGAGGCAGGAGAATCACTTGAACCCGGGAGACAGAGGTTGCAAGATCATACCATTGCATTCCAGCCTGGGTGACAGAGCTAGACTCCATCTCAAAAAATTAAAAAATACAAATACAAAAATTAGTCAGGTGGCTGGGCACAGTGGCTTCATGCCTGTAATCCCAGCACTTTTGGAGGCCGAGGCAGGCAGATCACGAGGTCAGGAGATCGAGACCATCCTGGCTAACACGGTGAAACTCCGTCTCTACCAAAAATACAAAAAATTAGCTGGGCGTGGGGTCAGGCGACTGTAGTCCCAGCTACTCAGGAGGCTGAGGCAGGAGAATGGCATGAACCCGGGAGTTAGAGCTTGCAGTGAGCTGAGATCGCGCCACTGCACTCCAGCCTGGGCGACAGAGCAAGACTCCATCTCAAAAAAAAAAAAAAAAAAAAAAATTAGCCAGGTGTTGTAGTGCAGCCCTGTAATCCCAGCTACTTGAGAGGCTGACAGGAGAATTGCTTGAACCTGGGAGGCGGCGGTTGCAGTGAGCCAAGACAGTGCCACTGAACTCCAGCCTGGGTGACAGAGCAAAACTCCATCTAAAAAAAAAAAAAAGAAAAAGAAACTCTGTCCAGAGTAAGAGGGGAAGAGGAGGGAAGAAGGAAGGGGAAGGGAGAAAGGGAGAAGGGGTTGGGCACAGTGGCTCACACCAGTAATCTCAGCACCTTGGGAAGCCAAGGCAGGAGAATCCATTGAGGCCAGAAGTTTGAGACCAGCCTGGGCAACACAGCAAGACCCCATCTTCATGAAAAAATAAAGGGAAGGTAGAAGAAAAAAGGAAGATAGAAGGTAGCAATTGATGCAGTTGATAAGGAAGAGCAAAGAGGTGGCTCTCTGCTAGGCATGGAGGGGACATTAAGGTTTGACCTGCTGGTGTAGAGCAGAGGGCAGCAATAGAGACACAAGGCTGTGTGGGTTTTTTTTTTGTTTGTTTTGAGATGTAGTCTCACTCTGTTGCCCAGGCTGGAGTGCAATGGTGCAATCTCGACTCACTGCAACCTCTGCCTCCCCGGTTCCAGCGATTCTCCTGCCTCAGCCTCCCAAGTAGCTGGGACTAAAGGCTGCCACCACCGCGCCCGGCTAATTTTTGTATTTTGAGTACAGATGGGGTTTCGCCATATTGGCCAGGCTAGTCTCAAACTCCTGACCTTGTGATCTGCCTGCCTCAACCTCCCAAAGTGCTGGGATTACAGGCGTGAGCCACCACGCCCAGCCGAGGCTGTGTCTCGATGTAATGAGCAACACGGGGTGGCTGAGCTGGATGCTGCAGCTGGGCTGCCTGGGCTCAATCCTGATGTGACTTTTTTTTTTTTAATTGAGACAAGGTCTCACTATGTTGCTCAGGCTGGTCTCCAACTCCAGAACTCAAGTGATTCTCCCACTTCAACCTCCCAAAGTGCTAAGATTACAAGTATGAGCCACCACACCCAGCCCGGATGTGACCTTTTATTAATGATGTGACTTTGGACACCTTACTTCAATTTATTTATCCTGCAAAATGCTTATGGGGATCAAATAAGATATAAGCATAAAAATAAGCATAAAAAATAAGCATCAAATAAGCATAAAAAACTACTGACTAGATAATTTATTTTTAAAAAAGAGATTTATTTGGCTTATGTTTCTGGAGGGCGAGAAGTCCAAGATCAAGGCACCCCATCTGGTGAGGGCCTCCTTGCTGCATCATGACATGACAGAAGGCATCAAATGATGGAAGTATGCAAAACTGAGAGAGGAAATCTGCCAAACTTATCCTTTTATCAGGACCCAGTCCCACAACTAACACACTTCCTCGATAACGGCATTGATCCATTCATGAGGGCAGAGCCCCCATGACCTAATCCTCTCTTAAATGTCTCACTGTTTTTTTCTTTCTTTCTTTTTTTTTTTTTTTTTGAGACAGAGTCTCTCTCTGGCAGCAGGCTGGAGTGCAGTGGTGCAATCTGGGCTCACTGTAACCTCCGCCTCCCGGGTTCAAGTGATTTTCCTGCCTCAGCCTCTTGAGTAGCTGGGACTACAGGCACGTGCCACCACACCTGGCTCATTTTTTGTTTTTTCAGTAGAGACGGGGTTTCACCACGTTGGCCAGGATGGTCTCCAACTCCAGACCTCATGATCCACCCGCCTTAGCCTTCCAAAGTGCTGGGACTACAGGCATGAGCCACTGCACCTGGCCAAATGTCTCACTTCTTAATGTTGTCACAATGAGCCGGGCGCGGTGGCTCACCCCTGTAATCCCAGCACTTTGAGAGGCCGAGGCAGGCGGATCACCTGAGGTCAGGAGTCCCAGACTAGCCTGGCCAACATGATGAAACCTGGTCTCCACTAAAAATACAAAAATTAGCTGGGCGTGTTGGTACATGCTTGTAATCCCAGCTACTTGGAAGGCTGAGGCAGGAAAATTGCTTGAACCTGGGAGGCAGAGGTTGCTGTGAGCCAAGATCGTAGCATTGCACTCCAGCCTGGGTGACAAGAGCAAAACTCTATCTCAAAAAAAAAAAAAAAAAGTCACAGTGGTAATTAAACCCTAACACTAGTTTTGGAGGGGACATTCAAGCCATACCACAATAGTTGGCATTGAACAAGGGCTGGAGATATTGTTATTGCTTGTGTTACTACTTATAAGTCGCTTGACCCTAAACAAGTAATTTCAGATCTCCAAAAGACAGTCTTCCCACTCGTGAAATGGATCTCACCATATCACCCAAATAAACTCATATGGCCTGGGCGCAGTCGCTGATGCCTGTAATCCCAGCACTTTGGGAGGCCAAGGCGTGCGGATCACGAGGTTAGGAGATCAAGACCAGCCTGGTTAACACGGTGAAACCCCGTCTCTACTAAAAACACAAAAAATTACCTGGACGTGGTGGTAGGCGCCCGTAGTCCCAGCTACTCGGGAGGCTGAGGCAGGAGAATTGCTTGAACCCGGGAGGCAGAGGTTGCAGTGAGCCGAGATCGTGCCACGTGCTCCAGCCTCAGAGATAGAATGAGACTCCATCGCAAAAAATAATAATAATAAATAAAAAATAAACTCATATTAATGAAAACACTTTGAATATTCCAAAGTGCTTCATAAATGATAGTTTTTGTTTAAAAATAAGACTACTGGCTGGGTATGGTGGCTCACATCTGTAATCCCAGCACTTTGGGAGGCCGAGGCAGGAGGATCACCTGAGGTCAGGAGTTTAAGACCAGCCTGGCCAACATGGTGAAACCCTGTCTCTACTAAAAATACAAAAATTAGCTGGGT
Source organism: Chlorocebus sabaeus (assembly GCF_047675955.1). Lineage (NCBI taxonomy): Eukaryota > Metazoa > Chordata > Mammalia > Primates > Cercopithecidae > Chlorocebus > Chlorocebus sabaeus. The sequence continues at coordinate 66,612,494 of NC_132919.1, forward strand.
ATGGTGGTGTGTGCCTGTAATCCTACCTACTGGGGAGGTTGAAGCAGGAGAATCACTTGAACCCAGGAGGTGGAGGTTGCAGTGAGCCGAGATCACACCACTGCATACCAGCCTGGGTGACAGGGCGAGACTCCGGCTCAAAAAAAAAGAAAAAGAAAATGGCAAGGAAGGCCAGTTGCAGCGGCTTATGCCTGTAATCCCAGCTTGTTGACAGGCCAAGGTGGGAGGATTACTTGAGGCCCGGAGTTCCAGACCAGCCTGGGCATTATAGCAATACCCCGTTTCTATACATAAAAATAAAGAGGCAAGGAAGGATCTTTCTCCTACTGGCTTTAAACAAAGTGTGGCCCTACCAACACCTTGATTTCAGACTTCTGGCCTCCAAAACTGAAACAATACATTTCCATTGTTGTAAACCACTCAGGGGTACTTTATTATAGCAACCTTAGGAAAAAAATGCACCCAGTCAATATCTGTTGAATGAACAAATGGTGCTGTGGTGCTGCTTGTGTTCCTGATGAGTCATGGCATCTTTTAACCAGGAGAGGGGGATGTATGTGTCCAGGCAGGACAATGAAAAGGTGCCTAGCCTGCTCTGCGGAGGGTAGGGAGCGGCAGTGAGCCAGGCAAGACAGGACTTTTTTTTTTGAGATGGAGTCTCGCTCTGTCGCCAGGCTGGAGTGCAGTGGCGCAATCTCAGCTCACTGAAAGCTCTGCCTCCCGGGTTCACGCCATTCTCCTGCCTCAGCCTCCCGAGTAGCTGAGACTACAGGCACCCACCACCACATCCAGCTAATGTTTTTGTATTTTTAGTAGAGACGGGGTTTCACCATGTTAGCGAGGATGGTCTTGATCTCCTGACCTTGTGATACATACACCTCAGCCTCCCAAAGTGCTGGGATTACAGGCGTGAGTCACCGCGCCGGGCCACAACTGTTTTTTTTTTTTTTTTTTTTTGTGACGGAGTCTCGCTCTGTCGTCCAAGCTGAGTGCAATGGCATGATCTCAGCTCACTGCAACCTCCACCTCCCAGGTTCAAGCGATTCTCCTGCCTCAGCCTTCAAGTAGCTGAGATTATAGGCATGCACCACCATGCCTGGCCAATTTTTGTATTTTTAGTAGAGACGAAGTTTCACCATATTGGCCAGGCTGATCTCAAACTCCTGACCTCAAGTGACCCACCTGCCTCAGCCTCCCAAAGTGTTGGAATTACAGGCGTGAGCCACTGCACCTGCCCAAAGTCAGGATTTGAACCTGGGCTGTCCAACACCAGTCTGTGCTCTCAATCTCTGCACTTGCCAAGACCTCAGAGTAACTCAGCTAGCTCTAGAGAACCCTCCCTGTCCTGACCTCCAAAAGTGACCTCCTTCCTCCCCACCTCTGCTCTGAGTGAAGCAGAAGAAATGGGGCTGGGATAATCAAGAAGACACTAAAGAGGAAGCAAGGATAGCATTTCATTCTGAAACTCCCGGGGAGCTGATACACAGCACTCGCCCCCATGTATGCCACCAGCAGGAGGCCTGGAGTAAACCTCAGTGAAGAGGCCCCCTTGCCTGGATAGGGCAGAAGACACATACATACACACACACACACACACACACACACACACACACACACACACACACACCGGGGCAGGGCGTTGTGCTGTTGTGGCAAAAAAGCAACAGCTCCTTGCTAGGCAGAATTTCAGAATCTGATTGCTGTAGGGGCACTTGGCATGTTTTCTGGTCTGACCTCCTGCCCTTTCACAGGCACCCTGGCACATCCACTGATGGGAGCCAGGAGTCTCTGGGGACAGCCTGACCGCCCAGCTGCGTGGTGGAAATTACTCCTTCCCCTTAACTTGAACTCTGCCCATTTCCTGGTTGACCCTCTAAAGCTCCTCTGCCTGGTATCTAAACCCTGGAAGTAGTGCCATCTTGGAATCCTCCTAGGGATGTGGGCAGGTGCAAGGCACCCCACACCTGGGACTACTGGTCAGAGCAAGCCAGGCAGAGAAAACCTTTGCAGCTCTCTGAACTCTCCTTCTCAGCCCTGGGTGTACCTGAGCATCCCCCAGGGAGCCTCAAAAATCCCAGAACAATTAAATCAGAAATTCTGGGCTGGGTGCAGTGGCTCACACCTGTAATCCCAACACTTTGGGAGGCCAAGGTGGGCAGATCACTTGAGGTCAGGAGTTGGAAACCAGCCTGGCCAACATGGTGAAACACCGTCTCTACTAAAAATACAAAAAATTAGGCAGGCGTGGCCGGGCGCGGTGGCTCAAGCCTGTAATCCCAACACTTTGGGAGGCCGAGACGGGTGGATCACAAGGTCAGGAGATCGAGACCATCCTGGCTAACATGGTGAAACCCCGTCTCTACTAAAAAATGCAAAAAACTAGCCGGCGAGGTGGCGGGCGCCTGTAGTCCCAGCTACTTGGGAGGCTGAGGCAGGAGAATGGCATAAACCCGGGAGGCGGAGCTTGCAGTGAGCTGAGATCTGGCCACTGTACTCCAGCCTGGGCAGCAGAGCGAGACTCCGTCTCAAAAAAAAAAAAAAAAAAAAAAAAAATTAGGCAGGCGTGGTAGTGGTAGTGGGTGCCTATAGTCCCAGCTACTCGGGAGGCTGAGGCAGGAGAATGGTGTGAACCTGGGAGGCGGAGCTTGCAGTCAGCCGAGATGGCGCCACTGCACTCCAGCCTCGGCAACAGAGCCAGACTCCGTCTCAAAAAAAAAAAAAAAAGAAAAGAAAGAAAGAAAAGAAGAAAAGAAAAAAAAAAAAAAAGAAATTCTGGGCATGGAACCCAGGCACTGGAACTGTGAAAACTTTCTCAGGTGATTCTAGTGGGAAGTAACATTGAGAAGCAATGATTTATTGAACATAGGAGTTCTACAAATGGAGAGAAGCTGGACTCTGGCAAGATGGAAAGCAGCAGGAAGGCAGTCATAGGGAAAGGCATCCAAAAAAGTAGAAGGTCTGGTACAGATAGGAGTTTTAAAAAATAGGCTGGATGCGGTGGCTCATGCCTGTAATCCCAGCACTGTGGGAGGCTGAGGCGGGTAGATCACCTGAAGTCAGGAGTTCAAGACTGGCCTGGTCAGCCCGGCCTGAATTGTACACTTGAAAATGACTGGCCAGGCGCAGTGGCTTCATACCTGTAATCCCAGCACTTTTGGAGGCCGAGGCGGGTGGATCACGAGGTCAGGAGATTGAGACCATCCTGGCTAACACAGTGAAACCCCATCTCTACTAAAAATACAAAAAAATTAGCTGGGCGTAGTGGCGGGCGCCTGTAGTCCTAGCTACTCGGGAAGCTGAGGCAGAACAATGGCATGAACCTGGGAGGCAGAGTTTGTAGTGAGCCGAGATTGCGCCACTGCACTCCAGCCTGGGAGACAGAGCAAGACTCCGTCTCAAAAAAAAAAAAAAAAAAAATTCCTCTTTCTCAGAGGCTCAAAAAGGAAACAGCTGGCTGGCACTGAGAAGCAAAGGCATGGAGGTCAAGCCCGGAAGGATGCGGGGCCTGGGGCCTCCATGGTCCTCAGGCTGGGAACTTGCCAGCCTGGTGGCCACAGGGCTCGGCTCAAGGTTCGGGCCAGGAGGGAGCCTGTCCAGGTCCTTGAACTGTGGCAAAGCAGTCACCACATGGCTGAGCCCTGAGGCAGGACACAGCAGGTGCCTTGAGGGCTCCTCTGGGGTTTTCTATCTTAAATGGGGTATAGAGGGGGCTTCTGGGGCAGGTGGTCTCTGGAATGTCCATGCTTACAAGCTGCCGGGACACAGTGGCCAACTGGGTGTCAGCTGTGCTGCCTGTCCCCCTGACAAGCCAGGCCTGAGAAGTCCACTCCTTTCTTTGGCTCCATAAAAGACTTCCTGTTTGAGGGGCAAGGGTAGAGGTTCAGCCATGAAAATGTGGATAAATACAGCTTGAAGGGATGCGGGGAGGAACAATAAAATCTCCTCCTTATTTGAGGGGGAAGAAAAACAGTGCTTCCCACACACCCACTTGCCTGAAGGGTTCAGGGTCCAGGGCTCCCTCCCACCCCCCACAAAGGCTGTCCTCATCCTGTCGCAGTGGCTCACGCCTGTAATCCCAGCAGTTTGGGAGGCCGAGGCGGGTGGATCACCTGAGTTCAGGAGTTTGAGATCAGCCTGACCAACAAGGTGAAACCCCATTTCCACTAAAAATACAAAAATTAGCCAGGCATGGTAGCAGATGCCTGTAGTCCCAGCTACTCAGAAGGCTGAGACAGGAGAATTGCTTGAACTCAGGAGGTGGAGACTGCAGTGAGTGGAGATCGCGCCACTGCACTCCAGCCTGGGCAATGGAGTGAGACTGTCTCAATTTAAAAAAAAAGAAAAGGCCAGGCGTGGTGGCTCACGCCTGTAATCCCAACACTTTGGGAGGCCGAGGCAGGTGGATCATGGGGTCAGGAGACAGAGACCATCCTGGCTAACATGGTGAAACTCCGTCTCTACTAAAAATACAAAAAATTAGCCGGGCGTGGAGGCAGGTGCCTGTGGTCCCAGCTACTCGGGAGGCTGAGGCAGGAGAATGGTGTGGACCTGGGAGGCGGAGCTTGCAGTGTGCCGAGATCGCGCCACTGCACTCCAGACTGGGCGACAGAGCGAGACTCCGTCTGAAAATAAAAAATAAAAAAAGAAAAAAGAAAAACTGTCCTCCTAGAGAAGCTGGTAGAGAGGGCAGAGAGGAAACCTGCTCCAAAGTTAAGGGAGGGAAGGCCGGGCGCAGTGGCTCATGCCTGTAATCCCAACACTTTGAGAGGCCGAGGTGGGCAAATCACGAGGTTAGGAGATGGAGATCATCCTGGCCAACATGGTGAAACCCCGTCTCTACTAAAAATACAAAAATTAGCTGGGCACGGTGGCCTGTGCCTGTAATCTCAGCTACTCAGTAGGCTGAGGCAGAAGAATTGCTTGAACCAGGGAGTAGGAGGTTGCAGTGAGCTGAGATCACGCCACTGCACTCCAGCCTGGCAACATAGCGAGACTCTGTCTCAAAAAAAAAAAACAAAAAACAAAAAAACAAACCAAACCAAACAAAACAAAAAAACAGTTAAGGGAGGGAGACAGTGAGAACTCCCAAGAACCACCTTGTAATGGAGCTACTCATGATTACACAATGTCCTGAAAGTCATAAAATGTATGGCTGCTTCCATCTCAGTGCACCTCCCACACAGCTGGCACTTGGCTAAGCCTTTAATTTACTTTATCTCTTTGAAGATAGGAGATGAAGGTGGTCAAGGGCTCAAACTACAATCAGAGAACCAGCTACGGCTCCAGTATGGCAGGAATTGTGTGGCCTTGGGCAAGTTTCTCAACCTCTCTGAACTCAAGTTTCTTCATCTCCTGTGTCTTACCCTAAACCCCACAGTATTAATCACACTGTCCCCTGGCTCCACCTCCACTGCCTGGACTCACAGGGAGGAGGCAGGAAGTCAAAGGGGTGGTAGGCCAGGCAGCATTGTTCCAGGTAGAAGCCCCCTGGCCAGGGATAGATCCTGAAGGATGCAGGATCCTAGACTGGCCTGAGCCCACCTCCCAACCCCTGAAACAAATGAAGAAAAAGAGTCCCTGAGTGAGAAGCAGAACTGGGATGGATCACAGGGCTCAGGACTCCTGGTCCAGTGCTCTCTCTACAGCAGCACCCTCAGGGAGTCTGTGCGTTTCAGGTACAGACAACAGGAGACCAGAGAGTTTTCCCTTCATGGCTTTACCACCAGCATATCCAGAATGAGAAAACCTATAGAAACAGAAAGCAGATTGGTGGCTGCCAGGCGAGGGAAGGAGGGAATGGGGAGTAAATGCTTAATGGGTATGGGGTTTCCTTTCGTAGTGATAATGTTTGAAACTAGAAGTGGCAGTTGGACACATCATGAATATGTACTAAATGCCACTGAGTTGCTCACATTTTTGTGTTTTTTTTTTTTTGTTTTTTTGGTTTTTTTTTGAGACGGAGTCTCGCTCTGTCGACCAGGCTGGAGTGCAGTGGCCAGATCTCAGCTCACTGCAAGCTCCCCCTCCCAGGTTTACGCCATTCTCCTGCCTCAGCCTCCCGAGTAGCTGGGACTACAGGCACCCGCCACCTCGCCCGGCTAGTTTTTTGTATTTTTTTAGAGACGGGATTTCACCGTGTTAGCCAGGATGATCTCGATCTCCTGACCTCGTGACCCGCCCGTCTCGGCCTCCCAAAGTGCTGGGATTACAGACTTGAGCCACCGTGCCCGGCCTATTTTGGTTTTTTTGTTTGTTTTGAGACGGAGTCTCGTTCTGTTGTTAGGCTGGAGTGCGGTGATGCAATCTTGGCTCACTGCAACCTCCGCCACCCGGGTTCAAGCAATTCTCCTGCCTCAGCCTCCGGAGTAGCTGGGACTACAGGCACGTGCCACCGTGCCCTGCTAATTTTTTGTAGTTTTAGTAGAGACAGGTTTTCACCACATTAGCCAGGATGATCTCCATCCCCCCACCTCGCGATCTACCAGCCTCGGCCTCCTGAAGTGCTGGGATTACAGGCATGAGCCACTGAGACCAGTTTTTTTGCTTGTTTGTTTGTTTGTTTGAGGTAAGGTCTCACTGTCACCCAGGATGGAGTGCAGTGACGCAATCATGGCTCACTGTATCCTTGACCTCCTGAGTTTAAGTAATCCTTCCACCTCAGCTTCCTGAGTAGCTGGGACTACAGATGTGTACCAACACACCTGACTGTTTTGTTTGTTTGCCTGTTTTTTGGTTGCCCAGGCTGGTCTCAAACTCTTGGGCTCAAGCAATCTTCCCACCTGGGCCTCTCAAAGTGCTGGGATTACAGGTGTGAGCCACCATGCCCTGGCCTTGTTCACTTTTTTTCTTTTCTTTTTTTTTTGAAAAGGAGTCTCGCTTGTTGCCCAGGTTGGAGTGCAGTGATGCAATCACAGCTCACTGCAACCTCTGCCTCCTGGATTCAAGAGAGTCTCCTGTCTCAGCCTCCTAAGTAGCTGGGATTACAGGCGCATGCCACCACGTCCAACTAATTTTTTTTTTTCTTTTTTTCTTTCTTTTTTTTTTTTTTTGAGATGGAGTCTCACTCTATCACCCAGGTTGGAATGCAGTGGTGCCATCTCGGCTCACTGCAACCTCCGCCTCCCGGGTTCAAGCGATTCTCCTGCCTCAGCCTCCTAAGTAGCTGGGATTACAGGTGCCCACCACCATGCCCAGCTAATTTTTGTATTTTTAGTAGAGACGGGATTTCACCATGTTGGTCAGGCTGGTCTCAAACTCCTGACCTCGTGATCTACCGCCTCGGCCTCCCAAAGTGCTGGGATTACAGCCGTGAGCCAGTGTGTCCGACCTAATTTTTATATTTTCTAGTAGAGATGGGGTTTCACCCTGTTGGCCAGGCTGGTGTCGAACTCCTGACCTCAGGTGATCTGCCCACCTCAGCCTCCCAAAGTGCTGGGATTACAGGCATGAGCCACTCACGCCTGGCCTTTGTTCAATTTTAAAGGGGTGATTTCGTGGCATGTAAATTTCACTTCAAGAATGAAAAATAGGCTGGGTGCAGTGGCTCAGGCCTGTAATCCTGGCACTTTGGGAGGCTGAGATGGGCGGATCACCTGAGGTCAGGAGTTTTTGAGACCAGCCTGGCCAACAAGGTGAAACTCCATCTCTACTAAAAATATAAAAATTAGCTGGGCATGGTAGCAGGCACCTGTAATCTCAGCTACTTGGGAGGCTGAGGCAGGAGAATTGCTTGA